>NW_027362962.1:2400000-3000000 GCF_046119375.1 Phyllobates terribilis
GGATATTTTCACAAAAAAGTGAAATTTTAAAAAATCCAGAAAATTGCCTGAAAACGACTAAATATCAAGGACTCATTGGGCGAATCGCTCTGGAACTGAAATCGGAACGCTCACTGACATTTGCCCTATCTGAAAGTCTGATAAACGCCGGAAAAATGACTAAGTCCAAAAAAAAAAATTTTTCAACTTTTTTCAATTTTACCCCCGTGGGATATATATTCTACCCACACACATTTGGTACTCTCCTGGGGTACCCTTACACATATTATTCCCTCATTTATTGGATATTTTCACAAAAAAGTGAAATTTTCAAAAATCCAGAAAATTGGCTGAAAACGACTAAATATCAAGGACTCATTGGGAGAATCGCTCTGGAACTGAAATCGGAATGCTCAGTGACATTTCCCCTATCTGAAAGTCTGACAAACGCCGGAAAAATTACTAAGTCCAAAAAAAAAAAATTTTTCAACTTTTTTCAATTTTACCCCCGTGGGATATATATTCTACCCACACACATTTGGAACTCTCCTGGGGATCCCTCACACATATTATTCCCTCTTTTAGTGGATATTTTCACAAAAAAGTGAAATTTTCAAAAATCCAGAAAATTGGCTGAAAATGACTAAATATCACGGACTCATTAGGTGAATCGCTCTGGAACTGAAATCGGAACGCTCACTGACATTTCCCCTATCTGAAAGTCTGGTAAACGCCGGAAAAATGACTAAGTCCCAAAAAAAAATTTTTACACTTTTTGCAATTTTACCCCCGTGGGATTTATATTTTACCCACACACATTTGGAACTCTCCTGGGGTACCCTCACACATATTATTCCCTCATTTAGTGGATATTTTCACAAAAAAGTGAAATTTTCAAAAATCCAGAAAATTGCCTGAAAATTACTAAATATCACGGACTCATTCGGCGAATCGCTCTGGAACTGAAATCGGAACGCTCACTGACATTTGCCCTATCTGAAAGTCTGATAAACGCCGGAAAAATGACTAAGTCCAAAAAAAAATGTTTTCAACTTTTTTCAATTTTACCCCCGTGGGATATATATTCTACCCACACACATTTGGAACTCTCCTGGGGTACCCTCACACATATTATTCCCTCATTTAGTGGATATTTTCACAAAAAAGTAAAATTTAAAAAAAATCCAGAAAATTGGCTGAAAACGACTAAATATCAAGGACTCATTGGGCGAATCGCTCTGGAACTGAAATCGGAACGCTCACTGACATTTGCCCTATCTGAAAGTCTGATAAACTACGGAAAAATGACTAAGTCCAAAAAAAAATTTTTTCAACTTTTTTCAATTTTACCCCGTGGGTTATATATTCTACCCACACACATTTGGAACTCTCCTGGGGTACCCTCACACATATTATTCCTTCATTTAGTGGATATTTTCACAAAAAAGTGAAATTTTAAAAAATCCAGAAAATTGCCTGAAAACGACTAAATATCAAGGACTCATTGGGCGAATCGCTCTGGAACTGAAATCGGAACGCTCACTGACATTTGCCCTATCTGAAAGTCTGATAAACTACGGAAAAATGACTAAGTCCAAAAAAAAATTTTTTCAACTTTTTTCAATTTTACCCCCGTGGGTTATATATTCTACCCACACACATTTGGAACTCTCCTGGGGTACCCTCACACATATTATTCCCTCATTTAGTGGATATTTTCACAAAAAAGTGAAATTTTCAAAAATCCAGAAAATTGGCTGAAAATGACTAAATATCACGGACTCATTAGGTGAATCTCTCTGGAACTGAAATCGGAACGCTCACTGACATTTCCCCTATCTGAAAGGCTGATAAACGCCGGAAAAATGACTAAGTCCAAAAATAAATTTTTCAACTTTTTTCAATTTTACCCCCGTGGGATATATATTCTACCCACACACATTTGGAACTCTCCTGGGGTACCCTCACACATATTATTCCCTCATTTAGTGGATATTTTCACAAAAAAGTGAAATTTTCAAAAATCCAGAAAATAGGCTGAAAATGACTAAATATCACGGACTCATTAGGTGAATCGCTCTGGAACTGAAATCGGAACGCTCACTGACATTTGCCCTATCTGAAAGTCTGATAAACGCCGGAAAAATGACTAAGTCCCAAAAAAAAATTTTTACACTTTTTGCAATTTTACCCCCGTGGGATATATATTCTACCCACACACATTTGGAACTCTCCTGGGGTACCCTCACACATATTATTCCCTCATTTAGTGGATATTTTCACAAAAAAGTGAAATTTTCAAAAATCCAGAAAATTGGCTGAAAATGACTAAATATCACGGACTCATTCGGCGAATCGCTCTGGAACTGAAATCGGAACGCTCACTGACATTTGCCCTATCTGAAAGTCTGATAAACGCCGGAAAAATGACTAAGTCCAAAAAAAAATGTTTTCAACTTTTTTCAATTTTACCCCCGTGGGATATATATTCTACCCACACACATTTGGAACTCTCCTGGGGTACCCTCACACATATTATTCCCTCATTTAGTGGATATTTTCACAAAAAAGTAAAATTTAAAAAAAATCCAGAAAATTGGCTGAAAACGACTAAATATCAAGGACTCATTGGGCAAATCGCTCTGGAACTGAAATCGGAACGCTACTGACATTTGCCCTATCTGAAAGTCTGATAAACGCCGGAAAAATGACTAAGTAAAAAAAAAAATGTTTTCAACTTTTTCCAATTTTACCCCCGTGGGTTATATATTCTACCCACACACATTTGGAACTCTCCTGGGGTACCCTCACACATATTATTCCCTCATTTAGTGGATATTTTCACAAAAAAGTGAAATTTTAAAAAATCCAGAAAATTGGCTGAAAACGACTAAATATCAAGGACTCATTGGGAGAATCGCTCTGGAACTGAAATCGGAACGCTCAGTGACATTTCCCCTATCTGAAAGTCTGACAAACGCCGGAAAAATTACTAAGTCCAAAAAAAAAAAATTTTTCAACTTTTTTCAATTTTACCCCCGTGGGATATATATTCTACCCACACACATTTGGAACTCTCCTGGGGTACCCTCACACATATTATTCCCTCATTTAGTGGATATTTTCACAAAAAAGTGAAATTTTCAAAAATCCAGAAAATTGCCTGAAAACGACTAAATATCAAGGACTCATTGGGCGAATCGCTCTGGAACTGAAATCGGAACGCTCACTGACATTTGCCCTATTTGAAAGTCTGATAAACTACGGAAAAATGACTAAGTCCAAAAAAAATTTTTTCAACTTTTTTCAATTTTACCCCCGTGGGTTATATATTCTACCCACACACATTTGGAACTCTCCTGGGGTACCCTTACACATATTATTCCCTCATTTATTGGATATTTTCACAAAAAAGTGAAATTTTCAAAAATCCAGAAAATTGGCTGAAAACGACTAAATATCAAGGACTCATTGGGAGAATCGCTCTGGAACTGAAATTGGAACGCTCAGTGACATTTCCCCTATCTGAAAGGCTGATAAACGCCGGAAAAATGACTAAGTCCAAAAATAAATGTTTTCAACTTTTTTCAATTTTACCCCCGTGGGATATATATTCTACCCACACACATTTGGAACTCTCCTGGGGTACCCTCACACATATTATTCCCTCATTTAGTGGATATTTTCACAAAAAAGTAAAATTTAAAAAAAATCCAGAAAATTGGCTGAAAACGACTAAATATCAAGGACTCATTGGGCAAATCGCTCTGGAACTGAAATCGGAACGCTACTGACATTTGCCCTATCTGAAAGTCTGATAAACGCCGGAAAAATGACTAAGTAAAAAAAAAAATGTTTTCAACTTTTTCCAATTTTACCCCCGTGGGATATATATTCTACCCACACACATTTGGAACTCTCCTGGGGTACCCTCACACATATTATTCCTTCATTTAGTGGATATTTTCACAAAAAAGTGAAATTTTAAAAAATCCAGAAAATTGCCTGAAAACGACTAAATATCAAGGACTCATTGGGCGAATCGCTCTGGAACTGAAATCGGAACGCTCACTGACATTTGCCCTATCTGAAAGTCTGATAAACGCCGGAAAAATGACTAAGTCCAAAAAAAAAAATTTTTCAACTTTTTTCAATTTTACCCCCGTGGGATATATATTCTACCCACACACATTTGGTACTCTCCTGGGGTACCCTTACACATATTATTCCCTCATTTATTGGATATTTTCACAAAAAAGTGAAATTTTCAAAAATCCAGAAAATTGGCTGAAAACGACTAAATATCAAGGACTCATTGGGAGAATCGCTCTGGAACTGAAATCGGAATGCTCAGTGACATTTCCCCTATCTGAAAGTCTGACAAACGCCGGAAAAATTACTAAGTCCAAAAAAAAAAAATTTTTCAACTTTTTTCAATTTTACCCCCGTGGGATATATATTCTACCCACACACATTTGGAACTCTCCTGGGGATCCCTCACACATATTATTCCCTCTTTTAGTGGATATTTTCACAAAAAAGTGAAATTTTCAAAAATCCAGAAAATTGGCTGAAAATGACTAAATATCACGGACTCATTAGGTGAATCGCTCTGGAACTGAAATCGGAACGCTCACTGACATTTCCCCTATCTGAAAGTCTGGTAAACGCCGGAAAAATGACTAAGTCCCAAAAAAAAATTTTTACACTTTTTGCAATTTTACCCCCGTGGGATTTATATTCTACCCACACACATTTGGAACTCTCCTGGGGTACCCTCACACATATTATTCCCTCATTTAGTGGATATTTTCACAAAAAAGTGAAATTTTCAAAAATCCAGAAAATTGGCTGAAAATTACTAAATATCACGGACTCATTCGGCGAATCGCTCTGGAACTGAAATCGGAACGCTCACTGACATTTGCCCTATCTGAAAGTCTGATAAACGCCGGAAAAATGACTAAGTCCAAAAAAAAATGTTTTCAACTTTTTTCAATTTTACCCCCGTGGGATATATATTCTACCCACACACATTTGGAACTCTCCTGGGGTACCCTCACACATATTATTCCCTCATTTAGTGGATATTTTCACAAAAAAGTAAAATTTAAAAAAAATCCAGAAAATTGGCTGAAAACGACTAAATATCAAGGACTCATTGGGCGAATCGCTCTGGAACTGAAATCGGAACGCTCACTGACATTTGCCCTATCTGAAAGTCTGATAAACTACGGAAAAATGACTAAGTCCAAAAAAAAATTTTTTCAACTTTTTTCAATTTTACCCCGTGGGTTATATATTCTACCCACACACATTTGGAACTCTCCTGGGGTACCCTCACACATATTATTCCTTCATTTAGTGGATATTTTCACAAAAAAGTGAAATTTTAAAAAATCCAGAAAATTGCCTGAAAACGACTAAATATCAAGGACTCATTGGGCGAATCGCTCTGGAACTGAAATCGGAACGCTCACTGACATTTGCCCTATCTGAAAGTCTGATAAACTACGGAAAAATGACTAAGTCCAAAAAAAAATTTTTTAAACTTTTTTCAATTTTACCCCCGTGGGTTATATATTCTACCCACACACATTTGGAACTCTCCTGGGGTACCCTCACACATATTATTCCCTCATTTAGTGGATATTTTCACAAAAAAGTGAAATTTTCAAAAATCCAGAAAATTGGCTGAAAATGATTAAATATCACGGACTCATTAGGTGAATCTCTCTGGAACTGAAATCGGAACGCTCACTGACATTTGCCCTATCTGAAAGTCTGATAAACGCCGGTAAAATGACTAAGTCCCAAAAAAAAATTTTTACACTTTTTGCAATTTTACCCCCGTGGGATATATATTCTACCCACACACATTTGGAACTCTCCTGGGGTACCCTCACACATATTATTCCCTCATTTAGTGGATATTTTCACAAAAAAGTGAAATTTTCAAAAATCCAGAAAATTGGCTGAAAATGACTAAATATCACGGACTCATTCGGCGAATCGCTCTGGAACTGAAATCGGAACGCTCACTGACATTTGCCCTATCTGAAAGTCTGATAAACGCCGGAAAAATGACTAAGTCCAAAAAAAAATGTTTTCAACTTTTTTCAATTTTACCCCCGTGGGATATATATTCTACCCACACACATTTGGAACTCTCCTGGGGTACCCTCACACATATTATTCCCTCATTTAGTGGATATTTTCACAAAAAAGTAAAATTTAAAAAAAATCCAGAAAATTGGCTGAAAACGACTAAATATCAAGGACTCATTGGGCAAATCGCTCTGGAACTGAAATCGGAACGCTACTGACATTTGCCCTATCTGAAAGTCTGATAAACGCCGGAAAAATGACTAAGTAAAAAAAAAAATGTTTTCAACTTTTTCCAATTTTACCCCCGTGGGTTATATATTCTACCCACACACATTTGGAACTCTCCTGGGGTACCCTCACACATATTATTCCCTCATTTAGTGGATATTTTCACAAAAAAGTGAAATTTTAAAAAATCCAGAAAATTGGCTGAAAACGACTAAATATCAAGGACTCATTGGGAGAATCGCTCTGGAACTGAAATCGGAACGCTCAGTGACATTTCCCCTATCTGAAAGTCTGACAAACGCCGGAAAAATTACTAAGTCCAAAAAAAAAAAATTTTTCAACTTTTTTCAATTTTACCCCCGTGGGATATATATTCTACCCACACACATTTGGAACTCTCCTGGGGTACCCTCACACATATTATTCCCTCATTTAGTGGATATTTTCACAAAAAAGTGAAATTTTCAAAAATCCAGAAAATTGCCTGAAAACGACTAAATATCAAGGACTCATTGGGCGAATCGCTCTGGAACTGAAATCGGAACGCTCACTGACATTTGCCCTATTTGAAAGTCTGATAAACTACGGAAAAATGACTAAGTCCAAAAAAAATTTTTTCAACTTTTTTCAATTTTACCCCCGTGGGTTATATATTCTACCCACACACATTTGGAACTCTCCTGGGGTACCCTTACACATATTATTCCCTCATTTATTGGATATTTTCACAAAAAAGTGAAATTTTCAAAAATCCAGAAAATTGGCTGAAAACGACTAAATATCAAGGACTCATTGGGAGAATCGCTCTGGAACTGAAATCGGAATGCTCAGTGACATTTCCCCTATCTGAAAGTCTGACAAACGCCGGAAAAATTACTAAGTCCAAAAAAAAAAAAATTTTTCAACTTTTTTCAATTTTACCCCCGTGGGATATATATTCTACCCACACACATTTGGAACTCTCCTGGGGTTCCCTCACACATATTATTCCCTCTTTTAGTTGATATTTTCACAAAAAAGTGAAATTTTCAAAAATCCAGAAAATTGGCTGAAAATGACTAAATATCACGGACTCATTAGGTGAATCTCTCTGGAACTGAAATCGGAACGCTCACTGACATTTCCCCTATCTGAAAGTCTGATAAACGCCGGAAAAATGACTAAGACCCAAAAAAAATTTTTCAACTTTTTTCAATTTTACCCCCGTGGGATATATATTCTACCCACACACATTTGGAACTCTCCTGGGGTACCCTCACACATATTATTCCCTCATTTAGTGGATATTTTCACAAAAAAGTAAAATTTAAAAAAACCCAGAAAATTGGCTGAAAACGACTAAATATCAAGGACTCATTGGGCAAATCGCTCTGGAACTGAAATCGGAACGCTACTGAAATTTGCCCTATCTGAAAGTCTGATAAACGCCGGAAAAATGACTAAGTAAAAAAAAAATGTTTTCAACTTTTTCCAATTTTACCCCCGTGGGTTATATATTCTACCCACACACATTTGGAACTCTCCTGGGGTACCCTCACACATATTATTCCCTCTTTTAGTGGATATTTTCACAAAAAAGTGAAATTTTCAAAAATCCAGAAAATTGGCTGAAAACGACTAAATATCAAGGACTCATTGGGAGAATCGCTCTGGAACTGAAATCGGAACGCTCAGTGACATTTCCCCTATCTGAAAGTCTGACAAACGCCGGAAAAATTACTAAGTCCAAAAAAAAAAAATTTTTCAACTTTTTTCAATTTTCCCCCGTGGGATATATATTCTACCCACACACATTTGGAACTCTCCTGGGGTTCCCTCACACATATTATTCCCTCTTTTAGTGGATATTTTCACAAAAAAGTGAAATTTTCAAAAATCCAGAAAATTGGCTGAAAATGACTAAATATCATGGACTCATTCGGCGCATCGCTCTGGAACTGAAATCGGAATGCTCACTGAGATTTGCCCTATCTAAAAGTCTGATAAATGCCGGAAAAATGACTAAGTCCAAAAAAAAATGTTTTCAGCTTTTTTCAATTTTACCCCCGTGGGATATATACTCTACCCACACACATTTGGAACTCTCCTGGGGTACCCTCACACATATTATTCCCTAATTTAGTGGATATTTTCACAAAAAAAGTGAAATTTTCAAAAATCCAGAAAATTGCCTGAAAATGACTAAATATCAAGGACTCATTGGGCGAATCGCTCTGAACTGAAATCGGAACGCTCACTGACATTTGCCCTATCTGAAAGTCTGAAAAACTACGGAAAAATGACTAAGTCCAAAAAAAATTTTTTCAACTTTTTTCAATTTTACCCCCGTGGGTTATATATTCTACCCACACACATTTGGAACTCTCCTGGGGTACCCTCACACATATTATTCCCTCATTTAGTGGATATTTTCACAAAAAATTGAAATTTTAAAAAATCCAGAAAATTGGCTGAAAACGACTAAATATCAAGGACTCATTGGGAGAATCGTTCTGGAACTGAAATCGGAACGCTCAGTATCATTTCCCTTATCTGAAAGTCTGATAAACGCCGGAAAAATGACTAAGTCCCAAAAAAAAAATTTTTCAACTTTTTTCAATTTTACCCCCGTGGGATATATATTCTACCCACACACATTTGGTACTCTCCTGGGGTACCCTTACACATATTATTCCCTCATTTATTGGATATTTTCACAAAAAAGTGAAATTTTCAAAAATCCAGAAAATTGGCTGAAAATGACTAAATATCAAGGACTCATTGGGCGAATCGCTCTGGAACTGAAATCGGAACGCTCACTGACATTTCCCCTATCTGAAAGTCTGACAAACGACGGAAAAATGACTAAGTCCAAAAAAAATAATTTTTTTTAACTTTTTTCAATTTTACCCCCGTGGGATATATATTCTACCCACACACATTTGGAACTCTCCTGGGGTACCCTCACACATATTATTCCCTCATTTAGTGGATATTTTCACAAAAAAGTGAAATTTTCAAAAATCCAGAAAATTGGCTGAAAACGACTAAATATCAAGGACTCATTGGGCGAATCGCTCTGGAACTGAAATCGGAACGCTCACTTACATTTGCCCTATCTGAAAGTCTGATCAACGCCGGAAAAATGACTAAGTCCAAAAAAAAAATTTTTTCACCTTTTTTCAATTTTACCCCCGTGGGATATATATTCTACCCATACACATTTGGAACTCTCCTGGGGTACCCTCACACATATTATTCCCTCATTTAGTGGATATTTTCACAAAAAAGTGAAATTTTCAAAAATCTAGAAAATTGGCTGAAAATGACTAAATATCATGGACTCATTCAGCGAACCGCTCTGGAACTGAAATCGGAACGCTCACTGACATTTGCCCTATCTAAAAGTCTGATAAACGCCGGAAAAATGACTAAGTAAAAAAAAAATGTTTTCAACTTTTTCCAATTTTACCCCGTGGGATATATATTCTACGCACACACATTTGGAACTCTCCTGGGGTACCCTCACACATATTATTCCCTCATTTAGTGGATATTTTCACAAAAAAGTGAAATTTTAAAAAATCCAGAAAATTGGCTGAAAACGACTAAATATCAAGGACTCATTGAGCGAATCGCTCTGGAACTGAAATCTGAACGCTCACTGACATTTGCCCTATCTGAAAGTCTGATAAACTACGGAAAAATGACTAAGTCCAAAAAAAAATTTTTTCAACTTTTTTCAATTTTACCCCCGTGGGTTATATATTCTACCCACACACATTTGGATCTCTCCTGGGGTACCCTCACATATATTATTCCCTCATTTAGTGGATATTTTCACAAAAAAGTGAAATTTTAAAAAATCCAGAAAATTGGCTGAAAACGACTAAATATCAAGGACTCATTGGGAGAATCGTTCTGGAACTGAAATCGGAACGCTCAGTATCATTTCCCTTATCTGAAAGTCTGATAAACGCCGGAAAAATGATTAAGTCCAAAAAAAAAAATTTTTCAACTTTTTTCAATTTTACCCCCGTGGGATATATATTCTACCCACACACATTTGGTACTCTCCTGGGGTACCCTCACACATATTATTCCCTCATTTAGTGGATATTTTCACAAAAAAGTGAAATTTTAAAAAATCCAGAAAATTGGCTGAAAACGACTAAATATCAAGGACTCATTGGGCGAATCGCTCTGGAACTGAAATCGGAACGCTCACTGACATTTCCCCTATCTGAAAGTCTGACAAACGACGGAAAAATGACTAAGTCCAAAAAAAATAATTTTTTTTAACTTTTTTCAATTTTACCCCCGTGGGATATATGTTCTACCCACACACATTTGGAACTCTCCTGGGGTACCCTCACACATATTATTCCCTCATTTAGTGGATATTTTCACAAAAAAGTGACATTTTAAAAAATCCAGAAAATTGGCTGAAAACGACTAAATATCAAGGACTCATTGGGAGAATCGTTCTGGAACTGAAATCGGAATGCTCAGTATCATTTCCCCTATCTGAAAGTCTGATAAACGCCGGAAAAATGACTAAGTCCAAAAAAAAATGTTTTCAACTTTTTTCAATTTTACCCCCGTGGGATATATATTCTACCCACACACATTTGGAACTCTCCTGGGGTACCCTCACACATATTATTCCCTCATTTAGTGGATATTTTCACAAAAAAGTGAAATTTTCAAAAATCCAGAAAATTGGCTGAAAATGACTAAATATCACGGACTCATTCGGCGAATCGCTCTGGAACTGAAATCGGAACGCTCCCTGACATTTGCCCTATCTGAAAGTCTGATAAATGCCGGAAAAATGACTAAGTCCAAAAAAAAATGTTTTCAACTTTTTTCAATTTTACCCCTGTGGGATATATATTCTACCCACACACATTTGGAACTCTCCTAGGGTACCCTCACACATATTATTCCCTCATTTAGTGGATATTTTCACAAAAAAGTGAAATTTTCAAAAATCCAGAAAATTGGCTGAAAATGACTAAATATCACGGACTCATTGGGCAAATCGCTCTGGAACTGAAATCGGAACGCTACTGACATTTGCCCTATCTGAAAGTCTGATAAACGCCGGAAAAATGACTAAGTAAAAAAAAAATGTTTTCAACTTTTTCCAATTTTACCCCCGTGGGATATATATTCTACCCACACACATTTGGATCTCTCCTGGGGTACCCTCACACATATTATTCCCTCATTTAGTGGATATTTTCACAAAAAAGTGAAATTTTAAAAAATCCAGAAAATTGGCTGAAAACGACTAAATATCAAGGACTCATTGGGCAAATCGCTCTGGAACTGAAATCGGAACGCTACTGACATTTGCCCTATCTGAAAGTCTGATAAACGCCGGAAAAATGACTAAGTAAAAAAAAAAATGATTTCAATTTTTTCCAATTTTACCCCCGTGGGATATATATTCTACCCACACACATTTGGAACTCTCCTGGGGTACCCTCACACATATTATTCCCTCATTTAGTGGATATTTTCACAAAAAAAGTGAAATTTTAAAAAATCCAGAAAATTGGCTGAAAACGACTAAATATCAAGGACTCATTGGGCGAATCGCTCTGGAACTGAAATCGGAACGCTCACTGACATTTGCCCTATCTGAAAGTCTGATAAACTACGGAAAAATGACTAAGTCCAAAAAAAATTTTTTTAAACTTTTTTCAATTTTATCCCCGTGGGTTATATATTCTACACACACACATTTGGAACTCTCCTGGGGTACCATCACACATATTATTCCCTCATTTAGTGGATATTTTCACAAAAAAGTGAAATTTTAAAAAATCCAGAAAATTGGCTGAAAACGACTAAATATCAAGGACTCATTGGGCGAATCGTTCTGGAACTGAAATCGGAACGCTCAGTATCATTTCCCCTATCTGAAAGTCTGATAAACGCCGGAAAAATGACTAAGTCCAAAAAAAAATGTTTTCAACTTTTTTCAATTTTACCCCCGTGGGATATATATTCTACCCACACACATTTGGAACTCTCCTGGGGTACCCTCACACATATTATTCCCTCATTTAGTGGATATTTTCACAAAAAAGTGAAATTTTCAAAAATCCAGAAAATTGGCTGAAAATGACTAAATATCACGGACTCATTCGGCGAATCGCTCTGGAACTGAAATCGGAACGCTCACTGACATTTGCCCTATCTGAAAGTCTGATAAATGCCGGAAAAATGACTAAGTCCAAAAAAAAATGTTTTCAACTTTTTTCAATTTTACCCCTGTGGGATATATATTCTACCCACACACATTTGGAACTCTCCTAGGGTACCCTCACACATATTATTCCCTCATTTAGTGGATATTTTCACAAAAAAGTGAAATTTTCAAAAATCCAGAAAATTGGCTGAAAATGACTAAATATCACGGACTCATTGGGCAAATCGCTCTGGAACTGAAATCGGAACGCTACTGACATTTGCCCTATCTGAAAGTCTGATAAACGCCGGAAAAATGACTAAGTAAAAAAAAAATGTTTTCAACTTTTTCCAATTTTACCCCCGTGGGATATATATTCTACCCACACACATTTGGATCTCTCCTGGGGTACCCTCACACATATTATTCCCTCATTTAGTGGATATTTTCACAAAAAAGTGAAATTTTAAAAAATCCAGAAAATTGGCTGAAAACGACTAAATATCAAGGACTCATTGGGCGAATCGCTCTGGAACTGAAATCAGAACGCTCACTGACATTTGCCCTATCTGAAAGTCTGATAAACTACGGAAAATGACTAATTCCAAAAAAAAAAAAATTTTCAACTTTTTTCAATTTTACCCCGTGGGATATATATTCTACCCACACACATTTTGAACTCTCCTGGGGTACCCTCACACATATTATTCCCTCATTTAGTGGATATTTTCACAAAAAAGTAAAATTTAAAAAAAATCCAGAAAATTGGCTGAAAACGACTAAATATCAAGGACTCATTGGGCAAATCGCTCTGGAACTGAAATCGGAACGCTACTGACATTTGCCCTATCTGAAAGTCTGATAAACGCCGGAAAAATGACTAAGTCCAAAAAAAAATTTTTTCAACTTTTTTCAATTTTATCCCCGTGGGTTATATATTCTACCCACACACATTTGGAACTCTCCTGGGGTACCCTCACACATATTATTCCCTCATTTAGTGGATATTTTCACAAAAAAGTGAAATTTTCAAAAATCCAGAAAATTGGCTTACAATGACTAAACATCACGGACTCATTGGGAGAATCACTCTGGAACTGAAATCGGAATGCTCAGTATCATTTCCCCTATCTGAAAGTCTGATAAACGCCGGAAAAATGACTAAGTCCAAAAAAAATTTTTTTCAACTTTTTTCAATTTTACCCCCGTGGGATATATATTCTACCCACACACATTTGGAACTCTCCTGGGGTACCCTCACACATATTATTCCCTCATTTAGTGGATATTTTCACAAAAAAGTGAAATTTTCAAAAATCCAGAAAATTGGCTGACAATGACTAAATATCACGGACTCATTGGGAGAATCACTCTGGAACTGAAATCGGAATGCTCAGTATCATTTCCCCTATCTGAAAGTCTGATAAATGCCGGAAAAATGACTAAGTCCAAAAAAAAATTTTTTTCAACTTTTTTCAATTTTACCCCCGTGGGATATATATTCTACCCACACACATTTGGAACTCTCCTGGGGTACCCTCACACATATTATTCCCTCATTTAGTGGATATTTTCACAAAAAAGTGAAATTTTCAAAAATCCAGAAAATTGGCTGAAAATGATTAAATATCACGGACTCATTAGGTGAATCGCTCTGGAACTGAAATCGGAACGCTCACTGACATTTCCCCTATCTGAAAGTCTGATAAACGCCGGAAAAATGACTAAGTCCAAAAAAAAAAAAATTTTCAACTTTTTTCAATTTTACCCCGTGGGATATATATTCTACCCACACACATTTGGAACTCTCCTGGGGTACCCTCACACATATTATTCCCTCATTTAGTGGATATTTTCACAAAAAAGTAAAATTTAAAAAAAATCCAGAAAATTGGCTGAAAACGACTAAATATCAAGGACTCATTGGGCAAATCGCTCTGGAACTGAAATCGGAACGCTACTGACATTTGCCCTATCTGAAAGTCTGATAAACGCCGAAAAAATGACTAAGTAAAAAAAAAAATGTTTTCAACTTTTTCCAATTTTACCCCCGTGGGATATATATTCTACCCACACACATTTGGAACTCTCCTGGGGTACCCTCACACATATTATTCCCTCATTTAGTGGATATTTTCACAAAAAAGTGAAATTTTCAAAAATCCAGAAAAGTGCCTGAAAACGACTAAATATCAAGGACTCATTGGGCGAATCGCTCTGGAACTGAAATCGGAACGCTCACTGACATTTGCCCTATCTGAAAGTCTGATAAACGCCGGAAAAATGACTAAGTCCAAAAAAAAATTTTTTCAACTTTTTTCAATTTTATCCCCGTGGGTTATATATTCTACCCACACACATTTGGAACTCTCCTGGGGTACCCTCACACATATTATTCCCTCATTTAGTGGATATTTTCACAAAAAAGTGAAATTTTCAAAAATCCAGAAAATTGGCTTACAATGACTAAACATCACGGACTCATTGGGAGAATCACTCTGGAACTGAAATCGGAATGCTCAGTATCATTTCCCCTATCTGAAAGTCTGATAAACGCCGGAAAAATGACTAAGTCCAAAAAAAATTTTTTTCAACTTTTTTCAATTTTACCCCCGTGGGATATATATTCTACCCACACACATTTGGAACTCTCCTGGGGTACCCTCACACATATTATTCCCTCATTTAGTGGATATTTTCACAAAAAAGTGAAATTTTCAAAAATCCAGAAAATTGGCTTACAATGACTAAATATCACGGACTCATTGGGAGAATCACTCTGGAACTGAAATCGGAATGCTCAGTATCATTTCCCCTATCTGAAAGTCTGATAAACGCCGGAAAAATGACTAAGTCCAAAAAAAAATTTTTTTCAACTTTTTTCAATTTTAGCCCCGTGGAATTTATATTCTACCCACACACATTTGGAACTCTCCTGGGGTACCCTCACACATATTATTCCCTCATTTAGTGGATATTTTCACAAAAAAGTGAAATTTTCAAAAATCCAGAAAATTGGCTGAAAATGACTAAATATCACGGACTCATTAGGTGAATCGCTCTGGAACTGAAATCGGAATGCTCACTGACATTTCCCCTATCTGAAAGTCTGATAAACGCCGGAAAAATGACTAAGTCCAAAAAAAAATTTTTTTTCAACTTTTTTCAATTTTACCAAGTGGGATATATATTCTACCGACACACATTTGGAACTCTCCTGGGGTACCCTCACACATATTATTCCCTCATTTAGTGGATATTTTCACAAAAAAGTGAAATTTTACAAAATCCAGAAAATTGGCTGAAAATGACTATCAAGGTCTCATTGGGCGAATCGCTCTGGAACTGAAATCGGAACGCTCACTGACATTTCCCCTATCTGAAAGTCTGATAAACGCCGGAAAAATGACTAACTCCAAAAAAAAAAAATTTTTCAACTTTTTCAATTTTACCCCGTGGGATATATATTCTACCCACACACATTTGGAACTCTCCTGGGGTACCCTCACACATATTATTCCCTCATTTAGTGGATATTTTCACAAAAAAGTGAAATTTTAAACAATCCAGAAAATTGGCTGAAAATGACTAAATATCAAGGAGTCATTGGGCGAATCGCTCTGGAACTGAAATCGGAACGCTCACTGACATTTGCCCTATCTGAAAGTCTGATAAACGCCAGAAAAATGACTAAGTCCAAAAAAAAAAAAGTTTCAACTTTTTTCAATTTTACCCCCGTGGGATATATATTCTACCCACACACATTTGGAACTCTCCTGGGGTACCCTCACACATATTATACCCTCATTTAGTGGATATTTTCACAAAAAAGTGAAATTTTCAAAAATCCAGAAAATTGGCTGAAAATGACTAAATATCACGGACTCATTCGGCGAATCGCTCTCTAACTGAAATCGGAATGCTCACTGACATTTCCCCTATCTGAAAGTCTGATAAACGCCGGAAAAATGACTAAGTCCCAAAAAAAAATTTTTACACTTTTTGCAATTTTACCCCCGTGGGATATATATTCTACCCACACACATTTGGAACTCTCCAGGGGTACCCTCACACATTATTCCCTCATTTAGTGGATATTTTCACAAAAAAGTGAAATTTTCAAAAATCCAGAAAATTGGCTGAAAACGACTAAATATCAAGGACTCATTGGGCGAATCGCTCTGGAACTGAAATCGGAACGCTCACTGACATTTGCCCTATCTGAAAGTCTGATAAACGCCGGAAAAATGACTAAGTCCAAAAAAAAATTTTTTCAACTTTTTTCAATTTTATCCCCGTGGGTTATATATTCTACCCACACACATTTGGAACTCTCCTGGGGTACCCTCACACATATTATTCCCTCATTTAGTGGATATTTTCACAAAAAAGTGAAATTTTAAAAAATCCAGAAAATTGGCTGAAAATGACTAAATATCACGGACTCATTCGGCGAATCGCTCTCTAACTGAAATCGGAATGCTCACTGACATTTCCCCTATCTGAAAGTCTGATAAACGCCGGAAAAATGACTAAGTCCCAAAAAAAAAAAATTTTTCAACTTTTTTCAATTTTACCCCGTGGGATATATATTCTACCCACACACATTTAGAACTCTCCTGGGGTACCCTCACACATATTATTCCCTCATTTAGTGGATATTTTCACAAAAAAGTAAAATTTAAAAAAAATCCAGAAAATTGGCTGAAAACGACTAAATATCAAGGACTCATTGGGCAAATCGCTCTGGAACTGAAATCGGAACGCTACTGACATTTGCCCTATCTGAAAGTCTGATAAACGCCGGAAAAATGACTAAGTAAAAAAAAAAATGTTTTCAACTTTTTCCAATTTTACCCCCGTGGGATATATATTCTACCCACACACATTTGGAACTCTCCTGGGGTACCCTCACACATATTATTCCCTCATTTAGTGGATATTTTCACAAAAAAGTGAAATTTTCAAAAATCCAGAAAATTGCCTGAAAACGACTAAATATCAAGGACTCATTGGGCGAATCGCTCTGGAACTGAAATCGGAACGCTCACTGACATTTGCCCTATCTGAAAGTCTGATAAACGCCGGAAAAATGACTAAGTCCAAAAAAAAATTTTTTCAATTTTTTTCAATTTTATCCCCGTGGGTTTTATATTCTACCCACACACATTTGGAACTCTCCTGGGGTACCCTCACACATATTATTCCCTCATTTAGTGGATATTTTCACAAAAAAGTGAAATTTTCAAAAATCCAGAAAATTGGCTGACAATGACTAAATATCACGGACTCATTGGGAGAATCACTCTGGAACTGAAATCGGAATGCTCAGTATCATTTCCCCTATCTGAAAGTCTGATAAATGCCGGAAAAATGACTAAGTCCAAAAAAAAATTTTTTTCAACTTTTTTCAATTTTACCCCCGTGGGATATATATTCTACCCACACACATTTGGAACTCTCCTGGGGTACCCTCACACATATTATTCCCTCATTTAGTGGATATTTTCACAAAAAAGTGAAATTTTCAAAAATCCAGAAAATTGGCTTACAATGACTAAACATCACGGACTCATTGGGAGAATCACTCTGGAACTGAAATCGGAATGCTCAGTATCATTTCCCCTATCTGAAAGTCTGATAAACGCCGGAAAAATGACTAAGTCCAAAAAAAATTTTTTTCAACTTTTTTCAATTTTACCCCCGTGGGATATATATTCTACCCACACACATTTGGAACTCTCCTGGGGTACCCTCACACATATTATTCCCTCATTTAGTGGATATTTTCACAAAAAAGTGAAATTTTCAAAAATCCAGAAAATTGCCTGAAAACAACTAAATATCAAGGACTCATTGGGCGAATCGCTCTGGAACTGAAATCGGAACGCTCACTGACATTTGCCCTATCTGAAAGTCTGATAAACGCCGGAAAAATGACTAAGTCCAAAAAAAAATTTTTTCAATTTTTTTCAATTTTATCCCCGTGGGTTTTATATTCTACCCACACACATTTGGAACTCTCCTGGGGTACCCTCACACATATTATTCCCTCATTTAGTGGATATTTTCACAAAAAAGTGAAATTTTAAAAAATCCAGAAAATTGGCTGAAAACGACTAAATATCAAAGACTCATTGGGAGAATCGTTCTGGAACTGAAATCGGAACGCTCAGTATCATTTCCCCTATCTGAAAGTCTGATAAACGCCGGAAAAATGACTAAGTCCAAAAAATAATTTTTTTTCAACTTTTTTCAATTTTACCCCCGTGGGATATATATTCTACCCACACACATTTGGAACTCTCCTGGGGTACCCTCACACATATTATTCCCTCATTTAGTGGATATTTTCACAAAAACGTGAAATTTTCAAAAATCCAGAAAATTGGCTGAAAATGACTAAATATCACGGACTCATTAGGTGAATCGCTCTGGAACTGAAATCGGAACGCTCACTGACATTTCCCCTATCTGAAAGTCTGATAAACGCCGGAAAAATGACTAAGTCAAAAAAAAAAAAATTTTTCAACTTTTTTCAATTTTACCCCGTGGGATATATATTCTACCCACACACATTTGGAACTCTCCTGGGGTACCCTCACACATATTATTCCCTCATTTAGTGGATATTTTCACAAAAAAGTAAAATTTAAAAAAAATCCAGAAAATTGGCTGAAAACGACTAAATATCAAGGACTCATTGGGCAAATCGCTCTGGAACTGAAATCGGAACGCTACTGACATTTGCCCTATCTGAAAGTCTGATAAACGCCGGAAAAATGACTAAGTAAAAAAAAAAATGTTTTCAACTTTTTCCAATTTTACCCCCGTGGGATATATATTCTACCCACACACATTTGGAACTCTCCTGGGGTACCCTCAGACATATTATTCCCTCATTTAGTGGATATTTTCACAAAAAAGTGAAATTTTCAAAAATCCAGAAAAATGCCTGAAAACGACTAAATATCAAGGACTCATTGGGCGAATCGCTCTGGAACTGAAATCGGAACGCTCACTGACATTTGCCCTATCTGAAAGTCTGATAAACGCCGGAAAAATGACTAAGTCCAAAAAAAAATTTTTTCAATTTTTTTCAATTTTATCCCCGTGGGTTTTATATTCTACCCACACACATTTGGAACTCTCCTGGGGTACCCTCACACATATTATTCCCTCATTTAGTGGATATTTTCACAAAAAAGTGAAATTTTCAAAAATCCAGAAAATTGGCTTACAATGACTAAATATCACGGACTCATTGGGAGAATCACTCTGGAACTGAAATCGGAATGCTCAGTATCATTTCCCCTATCTGAAAGTCTGATAAACGCCGGAAAAATGACTAAGTCCAAAAAAAATTTTTTTTCAACTTTTTTCAATTTTACCCCCGTGGAATTTATATTCTACCCACACACATTTGGAACTCTCCTGGGGTACCCTCACACATATTATTCCCTCATTTAGTGGATATTTTCACAAAAAAGTGAAATTTTCAAAAATCCAGAAAATTGGCTTACAATGACTAAACATCACGGACTCATTGGGAGAATCACTCTGGAACTGAAATCGGAATGCTCAGTATCATTTCCCCTATCTGAAAGTCTGATAAACGCCGGAAAAATGACTAAGTCCAAAAAAAATTTTTTTCAACTTTTTTCAATTTTACCCCCGTGGGATATATATTCTACCCACACACATTTGGAACTCTCCTGGGGTACCCTCACACATATTATTCCCTCATTTAGTGGATATTTTCACAAAAAAGTGAAATTTTCAAAAATCCAGAAAATTGCCTGAAAACGACTAAATATCAAGGACTCATTGGGCGAATCGCTCTGGAACTGAAATCGAACGCTCACTGACATTTGCCCTATCTGAAAGTCTGATAAACGCCGGAAAAATGACTAAGTCCAAAAAAAAATTTTTTCAATTTTTTTCAATTTTATCCCCGTGGGTTTTATATTCTACCCACACACATTTGGAACTCTCCTGGGGTACCCTCACACATATTATTCCCTCATTTAGTGGATATTTTCACAAAAAAGTGAAATTTTAAAAAATCCAGAAAATTGGCTGAAAACGACTAAATATCAAGGACTCATTGGGAGAATCGTTCTGGAACTGAAATCGGAACGCTCAGTATCATTTCCCCTATCTGAAAGTCTGATAAACGCCGGAAAAATGACTAAGTCCAAAAAATAATTTTTTTTCAACTTTTTTCAATTTTACCCCCGTGGGATATATATTCTACCCACACACATTTGGAACTCTCCTGGGGTACCCTCACACATATTATTCCCTCATTTAGTGGATATTTTCACAAAAACGTGAAATTTTCAAAAATCCAGAAAATTGGCTGAAAATGACTAAATATCACGGACTCATTAGGTGAATCGCTCTGGAACTGAAATCGGAACGCTCACTGACATTTCCCCTATCTGAAAGTCTGATAAACGCCGGAAAAATGACTAAGTCAAAAAAAAAAAAATTTTTCAACTTTTTTCAATTTTACCCCGTGGGATATATATTCTACCCACACACATTTGGAACTCTCCTGGGGTACCCTCACACATATTATTCCCTCATTTAGTGGATATTTTCACAAAAAAGTAAAATTTAAAAAAAATCCAGAAAATTGGCTGAAAACGACTAAATATCAAGGACTCATTGGGCAAATCGCTCTGGAACTGAAATCGGAACGCTACTGACATTTGCCCTATCTGAAAGTCTGATAAACGCCGGAAAAATGACTAAGTAAAAAAAAAAATGTTTTCAACTTTTTCCAATTTTACCCCCGTGGGATATATATTCTACCCACACACATTTGGAACTCTCCTGGGGTACCCTCAGACATATTATTCCCTCATTTAGTGGATATTTTCACAAAAAAGTGTTTTCAAAAATCCAGAAAATTGGCTTACAATGACTAAATATCACGGACTCATTGGGAGAATCACTCTGGAACTGAAATCGGAATGCTCAGTATCATTTCCCCTATCTGAAAGTCTGATAAACGCCGGAAAAATGACTAAGTCCAAAAAAAAATTTTTTTCAACTTTTTTCAATTTTACCCCCGTGGAATTTATATTCTACCCACACACATTTGGAACTCTCCTGGGGTACCCTCACACATATTATTCCCTCATTTAGTGGATATTTTCACAAAAAAGTGAAATTTTCAAAAATCCAGAAAATTGGCTGAAAATGACTAAATATCACGGACTCATTAGGTGAATCGCTCTGGAACTGAAATCGGAATGCTCACTGACATTTCCCCTATCTGAAAGTCTGATAAACGCCGGAAAAATGACTAAGTCCAAAAAAAAATTTTTTTTCAACTTTTTTCAATTTTACCAAGTGGGATATATATTCTACCCACACACATTTAGAACTCTCCTGGGGTACCCTCACACATATTATTCCCTCATTTAGTGGATATTTTCACAAAAAAGTAAAATTTAAAAAAAATCCAGAAAATTGGCTGAAAACGACTAAATATCAAGGACTCATTGGGCAAATCGCTCTGGAACTGAAATCGGAACGCTACTGACATTTGCCCTATCTGAAAGTCTGATAAACGCCGGAAAAATGACTAAGTAAAAAAAAAAATGTTTTCAACTTTTTCCAATTTTACCCCCGTGGGATATATATTCTACCCACACACATTTGGAACTCTCCTGGGGTACCCTCACACATATTATTCCCTCATTTAGTGGATATTTTCACAAAAAAGTGAAATTTTCAAAAATCCAGAAAATTGCCTGAAAACGACTAAATATCAAGGACTCATTGGGCGAATCGCTCTGGAACTGAAATCGGAACGCTCACTGACATTTGCCCTATCTGAAAGTCTGATAAACGCCGGAAAAATGACTAAGTCCAAAAAAAAATTTTTTCAATTTTTTTCAATTTTATCCCCGTGGGTTTTATATTCTACCCACACACATTTGGAACTCTCCTGGGGTACCCTCACACATATTATTCCCTCATTTAGTGGATATTTTCACAAAAAAGTGAAATTTTAAAAAATCCAGAAAATTGGCTGAAAACGACTAAATATCAAGGACTCATTGGGAGAATCGTTCTGGAACTGAAATCGGAACGCTCAGTATCATTTCCCCTATCTGAAAGTCTGATAAACGCCGGAAAAATGACTAAGTCCAAAAAATAATTTTTTTTCAACTTTTTTCAATTTTACCCCCGTGGGATATATATTCTACCCACACACATTTGGAACTCTCCTGGGGTACCCTCACACATATTATTCCCTCATTTAGTGGATATTTTCACAAAAACGTGAAATTTTCAAAAATCCAGAAAATTGGCTGAAAATGACTAAATATCACGGACTCATTAGGTGAATCGCTCTGGAACTGAAATCGGAACGCTCACTGACATTTCCCCTATCTGAAAGTCTGATAAACGCCGGAAAAATGACTAAGTCAAAAAAAAAAAAATTTTTCAACTTTTTTCAATTTTACCCCGTGGGATATATATTCTACCCACACACATTTGGAACTCTCCTGGGGTACCCTCACACATATTATTCCCTCATTTAGTGGATATTTTCACAAAAAAGTAAAATTTAAAAAAAATCCAGAAAATTGGCTGAAAACGACTAAATATCAAGGACTCATTGGGCAAATCGCTCTGGAACTGAAATCGGAACGCTACTGACATTTGCCCTATCTGAAAGTCTGATAAACGCCGGAAAAATGACTAAGTAAAAAAAAAAATGTTTTCAACTTTTTCCAATTTTACCCCCGTGGGATATATATTCTACCCACACACATTTGGAACTCTCCTGGGGTACCCTCAGACATATTATTCCCTCATTTAGTGGATATTTTCACAAAAAAGTGAAATTTTCAAAAATCCAGAAAAATGCCTGAAAACGACTAAATATCAAGGACTCATTGGGCGAATCGCTCTGGAACTGAAATCGGAACGCTCACTGACATTTGCCCTATCTGAAAGTCTGATAAACGCCGGAAAAATTACTAAGTCCAAAAAAAAATTTTTTCAATTTTTTTCAATTTTATCCCCGTGGGTTTTATATTCTACCCACACACATTTGGAACTCTCCTGGGGTACCCTCACACATATTATTCCCTCATTTAGTGGATATTTTCACAAAAAAGTGAAATTTTCAAAAATCCAGAAAATTGGCTTACAATGACTAAATATCACGGACTCATTGGGAGAATCACTCTGGAACTGAAATCGGAATGCTCAGTATCATTTCCCCTATCTGAAAGTCTGATAAACGCCGGAAAAATGACTAAGTCCAAAAAAAAATTTTTTTCAACTTTTTTCAATTTTACCCCCGTGGAATTTATATTCTACCCACACACATTTGGAACTCTCCTGGGGTACCCTCACACATATTATTCCCTCATTTAGTGGATATTTTCACAAAAAAGTGAAATTTTCAAAAATCCAGAAAATTGGCTGAAAATGACTAAATATCACGGACTCATTAGGTGAATCGCTCTGGAACTGAAATCGGAATGCTCACTGACATTTCCCCTATCTGAAAGTCTGATAAACGCCGGAAAAATGACTAAGTCCAAAAAAAAATTTTTTTTCAACTTTTTTCAATTTTACCAAGTGGGATATATATTCTACCGACACACATTTGGAACTCTCCTGGGGTACCCTCACACATATTATTCCCTCATTTAGTGGATATTTTCACAAAAAAGTGAAATTTTACAAAATCCAGAAAATTGGCTGAAAATGACTATCAAGGTCTCATTGGGCGAATCGCTCTGGAACTGAAATCGGAACGCTCACTGACATTTCCCCTATCTGAAAGTCTGATAAACGCCGGAAAAATGACTAACTCCAAAAAAAAAAAATTTTTCAACTTTTTCAATTTTACCCCGTGGGATATATATTCTACCCACACACATTTGGAACTCTCCTGGGGTACCCTCACACATATTATTCCCTCATTTAGTGGATATTTTCACAAAAAAGTGAAATTTTAAACAATCCAGAAAATTGGCTGAAAATGACTAAATATCAAGGAGTCATTGGGCGAATCGCTCTGGAACTGAAATCGGAACGCTCACTGACATTTGCCCTATCTGAAAGTCTGATAAACGCCAGAAAAATGACTAAGTCCAAAAAAAAAAAAGTTTCAACTTTTTTCAATTTTACCCCCGTGGGATATATATTCTACCCACACACATTTGGAACTCTCCTGGGGTACCCTCACACATATTATACCCTCATTTAGTGGATATTTTCACAAAAAAGTGAAATTTTCAAAAATCCAGAAAATTGGCTGAAAATGACTAAATATCACGGACTCATTCGGCGAATCGCTCTCTAACTGAAATCGGAACGCTCACTGACATTTGCCCTATCTGAAAGTCTGATAAACGCCGGAAAAATGACTAAGTAAAAAAAAAAATGTTTTCAACTTTTTCCAATTTTACCCCCGTGGGATATATATTCTACCCACACACATTTGGAACTCTCCTGGGGTACCCTCAGACATATTATTCCCTCATTTAGTGGATATTTTCACAAAAAAGTGAAATTTTCAAAAATCCAGAAAAATGCCTGAAAACGACTAAATATCAAGGACTCATTGGGCGAATCGCTCTGGAACTGAAATCGGAACGCTCACTGACATTTGCCCTATCTGAAAGTCTGATAAACGCCGGAAAAATGACTAAGTCCAAAAAAAAATTTTTTCAATTTTTTTCAATTTTATCCCCGTGGGTTTTATATTCTACCCACACACATTTGGAACTCTCCTGGGGTACCCTCACACATATTATTCCCTCATTTAGTGGATATTTTCACAAAAAAGTGAAATTTTCAAAAATCCAGAAAATTGGCTTACAATGACTAAATATCACGGACTCATTGGGAGAATCACTCTGGAACTGAAATCGGAATGCTCAGTATCATTTCCCCTATCTGAAAGTCTGATAAACGCCGGAAAAATGACTAAGTCCAAAAAAAAATTTTTTTCAACTTTTTTCAATTTTACCCCCGTGGAATTTATATTCTACCCACACACATTTGGAACTCTCCTGGGGTACCCTCACACATATTATTCCCTCATTTAGTGGATATTTTCACAAAAAAGTGAAATTTTCAAAAATCCAGAAAATTGGCTGAAAATGACTAAATATCACGGACTCATTAGGTGAATCGCTCTGGAACTGAAATCGGAATGCTCACTGACATTTCCCCTATCTGAAAGTCTGATAAACGCCGGAAAAATGACTAAGTCCAAAAAAAAATTTTTTTTCAACTTTTTTCAATTTTACCAAGTGGGATATATATTCTACCGACACACATTTGGAACTCTCCTGGGGTACCCTCACACATATTATTCCCTCATTTAGTGGATATTTTCACAAAAAAGTGAAATTTTACAAAATCCAGAAAATTGGCTGAAAATGACTATCAAGGTCTCATTGGGCGAATCGCTCTGGAACTGAAATCGGAACGCTCACTGACATTTCCCCTATCTGAAAGTCTGATAAACGCCGGAAAAATGACTAACTCCAAAAAAAAAAAATTTTTCAACTTTTTCAATTTTACCCCGTGGGATATATATTCTACCCACACACATTTGGAACTCTCCTGGGGTACCCTCACACATATTATTCCCTCATTTAGTGGATATTTTCACAAAATAGTGAAATTTTAAACAATCCAGAAAATTGGCTGAAAATGACTAAATATCAAGGAGTCATTGGGCGAATCGCTCTGGAACTGAAATCGGAACGCTCACTGACATTTGCCCTATCTGAAAGTCTGATAAACGCCAGAAAAATGACTAAGTCCAAAAAAAAAAAAGTTTCAACTTTTTTCAATTTTACCCCCGTGGGATATATATTCTACCCACACACATTTGGAACTCTCCTGGGGTACCCTCACACATATTATACCCTCATTTAGTGGATATTTTCACAAAAAAAGTGAAATTTTCAAAAATCCAGAAAATTGGCTGAAAATGACTAAATATCACGGACTCATTCGGCGAATCGCTCTCTAACTGAAATCGGAATGCTCACTGACATTTCCCCTATCTGAAAGTCTGATAAACGCCGGAAAAATGACTAAGTCCCAAAAAAAAATTTTTACACTTTTTGCAATTTTACCCCCGTGGGATATATATTCTACCCACACACATTTGGAACTCTCCAGGGGTACCCTCACACATTATTCCCTCATTTAGTGGATATTTTCACAAAAAAGTGAAATTTTCAAAAATCCAGAAAATTGGCTGAAAACGACTAAATATCAAGGACTCATTGGGCGAATCGCTCTGGAACTGAAATCGGAACGCTCACTGACATTTGCCCTATCTGAAAGTCTGATAAACGCCGGAAAAATGACTAAGTCCAAAAAAAAATTTTTTCAACTTTTTTCAATTTTATCCCCGTGGGTTATATATTCTACCCACACACATTTGGAACTCTCCTGGGGTACCCTCACACATATTATTCCCTCATTTAGTGGATATTTTCACAAAAAAGTGAAATTTTAAAAAATCCAGAAAATTGGCTGAAAATGACTAAATATCACGGACTCATTCGGCGAATCGCTCTCTAACTGAAATCGGAATGCTCACTGACATTTCCCCTATCTGAAAGTCTGATAAACGCCGGAAAAATGACTAAGTCCCAAAAAAAAAAAATTTTTCAACTTTTTTCAATTTTACCCCGTGGGATATATATTCTACCCACACACATTTAGAACTCTCCTGGGGTACCCTCACACATATTATTCCCTCATTTAGTGGATATTTTCACAAAAAAGTAAAATTTAAAAAAAATCCAGAAAATTGGCTGAAAACGACTAAATATCAAGGACTCATTGGGCAAATCGCTCTGGAACTGAAATCGGAACGCTACTGACATTTGCCCTATCTGAAAGTCTGATAAACGCCGGAAAAATGACTAAGTAAAAAAAAAAATGTTTTCAACTTTTTCCAATTTTACCCCCGTGGGATATATATTCTACCCACACACATTTGGAACTCTCCTGGGGTACCCTCACACATATTATTCCCTCATTTAGTGGATATTTTCACAAAAAAGTGAAAGTTTCAAAAATCCAGAAAATTGCCTGAAAACGACTAAATATCAAGGACTCATTGGGCGAATCGCTCTGGAACTGAAATCGGAACGCTCACTGACATTTGCCCTATCTGAAAGTCTGATAAACGCCGGAAAAATGACTAAGTCCAAAAAAAAATTTTTTCAATTTTTTTCAATTTTATCTCCGTGGGTTTTATATTCTACCCACACACATTTGGAACTCTCCTGGGGTACCCTCACACATATTATTCCCTCATTTAGTGGATATTTTCACAAAAAAGTGAAATTTTAAAAAATCCAGAAAATTGGCTGAAAACGACTAAATATCAAGGACTCATTGGGAGAATCGTTCTGGAACTGAAATCGGAACGCTCAGTATCATTTCCCCTATCTGAAAGTCTGATAAACGCCGGAAAAATGACTAAGTCCAAAAAATAATTTTTTTTCAACTTTTTTCAATTTTACCCCCGTGGGATATATATTCTACCCACACACATTTGGAACTCTCCTGGGGTACCCTCACACATATTATTCCCTCATTTAGTGGATATTTTCACAAAAACGTGAAATTTTCAAAAATCCAGAAAATTGGCTGAAAATAACTAAATATCACGGACTCATTAGGTGAATCGCTCTGGAACTGAAATCGGAACGCTCACTGACATTTCCCCTATCTGAAAGTCTGATAAACGACGGAAAAATGACTAAGTCAAAAAAAAAATAAAATTTTCAACTTTTTTCAATTTTACCCCGTGGGATATATATTCTACCCACACACATTTGGAACTCTCCTGGGGTACCCTCACACATATTATTCCCTCATTTAGTGGATATTTTCACAAAAAAGTAAAATTTAAAAAAAATCCAGAAAATTGGCTGAAAACGACTAAATATCAAGGACTCATTGGGCAAATCGCTCTGGAACTGAAATCGAAACGCTACTGACATTTGCCCTATCTGAAAGTCTGATAAACGCCGGAAAAAAGACTAAGTAAAAAAAAAAATGTTTTCAACTTTTTCCAATTTTACCCCCGTGGGATATATATTCTACCCACACACATTTGGAACTCTCCTGGGGTACCCTCACACATATTATTCCCTCATTTAGTGGATATTTTCACAAAAAAGTGAAATTTTCAAAAATCCAGAAAATTGCCTGAAAACGACTAAATATCAAGGACTCATTGGGCGAATCGCTCTGGAACTGAAATCGGAACGCTCACTGACATTTGCCCTATCTGAAAGTCTGATAAACGCCGGAAAAATGACTAAGTCCAAAAAAAAATTTTTTCAATTTTTTTCAATTTTATCCCCGTGGGTTTTATATTCTACCCACACACATTTGGAACTCTCCTGGGGTACCCTCACACATATTATTCCCTCATTTAGTGGATATTTTCACAAAAAAAGTGAAATTTTAAAAAATCCAGAAAATTGGCTGAAAACGACTAAATATCAAGGACTCATTGGGAGAATCGTTCTGGAACTGAAATCGGAACGCTCAGTATCATTTCCCCTATCTGAAAGTCTGATAAACGCCGGAAAAATGACTAAGTCCAAAAAATAATTTTTTTTCAACTTTTTTCAATTTTACCAAGTGGGATATATATTCTACCGACACACATTTGGAACTCTCCTGGGGTACCCTCACACATATTATTCCCTCATTTAATGGATATTTTCACAAAAAATTGAAATTTTACAAAATCCAGAAAATTGGCTGAAAATGACTATCAAGGACTCATTGGGCGAATCTCTCTGGAACTGAAATCGGAACGCTACTGACATTTGCCCTATCTGAAAGTCTGATAAACGCCGGAAAAATGACTAAGTAAAAAAAAAAAATGTTTTCAACTTTTTCCAATTTTACCCCCGTGGGATATATATTCTACCCACACACATTTGGAACTCTCCTGGGGTACCCTCACACATATTATTCCCTCATTTAGTGGATATTTTCACAAAAAAGTGAAATTTTCAAAAATCCAGAAAATTGCCTGAAAACGACTAAATATCAAGGACTCATTGGGCGAATCGCTCTGGAACTGAAATCGGAACGCTCACTGACATTTCCCCTATCTGAAAGTCTGATAAACGCCGGAAAAATGACTAACTCCAAAAAAAAAAAATTTTTCAACTTTTCCAATTTTACCCCCGTGGGATATATATTCTACCCACACACATTTGGAACTCTCCTGGGGTACCCTCACACATATTATTCCCTCATTTAGTGGATATTTTCACAAAAAAGTGAAATTTTCAAAAATCCAGAAAATTGGCTGAAAACGACTAAATATCAAGGACTCATTGGGAGAATCGTTCTGGAACTGAAATCGGAACGCTCAGTATCATTTCCCCTATCTGAAAGTCTGATAAACGCCGGAAAAATGACTAAGTCCAAAAAATAATTTTTTTTCAACTTTTTTCAATTTTACCAAGTGGGATATATATTCTACCGACACACATTTGGAACTCTCCTGGGGTACCCTCACACATATTATTCCCTCATTTAATGGATATTTTCACAAAAAAGTGAAATTTTACAAAATCCAGAAAATTGGCTGAAAATGACTATCAAGGACTCATTGGGCGAATCTCTCTGGAACTGAAATCGGAACGCTACTGACATTTGCCCTATCTGAAAGTCTGATAAACGCCGGAAAAATGACTAAGTAAAAAAAAAAAATGTTTTCAACTTTTTCCAATTTTACCCCCGTGGGATATATATTCTACCCACACACATTTGGAACTCTCCTGGGGTACCCTCACACATATTATTCCCTCATTTAGTGGATATTTTCACAAAAAAGTGAAATTTTCAAAAATCCAGAAAATTGGCTGAAAACGACTAAATATCAAGGACTCATTGGGCGAATCGCTCTGGAACTGAAATCGGAACGCTCACTGACATTTCCCCTATCTGAAAGTCTGATAAACGCCGGAAAAATGACTAACTCCAAAAAAAAAAAATTTTTCAACTTTTTCAATTTTACCCCGTGGGATATATATTCTACCCACACACATTTGGAACTCTCCTGGGGTACCCTCACACATATTATTCCCTCATTTAGTGGATATTTTCACAAAAAAGTGAAATTTTAAACAATCCAGAAAATTGGCTGAAAACGACTAAATATCAAGGAGTCATTGGGCGAATCGCTCTGCAACTGAAATCGGAACGCTCACTGACATTTGCCCTATCTGAAAGTCTGATAAACGCCAGAAAAATGACTAAGTCCAAAAAAAAAAAAGTTTCAACTTTTTTCAATTTTACCCCCGTGGGATATATATTCTACCCACACACATTTGGAACTCTCCTGGGGTACCCTCACACATATTATACCCTCATTTAGTGGATATTTTCATAAAAAAGTGAAATTTTCAAAAATCCAGAAAATTGGCTGAAAATGACTAAATATCACGGACTCATTTGGCGAATCGCTCTCTAACTGAAATCGGAATGCTCACTGACATTTCCCCTATCTGATAGTCTGATAAACGCCGGAAAAATGACTAAGTCCCAAAAAAAAATTTTTACACTTTTTGCAATTTTACCCCCGTGGGATATATATTCTACCCACACACATTTGGAACTCTCCAGGGGTACCCTCACACATTATTCCCTCATTTAGTGGATATTTTCACAAAAAAGTGAAATTTTCAAAAATCCAGAAAATTGGCTGAAAACGACTAAATATCAAGGACTCATTGGGCGAATCGCTCTGGAACTGAAATCGGAACGCTCACTGACATTTGCCCTATCTGAAAGTCTGATAAACGCCGGAAAAATGACTAAGTCCAAAAAAAAATTTTTTCAACTTTTTTCAATTTTATCCCCGTGGGTTATATATTCTACCCACACACATTTGGAACTCTCCTGGGGTACCCTCACACATATTATTCCCTCATTTAGTGGATATTTTCACAAAAAAGTGAAATTTTCAAAAATCCAGAAAATTGGCTGAAAATGATTAAATATCACGGACTCATTAGGTGAATCGCTCTGGAACTGAAATCGGAATGCTCACTGACATTTCCCCTATCTGAAAGTCTGATAAACGCCGGAAAAATGACTAAGCCCAAAAAAAAATTTTTTTTCAACTTTTTCAATTTTACCCCGTGGGATATATATTCTACCCACACACATTTGGAACTCTCCTGGGGTACCCTCACACATATTATTCCCTCATTTAGTGGATATTTTCACAAAAAAGTGAAATTTTAAACAATCCAGAAAATTGGCTGAAAATGACTAAATATCAAGGAGTCATTGGGCGAATCGCTCTGGAACTGAAATCGGAACGCTCACTGACATTTGCCCTATCTGAAAGTCTGATAAATGCCAGAAAAATGACTAAGTCCAAAAAAAAAAAAGTTTCAACTTTTTTCAATTTTACCCCCGTGGGATATATATTCTACCCACACACATTTGGAACTCTCCAGGGGTAACCTCACACATTATTCCCTCATTTAGTGGATATTTTCACAAAAAAGTGAAATTTTCAAAAATCCAGAAAATTGGCTGAAAATGACTAAATATCAAGGACTCATTGGGCGAATCACTCTGGAACTGAAATCGGAACGCTCACTGACATTTCCCCTATCTGAAAGTCTGATAAACGCCGGAAAAATGACTAACTCCAAAAAAAAATTTTTTTTCAATTTTACCCCTTGGGATATATATTCTACCCACACACATTTGGAACTCTCCTGGGGTACCCTCACACATATTATACCCTCATTTAGTGGATATTTTCACAAAAAAGTGAAATTTTCAAAAATCCAGAAAATTGGCTGAAAATGACTAAATATCACGGACTCATTCGGCGAATCGCTCTCTAACTGAAATCGGAATGCTCACTGACATTTCCCCTATCTGAAAGTCTGATAAACGCCGGAAAAATGATTAAGTCCCAAAAAAAAATTTTTACACTTTTTGCAATTTTACCCCCGTGGGATATATATTCTACCCACACACATTTGGAACTCTCCAGGGGTACCCTCACACATTATTCCCTCATTTAGTGGATATTTTCACAAAAAAGTGAAATTTTTAAAAATCCAGAAAATTGGCTGAAAATGACTAAATATCAAGGACTCATTGGCCGAATCGCTCTGGAACTGAAATCGGAATGCTCACTGACATTTCCCCTATCAGAAAGTCTGATAAACTCCGGAAAAATGACTAAGTCCAAAAAAAATTTTTTTCAACTTTTTTCAATTTTACCCCCGTGGGATATATATTCTACCCACACACATTTGGAACTCTCCTGGGGTACCCTCACACATATTATTCCCTCATTTAGTGGATATTTTCACAAAAAAGTGAAATTTTCAAAAATCCAGAAAATTGGCTGACAATGACTAAATATCACGGACTCATTGGGAGAATCACTCTGGAACTGAAATCGGAATGCTCAGTATCATTTCCCCTATCTGAAAGTCTGATAAACGCCGGAAAAATGACTAAGTCCAAAAAAAAAATTTTTTCAACTTTTTTCAATTTTACCCCCGTGGGATATATATTCTACCCACACACATTTGGAACTCTCCTGGGGTACCCTCACACATATTATTCCCTCATTTAGTGGATATTTTCACAAAAAAGTGAAATTTTAAAAAATCCAGAAAATTGGCTGAAAATGACTAAATATCACTTACTCATTCGGCGAATCGCTCTCGAACTGAAATCGGAACGCTCACTGACATTTCCCCTATCTGAAAGTCTGATAAACGCAGGAAAAATGACTAAGTCCAAAAAAAAATTTTTTTTCAACTTTTTTCAATTTTACCAAGTGGGATATATATTCTACCGACACACATTTGGAACTCTCCTGGGGTACCCTCACACATATTATTCCCTCATTTAGTGGATATTTTCACAAAAAAGTGAAATTTTCAAAAATCCAGAAAATTGGCTGAAAATGACTAAATATCACGGACTCAGTAGGTGAATCGCTCTGGAACTGAAATCGGAATGCTCACTGACATTTCCCCTATCTGAAAGTCTGATAAACGCCGGAAAAATGACTAAGACCCCAAAAAAAATTTTTACACTTTTTTCAATTTTACCCCCGTGGGATATATATTCTACCCACACACATTTGGAACTCTCCTGGGGTACCCTCACACATATTATTCCCTCATTTAGTGGATATTTTCACAAAAAAGTGAAATTTTCAAAAATACAGAAAATTGGCTGAAAATGACTAAATATCAAGGACTCATTGGGCAAATCGCTCTGGAACTGAAATCGGAACGCTACTGACATTTGCCCTACCTGAAAGTCTGATAAACGCCGGAAAAATGACTAAGTAAAAAAAAAAATGTTTTCAACTTTTTCCAATTTTACCCCCGTGGGATATATATTCTACCCACACACATTTGGAACTCTCCTAGGGTACCCTCACACATATTATTCCCTCATTTAGTGGATATTTTCACAAAAAAGTGAAATTTTCAAAAATCCAGAAAATTGGCTGAAAATGACTAAATATCAAGGACTCATTCGGCGAATCGCTCTGGAACTGAAATCGGAACGCTCACTTACATTTGCCCTATCTGAAAGTCTGATAAACGCCGGAAAAATGACTAAGTCCAAAAAAAAAATTTTTTCACCTTTTTTCAATTTTACCCCCGTGGGATATATATTCTACCCACACACATTTGGAACTCTCCTGGGGTACCCTCACACATATTATTCCCTCATTTAGTGGATATTTTCACAAAAAAGTGAAATTTTCAAAAATCCAGAAATTGGCTGAAAATGACTTAATATCACGGACTCATTCGGCGAATCGCTCTGGAACTGAAATCGGAACGCTCACTGACATTTCCCCTATCTGAAAGTCTGACAAACGACGGAAAAATGACTAAGTCCAAAAATAAATGTTTTCAACTTTTTTCAATTTTACCCCCATGGGATATATATTCTACCCACACACATTTGGAACTCTCCTGGGGTACCCTCACACATATTATTCCCTCATTTAGTGGATATTTTCACAAAAAAGTAAAATTTAAAAAAAATCCAGAAAATTGGCTGAAAACGACTAAATATCAAGGACTCATTGGGCAAATCGCTCTGGAACTGAAATCGGAACACTACTGACATTTGCCCTATCTGAAAGTCTGATAAACGCCGGAAAAATAACTAAGTAAAAAAAAAAAATGTTTTCAACTTTTTCCAATTTTACCCCCGTGGGATATATATTCTACCCACACACATTTGGAACTCTCCTGGGGTACCCTCACACATATTATTCCCTCATTTAGTGGATATTTTCACAAAAAAGTGAAATTTTCAAAAATCCAGAAAATTGGCTGAAAACGACTAAATATCAAGGACTCATTGGGCGAATCGCTCTGGAACTGAAATCGGAACGCTCACTGACATTTCCCCTATCTGAAAGTCTGACAAACGACGGAAAAATGACTAAGTCCAAAAAAAAAAATTTTTCACCTTTTTTCAATTTTACCCCCGTGGGATATATATTCTACCCACACACATTTGGAACTCTCCTGGGGTACCCTCACACATATTATTCCCTCATTTAGTGGATATTTTCACAAAAAAGTAAAATTTAAAAAAAATCCAGAAAATTGGCTGAAAACGACTAAATATCAAGGACTCATTGGGCAAATCGCTCTGGAACTGAAATCGGAACGCTACTGACATTTGCCCTATCTGAAAGTCTGATAAACGCCGGAAAAATAACTAAGTAAAAAAAAAAAATGTTTTCAACTTTTTCCAATTTTACCCCCGTGGGATATATATTCTACCCACACACATTTGGAACTCTCCTGGGGTACCCTCACACATATTATTCCCTCATTTAGTGGATATTTTCACAAAAAAGTGAAATTTTCAAAAATCCAGAAAATTGGCTGAAAATGACTAAATCTCACGGACTCATTCGGCGAATCGCTCTGGAACTGAAATCGGAACGCTCACTGACATTTGCCCTATCTAAAAGTCTGATAAACGCCGGAAAAATGACGAAGTCCAAAAAAAATGTTTTCAACTTTTTTCAATTTTACCCCCGTGGGATATATATTCTACCCACACACATTTGGAACTCTCCTGGGGTACCCTCACACATATTATTCCCTCATTTAGTGGATATTTAAAAAAAAAAGTGAAATTTTCAAAAATCCAGAAAATTGGCTGAAAATGACTAAATATCACGGACTCATTAGGTGAATCGCTCTGGAACTGAAATCGGAACGCTCACTGACATTTCCCCTATCTGAAAGTCTGATAAACGCCGGAAAAATGACTAAGACCTAAAAAAAAATTTTTACACTTTTTTCAATTTTACCCCCGTGGGATATATATTCTACCCACACACATTTGGAACTCTCCTGGGGTACCCTCACACATATTATTCCCTCATTTAGTGGATATTTTCACAAAAAAGTGAAATTTTCAAAAATCCAGAAAATTGGCTGAAAATGACTAAATCTCACGGACTCATTCGGCGAATCGCTCTGGAACTGAAATCGGAACGCTCACTGACATTTGCCCTATCTAAAAGTCTGATAAACGCCGGAAAAATGACGAAGTCCAAAAAAAAATATTTTCAACTTTTTTCAATTTTACCCCCGTGGGATATATATTCTACCCACACACATTTGGAACTCTCCTGGGGTACCCTCACACATATTATTCCCTCATTTAGTGGATATTTTCACAAAAAAGTGAAATTTTCAAAAATCCAGAAAATTGGCTGAAAATGACTAAATATCAAGGACTCATTGGGCAAATCGCTCTGGAACTGAAATTGGAACGCTACTGACATTTGCCCTACCTGAAAGTCTGATAAACGCCGGAAAAATGACTAAGTAAAAAAAAAAATGTTTTCAACTTTTTCCAATTTTACCCCCGTGGGATATATATTCTACCCACACACATTTGGAACTCTCCTGGGGTACCCTCACACATATTATTCCCTCATTTAGTGGATATTTTCACAAAAAAGTGAAATTTTCAAAAATCCAGAAAATTGGCTGAAAATGACTTAATATCACGGACTCATTCGGCGAATCGCTCTGGAACTGAAATCGGAACGCTCACTGACATTTCCCCTATCTGAAAGTCTGACAAACGACGGAAAAATGACTAAGTCCAAAAATAAATGTTTTCAACTTTTTTCGATTTTACCCCCATGGGATATATATTCTACCCACACACATTTGGAACTCTCCTGGGGTACCCTCACACATATTATTCCCTCATTTAGTGGATATTTTCACAAAAAAGTGAAATTTTAAAAAATCCAGAAAATTGGCTGAAAACGACTAAATATCAAGGACTCATTGGGCGAATCGCTCTGGAACTGAAATCGGAACGCTCACTTACATTTGCCCTATCTGAAAGTCTGATAAACGCCGGAAAAATGACTAAGTCCAAAAAAAAAATTTTTTCACCTTTTTTCAATTTTACCCCCGTGGGATATATATTCTACCCACACACATTTGGAACTCTCCTGGGGTACCCTCACACATATTATTCCCTCATTTAGTGGATATTTTCACAAAAAAGTGAAATTTTCAAAAATCCAGAAAATTGGCTGAAAACGACTAAATATCAAGGACTCATTGGGCGAATCGCTCTGGAACTGAAATCGGAACGCTCACTTACATTTACCCTATCTGAAAGTCTGATAAACGCCGGAAAAATGACTAAGTCCAAAAAAAAAATTTTTTCACCTTTTTTCAATTTTACCCCCGTGGGATATATATTCTACCCACACACATTTGGAACTCTCCTGGGGTACCCTCACACATATTATTCCCTCATTTAGTGGACATTTTCACAAAAAAGTGAAATTTTCAAAAATCCAGAAAATTGGCTGAAAATGACTAAATATCAAGGACTCATTGGGCAAATCGCTCTGGAACTGAAATTGGAACGCTACTGACATTTGCCCTACCTGAAAGTCTGATAAACGCCGGAAAAATGACTAAGTCCAAAAAAAAAATTTTTTCACCTTTTTTCAATTTTACCCCCGTGGGATATATATTCTACCCACACACATTTGGAACTCTCCTGGGGTACCCTCACACATATTATTCCCTCATTTAGTGGATATTTTCACAAAAAAGTGAAATTTTCAAAAATCCAGAAAATTGGCTGAAAATGACTAAATATCAAGGACTCATTGGGCAAATCGCTCTGGAACTGAAATTGGAACGCTACTGACATTTGCCCTACCTGAAAGTCTGATAAACGCCGGAAAAATGACTAAGTAAAAAAAAAAATGTTTTCAACTTTTTCCAATTTTACCCCCGTGGGATATATATTCTACCCACACACATTTGGAACTCTCCTGGGGTACCCTCACACATATTATTCCCTCATTTAGTGGATATTTTCACAAAAAAGTGAAATTTTCAAAAATCCAGAAAATTGGCTGAAAATGACTTAATTTCACGGACTCATTCGGCGAATCGCTCTGGAACTGAAATCGGAACGCTCACTGACATTTCCCCTATCTGAAAGTCTGACAAACGACGGAAAAATGACTAAGTCCAAAAATAAATGTTTTCAACTTTTTTCGATTTTACCCCCATGGGATATATATTCTACCCACACACATTTGGAACTCTCCTGGGGTACCCTCACACATATTATTCCCTCATTTAGTGGATATATTCACAAAAAAGTGAAATTTTAAAAAATCCAGAAAATTGGCTGAAAACGACTAAATATCAAGGACTCATTGGGCGAATCGCTCTGGAACTGAAATCGGAACGCTCACTTACATTTGCCCTATCTGAAAGTCTGATAAACGCCGGAAAAATGACTAAGTCCAAAAAAAAAATTTTTTCACCTTTTTTCAATTTTACCCCCGTGGGATATATATTCTACCCACACACATTTGGAACTCTCCTGGGGTACCCTCACACATATTATTCCCTCATTTAGTGGATATTTTCACAAAAAAGTGAAATTTTCAAAAATCCAGAAAATTGGCTGAAAACGACTAAATATCAAGGACTCATTGGGCGAATCGCTCTGGAACTGAAATCGGAACGCTCACTTACATTTACCCTATCTGAAAGTCTGATAAACGCCGGAAAAATGACTAAGTCCAAAAAAAAAATTTTTTCACCTTTTTTCAATTTTACCCCCGTGGGATATATATTCTACCCACACACATTTGGAACTCTCCTGGGGTACCCTCACACATATTATTCCCTCATTTAGTGGACATTTTCACAAAAAAGTGAAATTTTCAAAAATCCAGAAAATTGGCTGAAAATGACTTAATATCACGGACTCATTCGGCGAATCGCTCTGGAACTGAAATCGGAACGCTCACTGACATTTCCCCTATCTGAAAGTCTGACATACGACGCAAAAATGACTAAGTCCAAAAATAAATGTTTTCAACTTTTTTCAATTTTACCCCCATGGGATATATATTCTACCCACACACATTTGGAACTCTCCTGGGGTACCCTCACACATATTATTCCCTCATTTAGTGGATATTTTCACAAAAAAGTGAAATTTTCAAAAATCCAGAAAATTGGCTGAAAATGACTAAATCTCACGGACTCATTCGGCGAATCGCTCTGGAACTGAAATCGGAACGCTCACTGACATTTGCCCTATCTAAAAGTCTGATAAACGCCGGAAAAATGACGAAGTCCAAAAAAAATGTTTTCAACTTTTTTCAATTTTACCCCCGTGGGATATATATTCTACCCACACACATTTGGAACTCTCCTGGGGTACCCTCACACATATTATTCCCTCATTTAGTGGATATTTTCACAAAAAAGTGAAATTTTCAAAAATCCAGAAAATTGGCTGAAAATGACTAAATATCAAGGACTCATTGGGCAAATCGCTCTGGAACTGAAATTGGAACGCTACTGACATTTGCCCTACCTGAAAGTCTGATAAACGCCGGAAAAATGACTAAGTAAAAAAAAAAATGTTTTCAACTTTTTCCAATTTTACCCCCGTGGGATATATATTCTACCCACACACATTTGGAACTCTCCTGGGGTACCCTCACACATATTATTCCCTCATTTAGTGGATATTTTCACAAAAAAGTGAAATTTTCAAAAATCCAGAAAATTGGCTGAAAATGACTTAATATCACGGACTCATTCGGCGAATCGCTCTGGAACTGAAATCGGAACGCTCACTGACATTTCCCCTATCTGAAAGTCTGACAAACGACGGAAAAATGACTAAGTCCAAAAATAAATGTTTTCAACTTTTTTCGATTTTACCCCCATGGGATATATATTCTACCCACACACATTTGGAACTCTCCTGGGGTACCCTCACACATATTATTCCCTCATTTAGTGGATATTTTCACAAAAAAGTGAAATTTTAAAAAATCCAGAAAATTGGCTGAAAACGACTAAATATCAAGGACTCATTGGGCGAATCGCTCTGGAACTGAAATCGGAACGCTCACTTACATTTGCCCTATCTGAAAGTCTGATAAACGCCGGAAAAATGACTAAGTCCAAAAAAAAAATTTTTTCACCTTTTTTCAATTTTACCCCCGTGGGATATATATTCTACCCACACACATTTGGAACTCTCCTGGGGTACCCTCACACATATTATTCCCTCATTTAGTGGATATTTTCACAAAAAAGTGAAATTTTCAAAAATCCAGAAAATTGGCTGAAAACGACTAAATATCAAGGACTCATTGGGCGAATCGCTCTGGAACTGAAATCGGAACGCTCACTTACATTTACCCTATCTGAAAGTCTGATAAACGCCGGAAAAATGACTAAGTCCAAAAAAAAAATTTTTTCACCTTTTTTCAATTTTACCCCCGTGGGATATATATTCTACCCACACACATTTGGAACTCTCCTGGGGTACCCTCACACATATTATTCCCTCATTTAGTGGACATTTTCACAAAAAAGTGAAATTTTCAAAAATCCAGAAAATTGGCTGAAAATGACTAAATATCAAGGACTCATTGGGCAAATCGCTCTGGAACTGAAATTGGAACGCTACTGACATTTGCCCTACCTGAAAGTCTGATAAACGCCGGAAAAATGACTAAGTCCAAAAAAAAAATTTTTTCACCTTTTTTCAATTTTACCCCCGTGGGATATATATTCTACCCACACACATTTGGAACTCTCCTGGGGTACCCTCACACATATTATTCCCTCATTTAGTGGATATTTTCACAAAAAAGTGAAATTTTCAAAAATCCAGAAAATTGGCTGAAAATGACTAAATATCAAGGACTCATTGGGCAAATCGCTCTGGAACTGAAATTGGAACGCTACTGACATTTGCCCTACCTGAAAGTCTGATAAACGCCGGAAAAATGACTAAGTAAAAAAAAAAATGTTTTCAACTTTTTCCAATTTTACCCCCGTGGGATATATATTCTACCCACACACATTTGGAACTCTCCTGGGGTACCCTCACACATATTATTCCCTCATTTAGTGGATATTTTCACAAAAAAGTGAAATTTTCAAAAATCCAGAAAATTGGCTGAAAACGACTAAATATCAAGGACTCATTGGGCGAATCGCTCTGGAACTGAAATCGGAACGCTCACTTACATTTACCCTATCTGAAAGTCTGATAAACGCCGGAAAAATGACTAAGTCCAAAAAAAAAATTTTTTCACCTTTTTTCAATTTTACCCCCGTGGGATATATATTCTACCCACACACATTTGGAACTCTCCTGGGGTACCCTCACACATATTATTCCCTCATTTAGTGGACATTTTCACAAAAAAGTGAAATTTTCAAAAATCCAGAAAATTGGCTGAAAATGACTTAATATCACGGACTCATTCGGCGAATCGCTCTGGAACTGAAATCGGAACGCTCACTGACATTTCCCCTATCTGAAAGTCTGACATACGACGCAAAAATGACTAAGTCCAAAAATAAATGTTTTCAACTTTTTTCAATTTTACCCCCATGGGATATATATTCTACCCACACACATTTGGAACTCTCCTGGGGTACCCTCACACATATTATTCCCTCATTTAGTGGATATTTTCACAAAAAAGTGAAATTTTCAAAAATCCAGAAAATTGGCTGAAAATGACTAAATCTCACGGACTCATTCGGCGAATCGCTCTGGAACTGAAATCGGAACGCTCACTGACATTTGCCCTATCTAAAAGTCTGATAAACGCCGGAAAAATGACGAAGTCCAAAAAAAATGTTTTCAACTTTTTTCAATTTTACCCCCGTGGGATATATATTCTACCCACACACATTTGGAACTCTCCTGGGGTACCCTCACACATATTATTCCCTCATTTAGTGGATATTTTCACAAAAAAGTAAAATTTAAAAAAAATCCAGAAAATTGGCTGAAAACGACTAAATATCAAGGACTCATTGGGCAAATCGCTCTGGAACTGAAATCGGAACGCTACTGACATTTGCCCTATCTGAAAGTCTGATAAACGCCGGAAAAATAACTAAGTAAAAAAAAAAAATGTTTTCAACTTTTTCCAATTTTACCCCCGTGGGATATATATTCTACCCACACACATTTGGAACTCTCCTGGGGTACCCTCACACATATTATTCCCTCATTTAGTGGATATTTTCACAAAAAAGTGAAATTTTAAAAAATCCAGAAAATTGGCTGAAAACGACTAAATATCAAGGACTCATTGGGCGAATCGCTCTGGAACTGAAATCGGAACGCTCACTTACATTTGCCCTATCTGAAAGTCTGATAAACGCCGGAAAAATGACTAAGTCCAAAAAAAAAATTTTTTCACCTTTTTTCAATTTTACCCCCGTGGGATATATATTCTAGCCACACACATTTGGAACTCTCCTGGGGTACCCTCACACATATTATTCCCTCATTTAGTGGATATTTTCACAAAAAAGTGAAATTTTCAAAAATCCAGAAAATTGGCTGAAAATGACTAAATCTCACGGACTCATTCGGCGAATCGCTCTGGAACTGAAATCGGAACGCTCACTGACATTTGCCCTATCTAAAAGTCTGATAAACGCCGGAAAAATGACGAAGTCCAAAAAAAAATGTTTTCAACTTTTTTCAATTTTACCCCCGTGGGATATATATTCTACCCACACACATTTGGAACTCTCCTGGGGTACCCTCACACATATTATTCCCTCATTTAGTGGATATTTTCACAAAAAAGTGAAATTTTCAAAAATCCAGAAAATTGGCTGAAAATGACTAAATATCAAGGACTCATTGGGCAAATCGCTCTGGAACTGAAATTGGAACGCTACTGACATTTGCCCTACCTGAAAGTCTGATAAACGCCGGAAAAATGACTAAGTAAAAAAAAAAATGTTTTCAACTTTTTCCAATTTTACCCCCGTGGGATATATATTCTACCCACACACATTTGGAACTCTCCTGGGGTACCCTCACACATATTATTCCCTCATTTAGTGGATATTTTCACAAAAAAGTGAAATTTTCAAAAATCCAGAAAATTGGCTGAAAATGACTTAATATCACGGACTCATTCGGCGAATCGCTCTGGAACTGAAATCGGAACGCTCACTGACATTTCCCCTATCTGAAAGTCTGACAAACGACGGAAAAATGACTAAGTCCAAAAATAAATGTTTTCAACTTTTTTCAATTTTACCCCCATGGGATATATATTCTACCCACACACATTTGGAACTCTCCTGGGGTACCCTCACACATATTATTCCCTCATTTAGTGGATATTTTCACAAAAAAGTAAAATTTAAAAAAAATCCAGAAAATTGGCTGAAAACGACTAAATATCAAGGACTCATTGGGCAAATCGCTCTGGAACTGAAATCGGAACGCTACTGACATTTGCCCTACCTGAAAGTCTGATAAACGCCGGAAAAATGACTAAGTAAAAAAAAAAATGTTTTCAACTTTTTCCAATTTTACCCCCGTGGGATATATATTCTACCCACACACATTTGGAACTCTCCTGGGGTACCCTCACACATATTATTCCCTCATTTAGTGGATATTTTCACAAAAAAGTGAAATTTTCAAAAATCCAGAAAATTGGCTGAAAATGATTAAATCTCACGGACTCATTCGGCGAATCGCTCTGGAACTGAAATCGGAACGCTCACTGACATTTGCCCTATCTAAAAGTCTGATAAACGCCGGAAAAATGACGAAGTCCAAAAAAAATGTTTTCAACTTTTTTCAATTTTACCCCCGTGGGATATATATTCTACCCACACACATTTGGAACTCTCCTGGGGTACCCTCACACATATTATTCCCTCATTTAGTGGATATTTTCAAAAAAAAGTGAAATTTTCAAAAATCCAGAAAATTGGCTGAAAATGACTAAATATCACGGACTCATTAGGTGAATCGCTCTGGAACTGAAATCGGAACGCTCACTGACATTTCCCCTATCTGAAAGTCTGATAAACGCCGGAAAAATGACTAAGACCTAAAAAAAAATTTTTACACTTTTTTCAATTTTACCCCCGTGGGATATATATTCTACCCACACACATTTGGAACTCTCCTGGGGTACCCTCACACATATTATTCCCTCATTTAGTGGATATTTTCACAAAAAAGTGAAATTTTCAAAAATCCAGAAAATTGGCTGAAAATGACTAAATCTCACGGACTCATTCGGCGAATCGCTCTGGAACTGAAATCGGAACGCTCACTGACATTTGCCCTATCTAAAAGTCTGATAAACGCCGGAAAAATGACGAAGTCCAAAAAAAAATGTTTTCAACTTTTTTCAATTTTACCCCCGTGGGATATATATTCTACCCACACACATTTGGAACTCTCCTGGGGTACCCTCACACATATTATTCCCTCATTTAGTGGATATTTTCACAAAAAAGTGAAATTTTCAAAAATCCAGAAAATTGGCTGAAAATGACTAAATATCAAGGACTCATTGGGCAAATCGCTCTGGAACTGAAATCGGAACGCTACTGACATTTGCCCTACCTGAAAGTCTGATAAACGCCGGAAAAATGACTAAGTAAAAAAAAAAATGTTTTCAACTTTTTCCAATTTTACCCCCGTGGGATATATATTCTACCCACACACATTTGGAACTCTCCTGGGGTACCCTCACACATATTATTCCCTCATTTAGTGGATATTTTCACAAAAAAGTGAAATTTTCAAAAATCCAGAAAATTGGCTGAAAACGACTAAATATCAAGGACTCATTGGGCGAATCGCTCTGGAACTGAAATCGGAACGCTCACTTACATTTGCCCTATCTGAAAGTCTGATAAACGCCGGAAAAATGACTAAGTCCAAAAAAAAAATTTTTTCACCTTTTTTCAATTTTACCCCCGTGGGATATATATTCTACCCACACACATTTGGAACTCTCCTGGGGTACCTTCACACATATTATTCCCTCATTTAGTGGATATTTTCAAAAAAAAGTGAAATTTTCAAAAATCCAGAAAATTGGCTGAAAATGACTAAATCTCACGGACTCATTCGGCGAATCGCTCTGGAACTGAAATCGGAACGCTCACTGACATTTGCCCTATCTAAAAGTCTGATAAACGCCGGAAAAATGACGAAGTCCAAAAAAAAATGTTTTCAACTTTTTTCAATTTTACCCCCGTGGGATATATATTCTACCCACACACATTTGGAACTCTCCTGGGGTACCCTCACACATATTATTCCCTCATTTAGTGGATATTTTCACAAAAAAGTGAAATTTTCAAAAATCCAGAAAATTGGCTGAAAATGACTAAATATCAAGGACTCATTGGGCAAATCGCTCTGGAACTGAAATCGGAACGCTACTGACATTTGCCCTACCTGAAAGTCTGATAAACGCCGGAAAAATGACTAAGTAAAAAAAAAAATGTTTTCAACTTTTTCCAATTTTACCCCCGTGGGATATATATTCTACCCACACACATTTGGAACTCTCCTGGGGTACCCTCACACATATTATTCCCTCATTTAGTGGATATTTTCACAAAAAAGTGAAATTTTCAAAAATCCAGAAAATTGGCTGAAAATGACTAAATATCAAGGACTCATTCGGCGAATCACTCTGGAACTGAAATCGGAACGCTCACTTACATTTGCCCTATCTGAAAGTCTGATAAACGCCGGAAAAATGACTAAGTCCAAAAAAAAAATTTTTTCACCTTTTTTCAATTTTACCCCCGTGGGATATATATTCTACCCACACACATTTGGAACTCTCCTGGGGTACCCTCACACATATTATTCCCTCATTTAGTGGATATTTTCACAAAAAAGTGAAATTTTCAAAAATCCAGAAAATTGGCTGAAAATGACTTAATATCACGGACTCATTCGGCGAATCGCTCTGGAACTGAAATCGGAACGCTCACTGACATTTCCCCTATCTGAAAGTCTGACAAACGACGCAAAAATGACTAAGTCCAAAAATAAATGTTTTCAACTTTTTTCAATTTTACCCCCATGGGATATATATTCTACCCACACACATTTGGAACTCTCCTGGGGTACCCTCACACATATTATTCCCTCATTTAGTGGATATTTTCACAAAAAAGTGAAATTTTCAAAAATCCAGAAAATTGGCTGAAAACGACTAAATATCAAGGACTCATTGGGCGAATCGCTCTGGAACTGAAATCGGAACGCTCACTTACATTTGCCCTATCTGAAAGTCTGATAAACGCCGGAAAAATGACTAAGTCCAAAAAAAAAATTTTTTCACCTTTTTTCAATTTTACCCACGTGGGATATATATTCTACCCACACACATTTGGAACTCTCCTGGGGTACCCTCACACATATTATTCCCTCATTTAGTGGATATTTTCAAAAAAAAGTGAAATTTTCAAAAATCCAGAAAATTGGCTGAAAATGACTAAATATCACGGACTCATTAGGTGAATCGCTCTGGAACTGAAATCGGAACGCTCACTGACATTTCCCCTATCTGAAAGTCTGATAAACGCCGGAAAAATGACTAAGACCTAAAAAAAAATTTTTACACTTTTTTCAATTTTACCCCCGTGGGATATATATTCTACCCACACACATTTGGAACTCTCCTGGGGTACCCTCACACATATTATTCCCTCATTTAGTGGATATTTTCACAAAAAAGTGAAATTTTCAAAAATCCAGAAAATTGGTTGAAAATGACTAAATCTCACGGACTCATTCGGCGAATCGCTCTGGAACTGAAATCGGAACGCTCACTGACATTTGCCCTATCTAAAAGTCTGATAAACGCCGGAAAAATGACGAAGTCCAAAAAAAAATGTTTTCAACTTTTTTCAATTTTACCCCCGTGGGATATATATTCTACCCACACACATTTGGAACTCTCCTGGGGTACCCTCACACATATTATTCCCTCATTTAGTGGATATTTTCACAAAAAAGTGAAATTTTCAAAAATCCAGAAAATTGGCTGAAAATGACTAAATATCAAGGACTCATTGGGCAAATCGCTCTGGAACTGAAATCGGAACGCTACTGACATTTGCCCTACCTGAAAGTCTGATAAACGCCGGAAAAATGACTAAGTAAAAAAAAAAATGTTTTCAACTTTTTCCAATTTTACCCCCGTGGGATATATATTCTACCCACACACATTTGGAACTCTCCTGGGGTACCCTCACACATATTATTCCCTCATTTAGTGGATATTTTCACAAAAAAGTGAAATTTTCAAAAATCCAGAAAATTGGCTGAAAATGACTAAATATCAAGGACTCATTCGGCGAATCGCTCTGGAACTGAAATCGGAACGCTCACTTACATTTGCCCTATCTGAAAGTCTGATAAACGCCGGAAAAATGACTAAGTCCAAAAAAAAAATTTTTTCACCTTTTTTCAATTTTACCCCCGTGGGATATATATTCTACCCACACACATTTGGAACTCTCCTGGGGTACCCTCACACATATTATTCCCTCATTTAGTGGATATTTTCACAAAAAAGTGAAATTTTCAAAAATCCAGAAAATTGGCTGAAAATGACTTAATATCACGGACTCATTCGGCGAATCGCTCTGGAACTGAAATCGGAACGCTCACTGACATTTCCCCTATCTGAAAGTCTGACAAACGACGCAAAAATGACTAAGTCCAAAAATAAATGTTTTCAACTTTTTTCAATTTTACCCCCATGGGATATATATTCTACCCACACACATTTGGAACTCTCCTGGGGTACCCTCACACATATTATTCCCTCATTTAGTGGATATTTTCACAAAAAAGTGAAATTTTCAAAAATCCAGAAAATTGGCTGAAAATGACTTAATATCACGGACTCATTCGGCGAATCGCTCTGGAACTGAAATCGGAACGCTCACTGACATTTCCCCTATCTGAAAGTCTGACAAATGACGGAAAAATGACTAAGTCCAAAAATAAATGTTTTCAACTTTTTTCAATTTTACCCCAATGGGATATATATTCTACCCACACACATTTGGAACTCTCCTGGGGTACCCTCACACATATTATTCCCTCATTTAGTGGATATTTTCACAAAAAAGTAAAATTTAAAAAAAATCCAGAAAATTGGCTGAAAACGACTAAATATCAAGGACTCATTGGGCAAATCGCTCTGGAACTGAAATCGGAACGCTACTGACATTTGCCCTATCTGAAAGTCTGATAAACGTCGGAAAAATAACTAAGTAAAAAAAAAAAATGTTTTCAACTTTTTCCAATTTTACCCCCGTGGGATATATATTCTACCCACACACATTTGGAACTCTCCTGGGGTACCCTCACACATATTATTCCCTCATTTAGTGGATATTTTCACAAAAAAGTGAAATTTTAAAAAATCCAGAAAATTGGCTGAAAACGACTAAATATCAAGGACTCATTGGGCGAATCGCTCTGGAACTGAAATCGGAACGCTCACTTACATTTGCCCTATCTGAAAGTCTGATAAACGCCGGAAAAATGACGAAGTCCAAAAAAAAAATTTTTTCACCTTTTTTTAATTTTACCCCCGTGGGATATATATTCTAGCCACACACATTTGGAACTCTCCTGGGGTACCCTCACACATATTATTCCCTCATTTAGTGGATATTTTCACAAAAAAGTGAAATTTTCAAAAATCCAGAAAATTGGCTGAAAATGATTAAATCTCACGGACTCATTCGGCGAATCGCTCTGGAACTGAAATCGGAACGCTCACTGACATTTGCCCTATCTAAAAGTCTGATAAACGCCGGAAAAATGACGAAGTCCAAAAAAAATGTTTTCAACTTTTTTCAATTTTACCCCCGTGGGATATATATTCTACCCACACACATTTGGAACTCTCCTGGGGTACCCTCACACATATTATTCCCTCATTTAGTGGATATTTTCAAAAAAAAGTGAAATTTTCAAAAATCCAGAAAATTGGCTGAAAATGACTAAATATCACGGACTCATTAGGTGAATCGCTCTGGAACTGAAATCGGAACGCTCACTGACATTGCCCCTATCTGAAAGTCTGATAAACGCCGGAAAAATGACTAAGACCTAAAAAAAATTTTTTACACTTTTTTCAATTTTACCCCCGTGGGATATATATTCTACCCACACACATTTGGAACTCTCCTGGGGTACCCTCACACATATTATTCCCTCATTTAGTGGATATTTTCACAAAAAAGTGAAATTTTCAAAAATCCAGAAAATTGGCTGAAAATGACTTAATATCACGGACTCATTCGGCGAATCGCTCTGGAACTGAAATCGGAACACTCACTGACATTTCCCCTATCTGAAAGTCTGACAAACGACGCAAAAATGACTAAGTCCAAAAATAAATGTTTTCAACTTTTTTCAATTTTACCCCCATGGGATATATATTCTACCCACACACATTTGGAACTCTCCTGGGGTACCCTCACACATATTATTCCCTCATTTAGTGGATATTTTCACAAAAAAGTGAAATTTTCAAAAATCCAGAAAATTGGCTGAAAACGACTAAATATCAAGGACTCATTGGGCGAATCGCTCTGGAACTGAAATCGGAACGCTCACTTACATTTGCCCTATCTGAAAGTCTGATAAACGCCGGAAAAATGACTAAGTCCAAAAAAAAAATTTTTTCACCTTTTTTCAATTTTACCCACGTGGGATATATATTCTACCCACACACATTTGGAACTCTCCTGGGGTACCCTCACACATATTATTCCCTCATTTAGTGGATATTTTCAAAAAAAAGTGAAATTTTCAAAAATCCAGAAAATTGGCTGAAAATGACTAAATATCACGGACTCATTAGGTGAATCGCTCTGGAACTGAAATCGGAACGCTCACTGACATTTCCCCTATCTGAAAGTCTGATAAACGCCGGAAAAATGACTAAGACCTAAAAAAAAATTTTTACACTTTTTTCAATTTTACCCCCGTGGGATATATATTCTACCCACACACATTTGGAACTCTCCTGGGGTACCCTCACACATATTATTCCCTCATTTAGTGGATATTTTCACAAAAAAGTGAAATTTTCAAAAATCCAGAAAATTGGTTGAAAATGACTAAATCTCACGGACTCATTCGGCGAATCGCTCTGGAACTGAAATCGGAACGCTCACTGACATTTGCCCTATCTAAAAGTCTGATAAACGCCGGAAAAATGACGAAGTCCAAAAAAAAATGTTTTCAACTTTTTTCAATTTTACCCCCGTGGGATATATATTCTACCCACACACATTTGGAACTCTCCTGGGGTACCCTCACACATATTATTCCCTCATTTAGTGGATATTTTCACAAAAAAGTGAAATTTTCAAAAATCCAGAAAATTGGCTGAAAATGACTAAATATCAAGGACTCATTGGGCAAATCGCTCTGGAACTGAAATCGGAACGCTACTGACATTTGCCCTACCTGAAAGTCTGATAAACGCCGGAAAAATGACTAAGTAAAAAAAAAAATGTTTTCAACTTTTTCCAATTTTACCCCCGTGGGATATATATTCTACCCACACACATTTGGAACTCTCCTGGGGTACCCTCACACATATTATTCCCTCATTTAGTGGATATTTTCACAAAAAAGTGAAATTTTCAAAAATCCAGAAAATTGGCTGAAAATGACTAAATATCAAGGACTCATTCGGCGAATCGCTCTGGAACTGAAATCGGAACGCTCACTTACATTTGCCCTATCTGAAAGTCTGATAAACGCCGGAAAAATGACTAAGTCCAAAAAAAAAATTTTTTCACCTTTTTTCAATTTTACCCCCGTGGGATATATATTCTACCCACACACATTTGGAACTCTCCTGGGGTACCCTCACACATATTATTCCCTCATTTAGTGGATATTTTCACAAAAAAGTGAAATTTTCAAAAATCCAGAAAATTGGCTGAAAATGACTTAATATCACGGACTCATTCGGCGAATCGCTCTGGAACTGAAATCGGAACGCTCACTGACATTTCCCCTATCTGAAAGTCTGACAAACGACGCAAAAATGACTAAGTCCAAAAATAAATGTTTTCAACTTTTTTCAATTTTACCCCCATGGGATATATATTCTACCCACACACATTTGGAACTCTCCTGGGGTACCCTCACACATATTATTCCCTCATTTAGTGGATATTTTCACAAAAAAGTGAAATTTTCAAAAATCCAGAAAATTGGCTGAAAATGACTTAATATCACGGACTCATTCGGCGAATCGCTCTGGAACTGAAATCGGAACGCTCACTGACATTTCCCCTATCTGAAAGTCTGACAAATGACGGAAAAATGACTAAGTCCAAAAATAAATGTTTTCAACTTTTTTCAATTTTACCCCAATGGGATATATATTCTACCCACACACATTTGGAACTCTCCTGGGGTACCCTCACACATATTATTCCCTCATTTAGTGGATATTTTCACAAAAAAGTAAAATTTAAAAAAAATCCAGAAAATTGGCTGAAAACGACTAAATATCAAGGACTCATTGGGCAAATCGCTCTGGAACTGAAATCGGAACGCTACTGACATTTGCCCTATCTGAAAGTCTGATAAACGTCGGAAAAATAACTAAGTAAAAAAAAAAAATGTTTTCAACTTTTTCCAATTTTACCCCCGTGGGATATATATTCTACCCACACACATTTGGAACTCTCCTGGGGTACCCTCACACATATTATTCCCTCATTTAGTGGATATTTTCACAAAAAAGTGAAATTTTAAAAAATCCAGAAAATTGGCTGAAAACGACTAAATATCAAGGACTCATTGGGCGAATCGCTCTGGAACTGAAATCGGAACGCTCACTTACATTTGCCCTATCTGAAAGTCTGATAAACGCCGGAAAAATGACGAAGTCCAAAAAAAAAATTTTTTCACCTTTTTTTAATTTTACCCCCGTGGGATATATATTCTAGCCACACACATTTGGAACTCTCCTGGGGTACCCTCACACATATTATTCCCTCATTTAGTGGATATTTTCACAAAAAAGTGAAATTTTCAAAAATCCAGAAAATTGGCTGAAAATGATTAAATCTCACGGACTCATTCGGCGAATCGCTCTGGAACTGAAATCGGAACGCTCACTGACATTTGCCCTATCTAAAAGTCTGATAAACGCCGGAAAAATGACGAAGTCCAAAAAAAATGTTTTCAACTTTTTTCAATTTTACCCCCGTGGGATATATATTCTACCCACACACATTTGGAACTCTCCTGGGGTACCCTCACACATATTATTCCCTCATTTAGTGGATATTTTCAAAAAAAAGTGAAATTTTCAAAAATCCAGAAAATTGGCTGAAAATGACTAAATATCACGGACTCATTAGGTGAATCGCTCTGGAACTGAAATCGGAACGCTCACTGACATTGCCCCTATCTGAAAGTCTGATAAACGCCGGAAAAATGACTAAGACCTAAAAAAAATTTTTTACACTTTTTTCAATTTTACCCCCGTGGGATATATATTCTACCCACACACATTTGGAACTCTCCTGGGGTACCCTCACACATATTATTCCCTCATTTAGTGGATATTTTCACAAAAAAGTGAAATTTTCAAAAATCCAGAAAATTGGCTGAAAATGACTTAATATCACGGACTCATTCGGCGAATCGCTCTGGAACTGAAATCGGAACACTCACTGACATTTCCCCTATCTGAAAGTCTGACAAACGACGCAAAAATGACTAAGTCCAAAAATAAATGTTTTCAACTTTTTTCAATTTTACCCCCATGGGATATATATTCTACCCACACACATTTGGAACTCTCCTGGGGTACCCTCACACATATTATTCCCTCATTTAGTGGATATTTTCACAAAAAAGTAAAATTTAAAAAAAATCCAGAAAATTGGCTGAAAACGACTAAATATCAAGGACTCATTGGGCAAATCGCTCTGGAACTGAAATCGGAACGCTACTGACATTTGCCCTATCTGAAAGTCTGATAAACGCCGGAAAAATAACTAAGTAAAAAAAAAAAATGTTTTCAACTTTTTCCAATTTTACCCCTGTGGGATATATATTCTACCCACACACATTTGGAACTCTCCTGGGGTACCCTCACACATATTATTCCCTCATTTAGTGGATATTTTCACAAAAAAGTGAAATTTTAAAAAATCCAGAAAATTGGCTGAAAACGACTAAATATCAAGGACTCATTGGGCGAATCGCTCTGGAACTGAAATCGGAACGCTCACTTACATTTGCCCTATCTGAAAGTCTGATAAACGCCGGAAAAATGACGAAGTCCAAAAAAAAAATTTTTTCACCTTTTTTCAATTTTACCCCCGTGGGATATATATTCTAGCCACACACATTTGGAACTCTCCTGGGGTACCCTCACACATATTATTCCCTCATTTAGTGGATATTTTCACAAAAAAGTGAAATTTTCAAAAATCCAGAAAATTGGCTGAAAATGACTAAATATCACGGACTCATTAGGTGAATCGCTCTGGAACTGAAATCGGAACGCTCACTGACATTTCCCCTATCTGAAAGTCTGATAAACGCCGGAAAAATGACTAAGACCTAAAAAAAAATTTTTACACTTTTTTCAATTTTACCCCCGTGGGATATATATTCTACCCACACACATTTGGAGCTCTCCTGGGGTACCCGCACACATATTATTCCCTCATTTAGTGGATATTTTCACAAAAAAGTGAAATTTTCAAAAATCCAGAAAATTGGCTGAAAATGACTAAATCTCACGGACTCATTCGGCGAATCGCTCTGGAACTGAAATCGGAACGCTCACTAACATTTGCCCTATCTAAAAGTCTGATAAACGCCGGAAAAATGACGAAGTCCAAAAAAAAATGTTTTCAACTTTTTTCAATTTTACCCCCGTGGGATATATATTCTACCCACACACATTTGGAACTCTCCTGGGGTACCCTCACACATATTATTCCCTCATTTAGTGGATATTTTCACAAAAAAGTGAAATTTTCAAAAATCCAGAAAATTGGCTGAAAATGACTAAGTATCAAGGACTCATTGGGCAAATCGCTCTGGAACTGAAATCGGAACGCTACTGACATTTGCAATACCTGAAAGTCTGATAAACGCCGGAAAAATGACTAAGTAAAAAAAAAAAATTTTTCATCTTTTTCCAATTTTACCCCCGTGGGATATATATTCTACCCACACACATTTGGAACTCTCCTGGGGTACCCTCACACATATTATTCCCTCATTTAGTGGATATTTTCACAAAAAAGTGAAATTTTCAAAAATCCAGAAAATTGGCTGAAAATGACTAAATATCAAGGACTCATTCGGCGAATCGCTCTGGAACTGAAATCGGAACGCTCACTTACATTTGCCCTATCTGAAAGTCTGATAAACGCCGGAAAAATGACTAAGTCCAAAAAAAAAATTTTTTCACCTTTTTTCAATTTTACCCCCGTGGGATATATATTCTACCCACACACATTTGGAACTCTCCTGGGGTACCCTCACACATATTATTCCCTCATTTAGTGGATATTTTCACAAAAAAGTGAAATTTTCAAAAATCCAGAAAATTGGCTGAAAATGACTTAATATCACGGACTCATTCGGCGAATCGCTCTGGAACTGAAATCGGAACGCTCACTGACATTTCCCCTATCTGAAAGTCTGACAAACGACGGAAAAATGACTAAGTCCAAAAATAAATGTTTTCAACTTTTTTCAATTTTACCCCCATGGGATATATATTCTACCCACACACATTTGGAACTCTCCTGGGGTACCCTCACACATATTATTCCCTCATTTAGTGGATATTTTCACAAAAAAGTAAAATTTAAAAAAAATCCAGAAAATTGGCTGAAAACGACTAAATATCAAGGACTCATTGGGCAAATCGCTCTGGAACTGAAATCGGAACGCTACTGACATTTGCCCTATCTGAAAGTCTGATAAACGCCGGAAAAATGACTAAGTCCAAAAAAAAAATTTTTTCACCTTTTTTCAATTTTACCCCCGTGGGATATATATTATACCCACACACATTTGGAACTCTCCTGGGGTACCCTCACACATATTATTCCCTCATTTAGTGGATATTTTCACAAAAAAGTGAAATTTTCAAAAATCCAGAAAATTGGCTGAAAATGACTAAATCTCACGGACTCATTCGGCGAATCGCTCTGGAACTGAAATCGGAACGCTCACTGACATTTGCCCTATCTAAAAGTCTGATAAACGCCGGAAAAATGACGAAGTCCAAAAAAAAAGTTTTCAACTTTTTTCAATTTTACCCCCGTGGGATATATATTCTACCCACACACATTTGGAACTCTCCTGGGATACCCTCACACATATTATTCCCTCATTTAGTGGATATTTTCACAAAAAAGTGAAATTTTCAAAAATCCAGAAAATTGGCTGAAAATGACTAAATATCAAGGACTCATTCGGCGAATCGCTCTGGAACTGAAATCGGAATGCTCACTTACATTTGCCTATCTGAAAGTCTGATAAACGCCGGAAAAATGACTAAGTCCAAAAAAAAAATTTTTTCACCTTTTTTCAATTTTACCCCCGTGGGATATATATTCTACCCACACACATTTGGAACTCTCCTGGGGTACCCTCACACATATTATTCCCTCATTTAGTGGATATTTTCACAAAAAAGTGAAATTTTCAAAATTCCAGAAAATTGGCTGAAAATGACTAAATATCAAGGACTCATTCGGCGAATCGCTCTGGAACTGAAATCGGAACGCTCACTTACATTTGTCCTATCTGAAAGTCTGATAAACGCCGGAAAAATGACTAAGTCCAAAAAAAAAATTTTTTCACCTTTTTTCAATTTTACCCCCGTGGGATATATATTCTACCCACACACATTTGGAACTCTCCTGGGGTACCCTCACACATATTATTCCCTCATTTAGTGGATATTTTCACAAAAAAGTGAAATTTTCAAAAATCCAGAAAATTGGCTGAAAATGACTTAATATCACGGACTCATTCGGCGAATCGCTCTGGAACTGAAATCGGAACGCTCACTGACATTTCCCCTATCTGAAAGTCTGACAAACGACGGAAAAATGACTAAGTCCAAAAATAAATGTTTTCAACTTTTTTCAATTTTACCCCCATGGGATATATATTCTACCCACACACATTTGGAACTCTCCTGGGGTACCCTCACACATATTATTCCCTCATTTAGTGGATATTTTCACAAAAAAGTAAAATTTAAAAAAAATCCAGAAAATTGGCTGAAAACGACTAAATATCAAGGACTCATTGGGCAAATCGCTCTGGAACTGAAATCGGAACGCTACTGACATTTGCCCTATCTGAAAGTCTGATAAACGCCGTAAAAATAACTAAGTAAAAAAAAAAAATGTTTTCAACTTTTTCCAATTTTACCCCCGTGGGATATATATTCTACCCACACACATTTGGAACTCTCCTGGGGTACCCTCACACATATTATTCCCTCATTTAGTGGATATTTTCACAAAAAAGTGAAATTTTAAAAAATCCAGAAAATTGGCTGAAAACGACTAAATATCAAGGACTCATTGGGCGAATCGCTCTGGAACTGAAATCGGAACGCTCACTTACATTTGCCCTATCTGAAAGTCTGATAAACGCCGGAAAAATGACTAAGTCCAAAAAAAAAATTTTTTCACCTTTTTTCAATTTTACCCCCGTGGGATATATATTCTACCCACACACATTTGGAACTCTCCTGGGGTACCCTCACACATATTATTCCCTCATTTAGTGGATATTTTCACAAAAAAGTGAAATTTTCAAAAATCCAGAAAATTGGCTGAAAATGACTAAATCTCACGGACTCATTCGGCGAATCGCTCTGGAACTGAAATCGGAACGCTCACTGACATTTGCCCTATCTAAAAGTCTGATAAACGCCGGAAAAATGACTAAGTCCAAAAAAAAAATTTTTTCACCTTTTTTCAATTTTACCCCCGTGGGATATATATTCTACCCACACACATTTGGAACTCTCCTGGGGTACCCTCACACATATTATTCCCTCATTTAGTGGATATTTTCACAAAAAAGTGAAATTTTCAAAAATCCAGAAAATTGGCTGAAAATGACTTAATATCACGGACTCATTCGGCGAATCGCTCTGGAACTGAAATCGGAACGCTCACTGACATTTCCCCTATCTGAAAGTCTGACAAACGACGCAAAAATGACTAAGTCCAAAAATAAATGTTTTCAACTTTTTTCAATTTTACCCCCATGGGATATATATTCTACCCACACACATTTGGAACTCTCCTGGGGTACCCTCACACATATTATTCCCTCATTTAGTGGATATTTTCACAAAAAAGTAAAATTTAAAAAAAATCCAGAAAATTGGCTGAAAACGACAAAATATCAAGGACTCATTGGGCAAATCGCTCTGGAACTGAAATCGGAACGCTACTGACATTTGCCCTATCTGAAAGTCTGATAAACGCCGGAAAAATAACTAAGTAAAAAAAAAAAAATGTTTTCAACTTTTTCCAATTTTACCCCCGTGGGATATATATTCTACCCACACACATTTGGAACTCTCCTGGGGTACCCTCACACATATTATTCCCTCATTTAGTGGATATTTTCACAAAAAAGTGAAATTTTAAAAAATCCAGAAAATTGGTTGAAAACGACTAAATATCAAGGACTCATTCGGCGAATCGCTCTGGAACTGAAATCAGAACGCTCACTTACATTTGCCCTATCTGAAAGTCTGATAAACGCTGGAAAAATGACTAAGTCCAAAAAAAAAATTTTTTCACCTTTTTTCAATTTTACCCCCGTGGGATATATATTCTACCCACACACATTTGGAACTCTCCTGGGGTACCCTCACACATATTATTCCCTCATTTAGTGGATATTTTCACAAAAAAGTGAAATTTTCAAAAATCCAGAAAATTGGCTGAAAATGACTAAATCTCACGGACTCATTCGGCGAATCGCTCTGGAACTGAAATCGGAACGCTCACTTACATTTGCCCTATCTGAAAGTCTGATAAACGCCGGAAAAATGACTAAGTCCAAAAAAAAAAATTTTTTCACCTTTTTTCAATTTTACCCCCGTGGGATATATATTCTACCCACACACATTTGGAACTCTCCTGGGGTACCCTCACATATATTATTCCCTCATTTAGTGGATATTTTCACAAAAAAGTGAAATTTTCAAAAATCCAGAAAATTGGCTGAAAATGACTTAATATCACGGACTCATTCGGCGAATCGCTCTGGAACTGAAATCGGAACACTCACTGACATTTCCCCTATCTGAAAGTCTGACAAACGACGGAAAAATGACTAAGTCCAAAAATAAATGTTTTCAACTTTTTTCAATTTTACCCCCATGGGATATATATTCTACCCACACACATTTGGAACTCTCCTGGGGTACCCTCACACATATTATTCCCTCATTTAGTGGATATTTTCACAAAAAAGTAAAATTTTAAAAAAATCCAGAAAATTGGCTGAAAACGACTAAATATCAAGGACTCATTGGGCAAATCGCTCTGGAACTGAAATCGGAACGCTACTGACATTTGCCCTATCTGAAAGTCTGATAAACGCCGGAAAAATAACTAAGTAAAAAAAAAAAAATGTTTTCAACTTTTTCCAATTTTACCCCCGTGGGATATATATTCTACCCACACACATTTGGAACTCTCCTGGGGTACCCTCACACATATTATTCCCTCAATAGTGGATATTTTCACAAAAAAGTGAAATTTTCAAAAATCCAGAAAATTGGCTGAAAAAGACTAAATATCAAGGACTCATTGGGCGAATCGCTCTGGAACTGAAATCGGAACGCTCACTTACATTTGTCCTATCTGAAAGTCTGATAAACGCCGGAAAAATGACTAAGTCCAAAAAAAAAAATTTTTCACCTTTTTTCAATTTTACACCCGTGGGATATATATTCTACCCACACACATTTGGAACTCTCCTGGGGTACCCTCACACATATTATTCCCTCATTTAGTGGATATTTTCACAAAAAAGTGAAATTTTAAAAAATCCAGAAAATTGGCTGAAAACGACTAAATATCAAGGACTCATTCGGCGAATCGCTCTGGAACTGAAATCGGAACGCTCACTTACATTTGCCCTATCTGAAAGTCTGATAAACGCCGGAAAAATGACTAAGTCCAAAAAAAAAATTTTTTCACCTTTTTTCAATTTTACCCCCGTGGGATATATATTCTACCCACACACATTTGGAACTCTCCTGGGGTACCCTCACACATATTATTCCCTCATTTAGTGGATATTTTCACAAAAAAGTGAAATTTTCAAAAATCCAGAAAATTGGCTGAAAATGACTAAATCTCACGGACTCATTCGGCGAATCGCTCTGGAACTGAAATCGGAACGCTCACTGACATTTGCCCTATCTAAAAGTCTGATAAACGCCGGAAAAATGACGAAGTCCAAAAAAAATGTTTTCAACTTTTTTCAATTTTACCCCCGTGGGATATATATTCTACCCACACACATTTGGAACTCTCCTGGGGTACCCTCACACATATTATTCCCTCATTTAGTGGATATTTTCACAAAAAAGTGAAATTTTCAAAAATCCAGAAAATTGGCTGAAAACGACTAAATATCAAGGACTCATTGGGCGAATCGCTCTGGAACTGAAATTGGAACGCTCACTTACATTTGCCCTATCTGAAAGTCTGATAAACGCCGGAAAAATGACTAAGTCCTAAAAAAAAATTTTTACACTTTTTTCAATTTTACCCCCGTGGGATATATATTCTACCCACACACATTTGGAACTCTCCTGGGGTACCCTCACACATATTATTCCCTCATTTAGTGGATATTTTCACAAAAAAGTGAAATTTTCAAAAATCCAGAAAATTGGCTGAAAATGACTAAATATCAAGGACTCATTCGGCGAATCGCTCTGGAACTGAAATCGGAACGCTCACTTACATTTGCCCTATCTGAAAGTCTGATAAACGCCGGAAAAATGACTAAGTCCAAAAAAAAAATTTTTTCACCTTTTTTCAATTTTACCCCCGTGGGATATATATTCTACCCACACACATTTGGAACTCTCCTGGGGTACCCTCACACATATTATTCCCTCATTTAGTTGATATTTTCACAAAAAAGTGAAATTTTCAAAAATCCAGAAAATTGGCTGAAAATGACTTAATATCACGGACTCATTCGGCGAATCGCTCTGGAACTGAAATCGGAACGCTCACTGACATTTCCCCTATCTGAAAGTCTGACAAACGACGGAAAAATGACTAAGTCCAAAAATAATTGTTTTCAATTTTTTCAATTTTACCCCCATGGGATATATATTCTACCCACACACATTTGGAACTCTCCTGGGGTACCCTCACACATATTATTCCCTCATTTATTGGATATTTTCACAAAAAAGTAAAATTTAAAAAAAATCCAGAAAATTGGCTGAAAACGACTAAATATCAAGGACTCATTAGGTGAATCGCTCTGGAACTGAAATCGGAATGCTCACTGACATTTCCCCTATCTGAAAGTCTGATAAACGCTGGAAAAATGACTAAGACCCCCAAAAAAATGTTTTCAACTTTTCTCAATTTTACCCCCGTGGGATATATATTCTACCCACACACATTTGGAACTCTCCTGGGGTACCCTCACACATATTATTCCCTCATTTAGTGGATATTTTCACAAAAAAGTGAAATTTTCAAAAATCCAGAAAATTGGCTGAAAATGACTAAATATCAAGGACTCATTCGGCGAATCGCTCTGGAACTGAAATCGGAACGCTCACTTACATTTGCCCTATCTGAAAGTCTGATAAACGCCGGAAAAATGACTAAGTCCAAAAAAAAAATTTTTTCACCTTTTTTCAATTTTACCCCCGTGGGATATATATTCTACCCACACACATTTGGAACTCTCCTGGGGTACCCTCACACATATTATTCCCTCATTTAGTTGATATTTTCACAAAAAAGTGAAATTTTCAAAAATCCAGAAAATTGGCTGAAAATGACTTAATATCACGGACTCATTCGGCGAATCGCTCTGGAACTGAAATCGGAACGCTCACTGACATTTCCCCTATCTGAAAGTCTGACAAACGACGGAAAAATGACTAAGTCCAAAAATAATTGTTTTCAATTTTTTCAATTTTACCCCCATGGGATATATATTCTACCCACACACATTTGGAACTCTCCTGGGGTACCCTCACACATATTATTCCCTCATTTATTGGATATTTTCACAAAAAAGTAAAATTTAAAAAAAATCCAGAAAATTGGCTGAAAACGACTAAATATCAAGGACTCATTAGGTGAATCGCTCTGGAACTGAAATCGGAATGCTCACTGACATTTCCCCTATCTGAAAGTCTGATAAACGCTGGAAAAATGACTAAGACCCCCAAAAAAATGTTTTCAACTTTTCTCAATTTTACCCCCGTGGGATATATATTCTACCCACACACATTTGGAACTCTCCTGGGGTACCCTCACACATATTATTCCCTCATTTAGTGGATATTTTCACAAAAAAGTGAAATTTTCAAAAATACAGAAAATTGGCTGAAAATGACTAAATATCAAGGACTCAATCGGCGAATCGCTCTGGAACTGAAATCGGAACGCTCACTGACATTTGCCCTATCTGAAAGTCTGATAAATGCCGGAAAAATGACTAAGTCCAAAAAAAAATGTTTTCAACTTTTTTCAATTTTACCCCCGTGGGATATATATTCTACCCACACACATTTGGAACTCTCCTGGGGTACCCTCACACATATTATTCCCTCATTTAGTGGATATTTTCACAAAAAAGTACAATTTTAAAAAAATCCAGAAAATTGGCTGAAAACGACTAAATATCAAGGACTCATTGGGCAAATCGCTCTGGAACTGAAATCGGAACGCTACTGACATTTGCCCTATCTGAAAGTCTGATAAACGCCGGAAAAATAACTAAGTAAAAAAAAAAAATGTTTTCAACTTTTTCCAATTTTACCCCCGTGGGATATATATTCTACCCACACACATTTGGAACTCTCCTGGGGTACCCTCACACATATTATTCCCTCATTTAGTGGATATTTTCACAAAAAAGTGAAATTTTCAAAAATCCAGAAAATTGGCTGAAAACGACTAAATATCAAGGACTCATTGGGCGAATCGCTCTGGAACTGAAATCGGAACACCCACTTACATTTGCCCTATCTGAAAGTCTGATAACCGCCGGAAAAATGACTAAGACCCCCAAAAAAATGTTTTCAACTTTTTTCAATTTTACCCCCGTGGGATATATATTCTACCCACACACATTTGGAACTCTCCTGGGGTACCCTCACACATATTATTCCCTCATTTAGTGGATATTTTCACAAAAAAAGTGAAATTTTCAAAAATCCAGAAAATTGGCTGAAAATGACTAAATATCACTGACTCATTAGGTGAATCGCTCTGGAACTGAAATCGGAATGCTCACTGACATTTCCCCTATCTGAAAGTCTGATAAACGCTGGAAAAATGACTAAGACCCCCAAAAAAATGTTTTCAACTTTTCTCAATTTTACCCCCGTGGGATATATATTCTACCCACACACATTTGGAACTCTCCTGGGGTACCCTCACACATATTATTCCCTCATTTAGTGGATATTTTCACAAAAAAGTGAAATTTTCAAAAATCCAGAAAATTGGCTGAAAATGACTAAATATCAAGGACTCAATCGGCGAATCGCTCTGGAACTGAAATCGGAACGCTCACTGACATTTGCCCTATCTGAAAGTCTGATAAATGCCGGAAAAATGACTAAGTCCAAAAAAAAATGTTTTCAACTTTTTTCAATTTTACCCCCGTGGGATATATATTCTACCCACACACATTTGGAACTCTCCTGGGGTACCCTCACACATATTATTCCCTCATTTAGTGGATATTTTCACAAAAAAGTACAATTTTAAAAAAATCCAGAAAATTGGCTGAAAACGACTAAATATCAAGGACTCATTGGGCAAATCGCTCTGGAACTGAAATCGGAACGCTACTGACATTTGCCCTACCTGAAAGTCTGATAAACGCCGGAAAAATGACTAAGTAAAAAAAAAAATGTTTTCAACTTTTTCCAATTTTACCCCCGTGGGATATATATTCTACCCACACACATTTGGAACTCTCCTGGGGTACCCTCACACATATAATTCCCTCATTTAGTGGATATTTTCACAAAAAAGTGAAATTTTCAAAAATCCAGAAAATTGGCTGAAAATGACTAAATATCAAGGACTCATTCGGCGAATCGCTCTGGAACTGAAATCGGAACGCTCACTTACATTTGCCCTATCTGAAAGTCTGATAAACGCCGGAAAAATGACTAAGTACAAAAAAAAAATTTTTTCACCTTTTTTCAATTTTACCCCCGTGGGATATATATTCTACCCACACACATTTGGAACTCTCCTGGGGTACCCTCACACATATTATTCCCTCATTTAGTGGATATTTTCACAAAAAAGTGAAATTTTCAAAAATCCAGAAAATTGGCTGAAAATGACTAAATATCATGGACTCATTCGGCGAATCGCTCTGGAACTGAAATCGGAACGCTCACTGACATTTGCCCTATCTAAAAGTCTGATAAACGCCGGAAAAATGACTAAGTCCAAAAAAAAATGTTTTCAACTTTTTTCAATTTTACCCCCATGGGATATATATTCTACCCACACACATTTGGAACTCTCCTGGGGTACCCTCACACATACTATTCCCTCATTTAGTGGATATTTTCACAAAAAAGTAAAATTTAAAAAAAATCCAGAAAATTGGCTGAAAACGACTAAATATCAAGGACTCATTGGGCAAATCGCTCTGGAACTGAAATCGGAACGCTACTGACATTTGCCCTATCTGAAAGTCTGATAAACGCCGGAAAAATAACTAAGTAAAAAAAAAAAATGTTTTCAACTTTTTCCAATTTTACCCCCGTGGGATATATATTCTACCCACACACATTTGGAACTCTCCTGGGGTACCCTCACACATATTATTCCCTCATTTAGTGGATATTTTCACAAAAAAGTGAAATTTTAAAAAATCCAGAAAATTGGCTGAAAACGACTAAATATCAAGGACTCATTGGGCGAATCGCTCTGGAACTGAAATCTTAACGCTCACTGACATTTCCCCTATCTGAAAGTCTGACAAACGACGGAAAAATGACTAAGTCCAAAAAAAATTAATTTTTCAACTTTTTTCAATTTTACCCCCGTGGGATATATATTCTACCCACACACATTTGGAACTCTCCTGGGGTACCCTCACACATATTATTCCCTCATTTAGTGGATATTTTCACAAAAAAGTGAAATTTTCAAAAATCCAGAAAATTGGCTGAAAACGACTAAATATCAAGGACTCATTGGGCGAATCGCTCTGGAACTGAAATCGGAACGCTCACTTACATTTGTCCTATCTGAAAGTCTGACAAACGACGGAAAAATGACTAAGTCCAAAAATAAGTGTTTTCAACTTTTTTCAATTTTACCCCCATGGGATATATATTCTACCCACACACATTTGGAACTCTCCTGGGGTACCCTCACACATATTATTCCCTCATTTAGTGGTTATTTTCACAAAAAAGTAAAATTTAAAAAAAATCCAGAAAATTGGCTGAAAACGACTAAATATCAAGGACTCATTGGGCAAATCGCTCTGGAACTGAAATCGGAACGCTACTGACATTTCCCCTATCTGAAAGTCTGATAAACGCCGGAAAAATAACTAAGTAAAAAAAAAAAATGTTTTCAACTTTTTCCAATTTTACCCCCGTGGGATATGTATTCTACCCACACACATTTGGAACTCTCCTGGGGTACCCTCACACATATTATTCCCTCATTTAGTGGATATTTTCACAAAAAAGTGAAATTTTCAAAAATCCAGAAAATTGGCTGAAAACGACTAAATATCAAGGACTCATTGGGCGAATCGCTCTGGAACTGAAATCGGAACGCTCACTTACATTTGCCCTATCTGAAAGTCTGATAAACGCCGGAAAAATGACTAAGTCCAAAAAAAAAAATTTTTTCACCTTTTTTCAATTTTACCCCCGTGGGATATATATTCTACCCACACACATTTGGAACTCTCCTGGGGTACCCTCACACATATTATTCCCTCATTTAGTGGATATTTTCACAAAAAAGTGAAATTTTCAAAAATCCAGAAAATTGGCTGAAAATGACTTAATATCACGGACTCATTCGGCGAATCGCTCTGGAACTGAAATCGGAACGCTCACTGACATTTCCCCTATCTGAAAGTCTGACAAACGACGGAAAAATGACTAAGTCCAAAAAAAAATGTTTTCAACTTTTTTCAATTTTACCCCCGTGGGATATATATTCTACCCACACACATTTGGAACTCTCCTGGGGTACCCTCACACATATTATTCCCTCATTTAGTGGATATTTTCACAAAAAAGTAAAATTTTAAAAAAATCCAGAAAATTGGCTGAAAACGACTAAATATCAAGGACTCATTGGGCAAATCGCTCTGAAACTGAAATCGGAACGCTACTGACATTTGCCCTACCTGAAAGTCTGATAAACGCCGGAAAAATAACTAAGTAAAAAAAAAAAATGTTTTCAACTTTTTCCAATTTTACCCCCGTGGGATATATATTCTACCCACACACATTTGGAACTCTCCTGGGGTACCCTCACACATATTATTCCCTCATTTAGTGGATATTTTCACAAAAAAGTGAAATTTTCAAAAATCCAGAAAATTGGCTGAAAATGACTAAATATCAAGGACTCATTGGGCGAATCGCTCTGGAACTGAAATCGGAACGCTCACTTACATTTGCCCTATCTGAAAGTCTGATAAACGCCGGAAAAATGACTAAGTCCAAAAAAAAAATTTTTTCACCTTTTTTCAATTTTACCCCGTGGGATATATATTCTACCCACACACATTTGGAACTCTCCTGGGGTACCCTCACACATATTATTCCCTCATTTAGTGGATATTTTCACAAAAAAGTGAAATTTTCAAAAATCCAGAAAATTGGCTGAAAATGACTAAATATCAAGGACTCATTGGGCGAATCGCTCTGGAACTGAAATCAGAACGCTCACATACATTTGCCCTATCTGAAAGTCTGATAAACGCCAGAAAAATGACTAAGTCCAAAAAAAAGATTTTTTCACCTTTTTTCAATTTTACCCCCGTGGGATATATATTCTACCCACACACATTTGGAACTCTCCTGGGGTACCCTCACACATATTATTCCCTCATTTAGTGGATATTTTCACAAAAAAGTGAAATTTTCAAAAATCCAGAAAATTGGCTGAAAACGACTAAATATCAAGGACTCATTGGGCGAATCGCTCTGGAACTGAAATCGGAACACCCACTTACATTTGCCCTATCTGAAAGTCTGATAACCGCCGGAAAAATGACTAAGTCCAAAAAAAAATTTTTTTCAACTTTTTTCAATTTTACCCCCGTGGGATATATATTCTACCCACACACATTTGGAACTCTCCTGGGGTACCCTCACACATATTATTCCCTCATTTAGTGGATATTTTCACAAAAAAGTGAAATTTTCAAAAATCCAGAAAATTGGCTGAAAATGACTAAATATCACTGACTCATTAGGTGAATCGCTCTGGAACTGAAATCGGAATGCTCACTGACATTTCCCCTATCTGAAAGTCTGATAAACGCTGGAAAAATGACTAAGACCCCCAAAAAAATGTTTTCAACTTTTTTCAATTTTACCCCCGTGGGATATATATTCTACCCACACACATTTGGAACTCTCCTGGGGTACCCTCACACATATTATTCCCTCATTTAGTGGATATTTTCACAAAAAAGTGAAATTTTCAAAAATACAGAAAATTGGCTGAAAATGACTAAATATCAAGGACTCAATCGGCGAATCGCTCTGGAACTGAAATCGGAACGCTCACTGACATTTGCCCTATCTGAAAGTCTGATAAATGCCGGAAAAATGACTAAGTCCAAAAAAAAATGTTTTCAACTTTTTTCAATTTTACCCCCGTGGGATATATATTCTACCCACACACATTTGGAACTCTCCTGGGGTACCCTCACACATATTATTCCCTCATTTAGTGGATATTTTCACAAAAAAGTAAAATTTTAAAAAAATCCAGAAAATTGGCTGAAAATGACTAAATATCAAGGACTCATTGGGCAAATCGCTCTGGAACTGAAATCGGAACGCTACTGACATTTGCCCTACCTGAAAGTCTGATAAACGCCGGAAAAATGACTAAGTCCAAAAAAAAGATTTTTTCACCTTTTTTCAATTTTACCCCCGTGGGATATATATTCTACCCACACACATTTGGAACTCTCCTGGGGTACCCTCACACATATTATTCCCTCATTTAGTGGATATTTTCACAAAAAAGTGAAATTTTCAAAAATCCAGAAAATTGGCTGAAAACGACTAAATATCAAGGACTCATTGGGCGAATCGCTCTGGAACTGAAATCGGAACACCCACTTACATTTGCCCTATCTGAAAGTCTGATAACCGCCGGAAAAATGACTAAGTCCAAAAAAAAATTTTTTTCAACTTTTTTCAATTTTACCCCCGTGGGATATATATTCTACCCACTCACATTTGGAACTCTCCTGGGGTACCCTCACACATATTATTCCCTCATTTAGTGGATATTTTCACAAAAAAGTGAAATTTTCAAAAATCCAGAAAATTGGCTGAAAATGACTAAATATCACTGACTCATTAGGTGAATCGCTCTGGAACTGAAATCGGAATGCTCACTGACATTTCCCCTATCTGAAAGTCTGATAAACGCTGGAAAAATGACTAAGACCCCCAAAAAAATGTTTTCAACTTTTTTCAATTTTACCCCCGTGGGATATATATTCTACCCACACACATTTGGAACTCTCCTGGGGTACCCTCACACATATTATTCCCTCATTTAGTGGATATTTTCACAAAAAAGTGAAATTTTCAAAAATACAGAAAATTGGCTGAAAATGACTAAATATCAAGGACTCAATCGGCGAATCGCTCTGGAACTGAAATCGGAACGCTCACTGACATTTGCCCTATCTGAAAGTCTGATAAATGCCGGAAAAATGACTAAGTCCAAAAAAAAATGTTTTCAACTTTTTTCAATTTTACCCCCGTGGGATATATATTCTACCCACACACATTTGGAACTCTCCTGGGGTACCCTCACACATATAATTCCCTCATTTAGTGGATATTTTCACAAAAAAGTGAAATTTTCAAAAATCCAGAAAATTGGCTGAAAATGACTAAATATCAAGGACTCATTCGGCGAATCGCTCTGGAACTGAAATCGGAATGCTCACTTACATTTGCCCTATCTGAAAGTCTGATAAACGCCGGAAAAATGACTAAGTCCAAAAAAAAAATTTTTTCACCTTTTTTCAATTTTACCCCCGTGGGATATATATTCTACCCACACACATTTGGAACTCTCCTGGGGTACCCTCACACATATTATTCCCTCATTTAGTGGATATTTTCACAAAAAAGTGAAATTTTCAAAAATCCAGAAAATTGGCTGAAAATGACTAAATATCATGGACTCATTCGGCGAATCGCTCTGGAACTGAAATCGGAACGCTCACTGACATTTGCCCTATCTAAAAGTCTGATAAACGCCGGAAAAATGACTAAGTCCAAAAAAAAATGTTTTCAACTTTTTTCAATTTTACCCCCATGGGATATATATTCTACCCACACACATTTGGAACTCTCCTGGGGTACCCTCACACATACTATTCCCTCATTTAGTGGATATTTTCACAAAAAAGTAAAATTTAAAAAAAATCCAGAAAATTGGCTGAAAACGACTAAATATCAAGGACTCATTGGGCAAATCGCTCTGAAACTGAAATCGGAACGCTACTGACATTTGCCCTATCTGAAAGTCTGATAAACGCCGGAAAAATAACTAAGTAAAAAAAAAAAATGTTTTCAACTTTTTCCAATTTTACCCCCGTGGGATATATATTCTACCCACACACATTTGGAACTCTCCTGGGGTACCCTCACACATATTATTCCCTCATTTAGTGGATATTTTCACAAAAAAGTGAAATTTTAAAAAATCCAGAAAATTGGCTGAAAACGACTAAATATCAAGGACTCATTGGGCGAATCGCTCTGGAACTGAAATCGGAACGCTCACTGACATTTCCCCTATCTGAAAGTCTGACAAACGACGGAAAAATGACTAAGTCCAAAAAAAATTAATTTTTCAACTTTTTTCAATTTTACCCCCGTGGGATATATATTCTACCCACACACATTTGGAACTCTCCTGGGGTACCCTCACACATATTATTCCCTCATTTAGTGGATATTTTCACAAAAAAGTGAAATTTTCAAAAATCCAGAAAATTGGCTGAAAACGACTAAATATCAAGGACTCATTGGGCGAATCGCTCTGGAACTGAAATCGGAACGCTCACTTACATTTGTCCTATCTGAAAGTCTGATAAACGCCGGAAAAATGACTAAGTCCAAAAAAAAAAATTTTTTACCTTTTTTCAATTTTACCCCCGTGGGATATATATTCTACCCACACACATTTGGAACTCTCCTGGGGTACCCTCACACATATTATTCCCTCATTTAGTGGATATTTTCACAAAAAAGTGAAATTTTCAAAAATCCAGAAAATTGGCTGAAAACGACTAAATATCAAGGACTCATTGGGCGAATCGCTCTGGAACTGAAATCGGAACGCTCACTTACATTTGCTCTATCTGAAAGTGTGATAAACGCCGGAAAAATGACTAAGTCCAAAAAAAAAATTTTTTCACCTTTTTTCAATTTTACCCCCGTGGGATATATATTCTACCCACACACATTTGGAACTCTCCTGGGGTACCCTCACACATATTTTTCCCTCATTTAGTGGATATTTTCACAAAAAAGTGAAATTTTCAAAAATCCAGAAAATTAGCTGAAAATGACTAAATATCACGGACTCATTAGGTGAATCGCTCTGGAACTGAAATCGGAACGCTCACTGACATTTCCCCTATCTGAAAGTCTGATAAACGCCGGAAAAATGACTAAGACCCAAAAAAAAATTTTTACACTTTTTTCAATTTTACCCCCGTGGGATATATATTCTACCCACACACATTTGGAACTCTCCTGGTGTACCCTCACACATATTATTCCCTCATTTAGTGGATATTTTCACAAAAAAGTGAAATTTTCAAAAATCCAGAAAATTGGCTGAAAATGACTAAATATCACGGACTCATTCGGCGAATCGCTCTGGAACTGAAATCGGAACGCTCACTGACATTTGCCCTATCTAAAAGTCTGATAAACGCCGGAAAAATGACGAAGTCCAAAAAAAATGTTTTCAACTTTTTTCAATTTTACCCCCGTGGGATATATATTCTACCCACACACATTTGGAACTCTCCTGGGGTACCCTCACACATATTATTCCCTCATTTAGTGGATATTTTCACAAAAAAGTGAAATTTTCAAAAATCCAGAAAATTGTCTGAAAAAGACTAAATATCAAGGACTCATTGGGCGAATCGCTCTGGAACTGAAATCGGAACGCTCTCTTACATTTGCCCTATCTGAAAGTCTGATAAACGCCGGAAAAATGACTAAGTCCAAAAAAAAAATTTTTTCACCTTTTTTCAATTTTACCCCCGTGGGATATATATTCTACCCACACACATTTGGAACTCTCCTGGGGTACCCTCACACATATTATTCCCTCATTTAGTGGATATTTTCACAAAAAAGTGAAATTTTCAAAAATCCAGAAAATTGGCTGAAAATGACTAAATATCACGGACTCATTAGGTGAATCGCTCTGGAACTGAAATCGGAACGCTCACTGACATTTCCCCTATCTGAAAGTCTGATAAACGCCGGAAAAATGACTAAGACCCAAAAAAAAATTTTTATACTTTTTTCAATTTTACCCCCGTGGGATATATATTCTACCCACACACATTTGGAACTCTCCTGGGGTACCCTCACACATATTATTCCCTCATTTAGTGGATATTTTCACAAAAAAGTGAAATTTTCAAAAATCCAGAAAATTGGCTGAAAATGACTAAATATCAAGGACTCATTGGGAGAATCGTTCTGGAACTGAAATCGGAGCGCTCAGTATCATTTCCCCTATCTGAAAGTCTGATAAACGCCGGAAAAATAACTACGTCCAAAAAAAAAAATTTTTCAACTTTTTTCAATTTTACCCCCGTGGGATATATATTCTACCCACACACATTTGGAACTCTCCTGGGGTACCCTCACACATATTATTCCCTCATTTAGTGGATATTTTCACAAAAAAGTGAAAATTTCAAAAATCCAGAAAATTGGCTGAAAATGACTAAATATCACGGACTCATTAGGTGAATCGCTCTGGAACTGCAATCGGAACGCTCACTGACATTTCCCCTATCTGAAAGTCTGATAAACGCCGGAAAAATGACTAAGACCCCAAAAAAATTTTTTATACTTTTTTCAATTTTACCCCCGTGGGATATATATTCTACCCACACACATTTGGAACTCTCCTGGGGCACCCTGACACATATTATTCCCTCATTTAGTGGATATTTTCACAAAAAAGTGAAATTTTCAAAAATCCAGAAAATTGGCTGAAAACGACTAAATATCATGGACTCATTCGGCGAATCGCCCTGGAACTGAAATCGGAACGCTCACTGACATTTGCCCTATCTAAAAGTCTGATAAATGCCGGAAAAATGACTAAGTCCAAAAAAAAATGTTTTCAACTTTTTTCAATTTTACCCCCGTGGGATATATATTCTACCCAAACACATTTGGAACTCTCCTGGGGTACCCTCACACATATTATTCCCTCATTTAGTGGATATTTTCACAAAAAAGTGAAATTTTAAAAAATCCAGAAAATTGGCTGAAAACGACTAAATATCAAGGACTCATTGGGAGAATCACTCTGGAACTGAAATCGGAACGCTCAGTATCATTTCCCCTATCTGAAAGTCTGATAAACGCCGGAAAAATGACTAAGACCCAAAAAAAAATTTTTACACTTTTTTCAATTTTACCCCCGTGGGATATATATTCTACCCACACACATTTGGAACTTTCCTGGGGTACCCTCACACATATTATTCCCTCATTTAGTGGATATTTTCACAAAAAAGTGAAATTTTCAAAAATCCAGAAAATTGGCTGAAAATGACTAAATATCACGGACTCATTCGGCGAATCGCTCTGGAACTGAAATCGGAACGCTCACTGACATTTGCCCTATCTAAAAGTCTGATAAACGCCGGAAAAATGACGAAGTCCAAAAAAAATGTTTTCAACTTTTTTCAATTTTACCCCCGTGGGATATATATTCTACCCACACACATTTGGAACTCTCCTGGGGTACCCTCACACATATTATTCCCTCATTTAGTGGATATTTTCACAAAAAAGTGAAATTTTCAAAAATCCAGAAAATTGTCTGAAAAAGACTAAATATCAAGGACTCATTGGGCGAATCGCTCTGGAACTGAAATCGGAACGCTCTCTTACATTTGCCCTATCTGAAAGTCTGATAAACGCCGGAAAAATGACTAAGTCCAAAAAAAAAATTTTTTCACCTTTTTTCAATTTTACCCCCGTGGGATATATATTCTACCCACACACATTTGGAACTCTCCTGGGGTACCCTCACACATATTATTCCCTCATTTAGTGGATATTTTCACAAAAAAGTGAAATTTTCAAAAATCCAGAAAATTGGCTGAAAATGACTAAATATCACGGACTCATTAGGTGAATCGCTCTGGAACTGAAATCGGAACGCTCACTGACATTTCCCCTATCTGAAAGTCTGATAAACGCCGGAAAAATGACTAAGACCCAAAAAAAAATTTTTATACTTTTTTCAATTTTACCCCCGTGGGATATATATTCTACCCACACACATTTGGAACTCTCCTGGGGTACCCTCACACATATTATTCCCTCATTTAGTGGATATTTTCACAAAAAAGTGAAATTTTCAAAAATCCAGAAAATTGGCTGAAAATGACTAAATATCAAGGACTCATTGGGAGAATCGTTCTGGAACTGAAATCGGAGCGCTCAGTATCATTTCCCCTATCTGAAAGTCTGATAAACGCCGGAAAAATAACTACGTCCAAAAAAAAAATTTTTTCAACTTTTTTCAATTTTACCCCCGTGGGATATATATTCTACCCACACACATTTGGAACTCTCCTGGGGTACCCTCACACATATTATTCCCTCATTTAGTGGATATTTTCACAAAAAAGTGAAATTTTCAAAAATCCAGAAAATTGGCTGAAAATGACTAAATATCACGGACTCATTAGGTGAATCGCTCTGGAACTGCAATCGGAACGCTCACTGACATTTCACCTATCTGAAAGTCTGATAAACGCCGGAAAAATGACTAAGACCCCAAAAAAATTTTTTATACTTTTTTCAATTTTACCCCCGTGGGATATATATTCTACCCACACACATTTGGAACTCTCCTGGGGCACCCTGACACATGTTATTCCCTCATTTAGTGGATATTTTCACAAAAAAGTGAAATTTTCAAAAATCCAGAAAATTGGCTGAAAACGACTAAATATCATGGACTCATTCGGCGAATCGCCCTGGAACTGAAATCGGAACGCTCACTGACATTTGCCCTATCTAAAAGTCTGATAAATGCCGGAAAAATGACTAAGTCCAAAAAAAAATGTTTTCAACTTTTTTCAATTTTACCCCCGTGGGATATATATTCTACCCAAACACATTTGGAACTCTCCTGGGGTACCCTCACACATATTATTCCCTCATTTAGTGGATATTTTCACAAAAAAGTGAAATTTTAAAAAATCCAGAAAATTGGCTGAAAACGACTAAATATCAAGGACTCATTGGGAGAATCACTCTGGAACTGAAATCGGAACGCTCAGTATCATTTCCCCTATCTGAAAGTCTGATAAACGCCGGAAAAATGACTAAGTCCAAAAAAAAAATTTTTTCACCTTTTTTCAATTTTACCCCCGTGGGATATATATTCTACCCACACACATTTGGAACTCTCCTGGGGTACCCTCACACATATTATTCCCTCATTTAGTGGATATTTTCACAAAAAAGTGAAATTTTCAAAAATCCAGAAAATTGGCTGAAAATGACTAAATATCACGGACTCATTCGGCGAATCGCTCTGGAACTGAAATCGGAACGCTCACTGACATTTTCCCTATCTAAAAGTCTGATAAACGCCGGAAAAATGACGAAGTCCAAAAAAAATGTTTTCAACTTTTTTCAATTTTACCCCCGTGGGATATATATTCTACCACACACATTTGGAACTCTCCTGGGGTACCCTCACACATATTATTCCCTCATTTAGTGGATATTTTCACAAAAAAGTGAAATTTTCAAAAATCCAGAAAATTGGCTGAAAAAGACTAAATATCAAGGACTCATTGGGCGAATCGCTCTGGAACTGAAATCGGAACGCTCACTTACATTTGCCCTATCTGAAAGTCTGATAAACGCCGGAAAAATGACTAAGTCCAAAAAAAAAATTTTTTCACCTTTTTTCAATTTTACCCCCGTGGGATATATATTCTACCCACACACATTTGGAACTCTCCTGGGGTACCCTCACACATATTATTCCCTCATTTAGTGGATATTTTCACAAAAAAGTGAAATTTTAAAAAATCCAGAAAATTGGCTGAAAATGACTAAATATCACGGACTCATTAGGTGAATCTCTCTGGAACTGAAATCGGAACGCTCACTGACATTTCCCCTATCTGAAAGTCTGATAAACGCCGGAAAAATGACTAAGACCCAAAAAAAAATTTTTATACTTTTTTCAATTTTACCCCCGTGTGATATATATTCTACCCACACACATTTGGAACTCTCCTGGGGTACCCTGACACATATTATTCCCTCATTTAGTGGATATTTTCACAAAAAAGTGAAATTTTCAAAAATCCAGAAAATTGGCTGAAAATGACTAAATATCAAGGACTCATTGGGAGAATCGTTCTGGAACTGAAATCGGAGCGCTCAGTATCATTTCCCCTATCTGAAAGTCTGATAAACGCCGGAAAAATAACTACGTCCAAAAAAAAAATTTTTTCAACTATTTTCAATTTTACCCCCGTGGGATATATATTCTACCCACACACATTTGGAACTCTCCTGGGGTACCCTCACACATATTATTCCCTCATTTAGTGGATATTTTCACAAAAAAGTGAAATTTTCAAAAATCCAGAAAATTGGCTGAAAACGACTAAATATCATGGACTCATTCGGCGAATCGCTCTGGAACTGAAATCGGAACGCTCACTGACATTTGCCCTATCTGAAAGTCTGATAAACGCCGGAAAAATGACTAAGTAAAAAAAAAAATGTTTTCAACTTTTTCCAATTTTACCCCCGTGGGATATATATTCTACCCAAACACATTTGGAACTCTCCTGGGGTACCCTCACACATATTATTCCCTCATTTAGTGGATATTTTCACAAAAAAGTGAAATTTTAAAAAATCCAGAAAATTGGCTGAAAACGACTAAATGTCAAGGACTCATTGGGCGAATCGCTCTGGAACTGAAATCGGAACGCTCACTGACATTTCCCCTATCTGAAAGTCTGACAAACGACTGAAAAATGACTAAGTCCAAAAAAAATAAATTTTTCAACTTTTTTCAATTTTACCCCCGTGGGATATATATTCTACCCACACACATTTGGAACTCTCCTGGGGTACCCTCACACATATTATTCCCTCATTTAGTGGATATTTTCACAAAAAAGTGAAATTTTCAAAAATCCAGAAAATTGGCTGAAAACGACTAAATATCAAGGACTCATTGGGCGAATCGCTCTGGAACTGAAATCGGAACGCTCACTTACATTTGTCCTATCTGAAAGTCTGATAAACGCCGGAAAAATGACTAAGTCCAAAAAAAAAAATTTTTCACCTTTTTTCAATTTTACCCCCGTGGGATATATATTCTACCCACACACATTTGGAACTCTCCTGGGGTACCCTCACACATATTATTCCCTCATTTAGTGGATATTTTCACAAAAAAGTGAAATTTTCAAAAATCCAGAAAATTGGCTGAAAATGACTAAATATCACGGACTCATTAGGTGAATCGCTCTGGAACTGAAATCGGAATGCTCACTGACATTTCCCCTATCTGAAAGTCTGATAAACGCCGGAAAAATGACTAAGACCTAAAAAAAAATTTTTACACTTTTTTCAATTTTACCCCCGTGGGATATATATTCTACCCACACACATTTGGAACTCTCCTGGGGTACCCTCACACATATTATTCCCTCATTTAGTGGATATTTTCACAAAAAAGTGAAATTTTCAAAAATCCAGAAAATTGGCTGAAAATGACTAAATATCACGGACTCATTCGGCGAATCGCTCTGGAACTGAAATCGGAACGCTCACTGACATTTGCGCTATCTAAAAGTCTGATAAACGCCGGAAAAATGACTAAGTCCAAAAAAAAATGTTTTCAACTTTTTTCAATTTTACCCCCGTGGGATATATATTCTACCCACACACATTTGGAACTCTCCTGGGGTACCCTCACACATATTATTCCCTCATTTAGTGGATATTTTCACAAAAAAGTAAAATTTAAAAAAAATCCAGAAAATTGGCTGAAAACGACTAAATATCAAGGACTCATTGGGCAAATCGCTCTGGAACTGAAATCGGAACGCTACTGACATTTGCCCTATCTGAGAGTCTGATAAACGCCGGAAAAATTACTAAGTAAAAAAAAAAATGTTTTCAACTTTTTCCAATTTTACCCCCGTGGGATATATATTCTACCCACACACATTTGGAACTCTCCTGGGGTACCCTCACACACATTATTCCCTCATTTAGTGGATATTTTCACAAAAAAGTGAAATTTTCAAAAATCCAGAAAATTGGCTGAAAACGACTAAATATCAAGGACTCATTGGGCGAATCACTCTGGAACTGAAATCGGAACGCTCACTTACATTTGCTCTATCTGAAAGTCTGATAAACGCTGGAAAAATGACTAAGTCCAAAAAAAAATTTTTTTCACCTTTTTTCAATTTTACCCCCGTGGGATATATATTCTACCCACACACATTTGGAACTCTCCTGGGGTACCCTCACACATATTATTCCCTCATTTATTGGATATTTTCACAAAAAAGTGAAATTTTCAAAAATCCAGAAAATTGGCTGAAAATGACTAAATATCAAGGACTCATTGGGCGAATCGCTCTGGAACTGAAATCGGAACGCTCACTGACATTTCCCCTATCTGAAAGTCTGACAAACGACGGAAAAATTACTAAGTCCAAAAAAAATAAATTTTTCAACTTTTTTCAATTTTACCCCCGTGGGATATATATTCTACCCAAACACATTTGGAACTCTCCTGGGGTACCCTCACACATATTATTCCCTCATTTAGTGGATATTTTCACAAAAAAGTGAAATTTTCAAAAATCCAGAAAATTGGCTGAAAACGACTAAATATCAAGGACTCATTGGGCGAATCGCTCTGGAACTGAAATCGGAACGCTCACTTACATTTGTCCTATCTGAAAGTCTGATAAACGCCGGAAAAATGACTAAGCCCAAAAAAAAAAATTTTTTACCTTTTTTCAATTTTACCCCCGTGGGATATATATTCTACCCACACACATTTGGAACTCTCCTGGGGTACCCTCACACATATTATTCCCTCATTTAGTGGATATTTTCACAAAAAAGTGAAATTTTCAAAAATCCAGAAAATTGGCTGAAAACGACTAAATATTAAGGACTCATTGGGCGAATCGCTCTGGAACTGAAATCGGAACGCTCACTTACATTTGCCCTATCTGAAAGTCTGATAAACGCCGGAAAAATGACTAAGTCCAAAAAAAAATTTTTTTCACCTTTTTTCAATTTTACCCCCGTGGGATATATATTCTACCCACACACATTTGGAACTCTCCTGGGGTACCCTCACACATATTATTCCCTCATTTAGTGGATATTTTCACAAAAAAGTGAAATTTTCAAAAATCCAGAAAATTAGCTGAAAATGACTAAATATCACGGACTCATTAGGTGAATCGCTCTGGAACTGAAATCGGAACGCTCACTGACATTTCCCCTATCTGAAAGTCTGATAAACGCCGGAAAAATGACTAAGACCCAAAAAAAAATTTTTACACTTTTTTCAATTTTACCCCCGTGGGATATATATTCTACCCACACACATTTGGAACTCTCCTGGGGTACCCTCACACATATTGTTCCCTCATTTAGTGGATATTTTCACAAAAAAGTGAAATTTTCAAAAATCCAGAAAATTGGCTGAAAATGACTAAATATCACGGACTCATTCGGCGAATCGCTCTGGAACTGAAATCGGAACGCTCACTGACATTTGCCCTATCTAAAAGTCTGATAAACGCCGGAAAAATGACGAAGTCCAAAAAAAATGTTTTCAACTTATTTCAATTTTACCCCCGTGGGATATATATTCTACCCACACACATTTGGAACTCTCCTGGGGTACCCTCACACATATTATTCCTCATTTAGTGGATATTTTCACAAAAAAGTGAAATTTTCAAAAATCCAGAAAATTGGCTGAAAATGACTAAATATCACGGACTCATTCGGCGAATCGCTCTGGAACTGAAATCGGAACGCTCACTGACATTTGCCCTATCTAAAAGTCTGATAAACGCCGGAAAAATGACGAAGTCCAAAAAAAATGTTTTCAACTTTTTTCAATTTTACCCCCGTGGGATATATATTCTACCCACACACATTTGGAACTCTCCTGGGGTACCCTCACACATATTATTCCCTCATTTAGTGGATATTTTCACAAAAAAGTGAAATTTTCAAAAATCCAGAAAATTGGCTGAAAAAGACTAAATATCAAGGACTCATTGGGCGAATCACTCTGGAACTGAAATCGGAACGCTCACTTACATTTGCCCTATCTGAAAGTCTGATAAACGCCGGAAAAATGACTAAGTCCAAAAAAAAAATTTTTTCACCTTTTTTCAATTTTACCCCCGTGGGATATATATTCTACCCACACACATTTGGAACTCTCCTGGGGTACCCTCACACATATTATTCCCTCATTTAGTGGATATTTTCACAAAAAAGTGAAATTTTCAAAAATCCAGAAAATTGGCTGAAAATGACTAAATATCACGGACTCATTAGGTGAATCGCTCTGGAACTGAAATCGGAACGCTCACTGACATTTCCCCTATCTGAAAGTCTGATAAACGCCGGAAAAATGACTAAGACCCAAAAAAAAATTTTTATACTTTTTTCAATTTTACCCCCGTGGGATATATATTCTACCCACACACATTTGGAACTCTCCTGGGGTACCCTGACACATATTATTCCCTCATTTAGTGGATATTTTCACAAAAAAGTGAAATTTTCAAAAATCCAGAAAATTGGCTGAAAATGACTAAATATCAAGGACTCATTGGGAGAATCGTTCTGGAACTGAAATCGGAGCGCTCAGTATCATTTCCCCTATCTGAAAGTCTGATAAACGCCGGAAAAATAACTACGTCCAAAAAAAAAATTTTTTCAACTTTTTTCAATTTTACCCCCGTGGGATATATATTCTACCCACACACATTTGGAACTCTCCTGGGGTACCCTCACACATATAATTCCCTCATTTAGTGGATATTTTCACAAAAAAGTGAAATTTTCAAAAATCCAGAAAATTGGCTGAAAATGACTAAATATCAAGGACTCATTCGGCGAATCGCTCTGGAACTGAAATCGGAACGCTCACTTACATTTGCCCTATCTGAAAGTCTGATAAACGCCGGAAAAATGACTAAGTCCAAAAAAAAAATTTTTTCACCTTTTTTCAATTTTACCCCCGTGGGATATATATTCTACCCACACACATTTGGAACTCTCCTGGGGTACCCTCACACATATTATTCCCTCATTTAGTGGATATTTTCACAAAAAAGTGAAATTTTCAAAAATCCAGAAAATTGGCTGAAAATGACTTAATATCACGGATTCATTCGGCGAATCGCTCTGGAACTGAAATCGGAACGCTCACTGACATTTCCCCTATCTGAAAGTCTGACAAACGACGGAAAAATGACTAAGTCCAAAAATAAATGTTATCAACTTTTTTCAATTTTACCCCCATGGGATATATATTCTACCCACACACATTTGGAACTCTCCTGGGGTACCCTCACACATATTATTCCCTCATTTAGTGGATATTTTCACAAAAAAGTAAAATTTAAAAAAAATCCAGAAAATTGTCTGAAAGCGAATAAATATCAAGGACTCATTGGGCAAATCGCTCTGGAACTGAAATCGGAACGCTACTGACATTTGCCCTATCTGAAAGTCTGATAAACGCCGGAAAAATAACTAAGTAAAAAAAAAAAATGTTTTCAACTTTTTCCAATTTTACCCCCGTGGGATATATATTCTACCCACACACATTTGGAACTCTCCTGGGGTACCCTCACACATATTATTCCCTCATTTAGTGGATATTTTCACAAAAAAGTGAAATTTTCAAAAATCCAGAAAATTGGCTGAAAACGACTAAATATCAAGGACTCATTGGGCGAATCGCACTGGAACTGAAATCGGAACGCTCACTTACATTTGTCCTATCTGAAAGTCTGATAAACGCCGGAAAAATGACTAAGTCCAAAAAAAAAAATGTTTTACCTTTTTTCAATTTTACCCCCGTGGGATATATATTCTACCCACACACATTTGGAACTCTCCTGGGGTACCCTCACACATATTATTCCCTCATTTAGTGGATATTTTCACAAAAAAGTGAAATTTTCAAAAATCCAGAAAATTGGCTGAAAACGACTAAATATCAAGGACTCATTGGGCGAATCGCTCTGGAACTGAAATCGGAGAGCTCAGTATCATTTCCCCTATCTGAAAGTCTGATAAACGCCGGAAAAATAACTACGTCCAAAAAAAAAAATTTTTCAACTTTTTTCAATTTTACCCCCGTGGGATATATATTCTACCCACACACATTTGGAACTCTCCTGGGGTACCCTCACACATATTATTCCCTCATTTAGTGGATATTTTCACAAAAAAGTGAAATTTTAAAAAATCCAGAAAATTGGCTGAAAACGACTAAATATCAAGGACTCATTGGGAGAATCACTCTGGAACTGAAATCGGAATGCTCAGTATCATTTCCCCTATCTGAAAGTCTGATAAACGCCGGAAAAATGACTAAATCCAAAAAAAAAATTTTTTAAACTTTTTTCAATTTTACCCCCGTGGGATATATATTCTACCCACACACATTTGGAACTCTCCTGGGGTACCCTCACACATATTATTCCCTCATTTAGTGGATATTTTCACAAAAAAGTGAAATTTTCAAAAATCCAGAAAATTGGCTGAAAATGACTAAATATCACGGACTCATTAGGTGAATCGCTCTGGAACTGAAATCGGAACGCTCACTGACATTTCCCCTATCTGAAAGTCTGATAAACGCTGGAAAAATGACTAAGACCCCCAAAAAAATGTTTTCAACTTTTTTCAATTTTACCCCCGTGGGATATATATTCTACCCACACACATTTGGAACTCTCCTGGGGTACCCTCACACATATTATTCCCTCATTTAGTGGATATTTTCACAAAAAAGTGAAATTTTCAAAAATACAGAAAATTGGCTGAAAATGACTAAATATCAAGGACTCAATCGGCGAATCGCTCTGGAACTGAAATCGGAACGCTCACTGACATTTGCCCTATCTGAAAGTCTGATAAATGCCGGAAAAATGACTAAGTCCAAAAAAAAATGTTTTCAACTTTTTTCAATTTTACCCCCGTGGGATATATATTCTACCCACACACATTTGGAACTCTCCTGGGGTACCCTCACACATATTATTCCCTCATTTAGTGGATATTTTCACAAAAAAGTAAAATTTAAAAAAAATCCAGAAAATTGGCTGAAAACGACTAAATATCAAGGACTCATTGGGCAAATCGCTCTGGAACTGAAATCGGAACGCTACTGACATTTGCCCTACCTGAAAGTCTGATAAACGCCGGAAAAATGACTAAGTAAAAAAAAAAATGTTTTCAACTTTTTCCAATTTTACCCCCGTGGGATATATATTCTACCCACACACATTTGGAACTCTCCTGGGGTACCCTCACACATATAATTCCCTCATTTAGTGGATATTTTCACAAAAAAGTGAAATTTTCAAAAATCCAGAAAATTGGCTGAAAATGACTAAATATCAAGGACTCATTCGGCGAATCGCTCTGGAACTGAAATCGGAACGCTCACTTACATTTGCTCTATCTGAAAGTCTGATAAACGCCGGAAAAATGACTAAGTCAAAAAAAAAAAATTTTTCACCTTTTTTCAATTTTACCCCCGTGGGATATATATTCTACCCACACACATTTGGAACTCTCCTGGGGTACCCTCACACATATTATTCCCTCATTTAGTGGATATTTTCACAAAAAAGTGAAATTTTAAAAAATACAGAAAATTGGCTGAAAATGACTTAATATCACGGATTCATTCGGCGAATCGCTCTGGAACTGAAATCGGAACGCTCACTGACATTTCCCCTATCTGAAAGTCTGACAAACGACGGAAAAATGACTAAGTCCAAAAATAAATGTTTTCAACTTTTTTCAATTTTACCCCCATGGGATATATATTCTACCCACACACATTTGGAACTCTCCTGGGGTACCCTCACACATATTATTCCCTCATTTAGTGGATATTTTCACAAAAAAGTAAAATTTAAAAAAAATCCAGAAAATTGTCTGAAAACGACTAAATATCAAGGACTCATTGGGCAAATCGCTCTGGAACTGAAATCGGAACGCTACTGACATTTGCCCTATCTGAAAGTCTGATAAACGCCGGAAAAATAACTAAGTAAAAAAAAAAAATGTTTTCAACTTTTTCCAATTTTACCCCCGTGGGATATATATTCTACCCAAACACATTTGGAACTCTCCTGGGGTACCCTCACACATATTATTCCCTCATTTAGTGGATATTTTCACAAAAAAGTGAAATTTTAAAAAATCCAGAAAATTGGCTGAAAACGACTAAATATCAAGGACTCATTGGGAGAATCACTCTGGAACTGAAATCGGAACGCTCAGTATCATTTCCCCTATCTGAAAGTCTGATAAACGCCGGAAAAATGACTAAGTCCAAAAAAAAAAATTTTTTCACCTTTTTTCAATTTTACCCCCGTGGGATATATATTCTACCCACACACATTTGGAACTCTCCTGGGGTACCCTCACACATATTATTCCCTCATTTAGTGGATATTTTCACAAAAAAGTGAAATTTTCAAAAATCCAGAAAATTGGCTGAAAATGACTAAATATCATGGACTCATTCGGCGAATCGCTCTGGAACTGAAATCGGAACGCTCACTGACATTTGCCCTATCTAAAAGTCTGATAAACGCCGGAAAAATGACGAAGTCCAAAAAAAATGTTTTCAACTTTTTTCAATTTTACCCCTGTGGGATATATATTCTACCCACACACATTTGGAACTCTCCTGGGGTACCCTCACACATATTATTCCCTCATTTAGTGGATATTTTCACAAAAAAGTGAAATTTTCAAAAATCCAGAAAATTGGCTGAAAACGACTAAATATCAAGGACTCATTGGGAGAATCACTCTGGAACTGAAATCGGAATGCTCAGTATCATTTCCCCTATCTGAAAGTCTGATAAACGCCGGAAAAATGACTAAATCCAAAAAAAAAATTTTTTAAACTTTTTTCAATTTTACCCCCGTGGGATATATATTCTACCCACACACATTTGGAACTCTCCTGGGGTACCCTCACACATATTATTCCCTCATTTAGTGGATATTTTCACAAAAAAGTGAAATTTTCAAAAATCCAGAAAATTGGCTGAAAATGACTAAATATCACGGACTCATTAGGTGAATCGCTCTGGAACTGAAATCGGAACGCTCACTGACATTTCCCCTATCTGAAAGTCTGATAAACGCTGGAAAAATGACTAAGACCCCCAAAAAAATGTTTTCAACTTTTTTCAATTTTACCCCCGTGGGATATATATTCTACCCACACACATTTGAAACTCTCCTGGGGTACCCTCACACATATTATTCCCTCATTTAGTGGATATTTTCACAAAAAAGTGAAATTTTCAAAAATACAGAAAATTGGCTGAAAATGACTAAATATCAAGGACTCAATCGGCGAATCGCTCTGGAACTGAAATCGGAACGCTCACTGACATTTGCCCTATCTGAAAGTCTGATAAATGCCGGAAAAATGACTAAGTCCAAAAAAAAATGTTTTCAACTTTTTTCAATTTTACCCCCGTGGGATATATATTCTACCCACACACATTTGGAACTCTCCTGGGGTACCCTCACACATATTATTCCCTCATTTAGTGGATATTTTCACAAAAAAGTAAAATTTAAAAAAAATCCAGAAAATTGGCTGAAAACGACTAAATATCAAGGACTCATTGGGCAAATCGCTCTGGAACTGAAATCGGAACGCTACTGACATTTGCCCTACCTGAAAGTCTGATAAACGCCGGAAAAATGACTAAGTAAAAAAAAAAATGTTTTCAACTTTTTCCAATTTTACCCCCGTGGGATATATATTCTACCCACACACATTTGGAACTCTCCTGGGGTACCCTCACACATATAATTCCCTCATTTAGTGGATATTTTCACAAAAAAGTGAAATTTTCAAAAATCCAGAAAATTGGCTGAAAATGACTAAATATCAAGGACTCATTCGGCGAATCGCTCTGGAACTGAAATCGGAACGCTCACTTACATTTGCTCTATCTGAAAGTCTGATAAACGCCGGAAAAATGACTAAGTCAAAAAAAAAAAATTTTTCACCTTTTTTCAATTTTACCCCCGTGGGATATATATTCTACCCACACACATTTGGAACTCTCCTGGGGTACCCTCACACATATTATTCCCTCATTTAGTGGATATTTTCACAAAAAAGTGAAATTTTAAAAAATCCAGAAAATTGGCTGAAAACGACTAAATATCAAGGACTCATTGGGCGAATCGCTCTGGAACTGAAATCGGAACGCTCACTTACATTTGTCCTATCTGAAAGTCTGATAAACGCCGGAAAAATGACTAAGTCCAAAAAAAAAAATGTTTTACCTTTTTTCAATTTTACCCCCGTGGGATATATATTCTACCCACACACATTTGGAACTCTCCTGGGGTACCCTCACACATATTATTCCCTCATTTAGTGGATATTTTCACAAAAAAGTGAAATTTTCAAAAATCCAGAAAATTGGCTGAAAACGACTAAATATCAAGGACTCATTGGGCGAATCGCTCTGGAACTGAAATCGGAGCGCTCAGTATCATTTCCCCTATCTGAAAGTCTGATAAACGCCGGAAAAATAACTACGTCGAAAAAAAAAAATTTTTCAACTTTTTTCAATTTTACCCCCGTGGGATATATATTCTACCCACACACATTTGGAACTCTCCTGGGGTACCCTCACACATATTATTCCCTCATTTAGTGGATATTTTCACAAAAAAGTGAAATTTTAAAAAATCCAGAAAATTGGCTGAAAACGACTAAATATCAAGGACTCATTGGGAGAATCACTCTGGAACTGAAATCGGAATGCTCAGTATCATTTCCCCTATCTGAAAGTCTGATAAACGCCGGAAAAATGACTAAATCCAAAAAAAAAATTTTTTAAACTTTTTTCAATTTTACCCCCGTGGGATATATATTCTACCCACACACATTTGGAACTCTCCTGGGGTACCCTCACACATATTATTCCCTCATTTAGTGGATATTTTCACAAAAAAGTGAAATTTTCAAAAATCCAGAAAATTGGCTGAAAATGACTAAATATCACGGACTCATTAGGTGAATCGCTCTGGAACTGAAATCGGAACGCTCACTGACATTTCCCCTATCTGAAAGTCTGATAAACGCTGGAAAAATGACTAAGACCCCCAAAAAAATGTTTTCAACTTTTTTCAATTTTACCCCCGTGGGATATATATTCTACCCACACACATTTGGAACTCTCCTGGGGTACCCTCACACATATTATTCCCTCATTTAGTGGATATTTTCACAAAAAAGTGAAATTTTCAAAAATACAGAAAATTGGCTGAAAATGACTTAATATCACGGATTCATTCGGCGAATCGCTCTGGAACTGAAATCGGAACGCTCACTGACATTTCCCCTATCTGAAAGTCTGACAAACGACGGAAAAATGACTAAGTCCAAAAATAAATGTTTTCAACTTTTTTCAATTTTACCCCCATGGGATATGTATTCTACCCACACACATTTGGAACTCTCCTGGGGTACCCTCACACATATTATTCCCTCATTTAGTGGATATTTTCACAAAAAAGTAAAATTTAAAAAAAATCCAGAAAATTGTCTGAAAACGACTAAATATCAAGGACTCATTGGGCAAATCGCTCTGGAACTGAAATCGGAACGCTACTGACATTTGCCCTATCTGAAAGTCTGATAAACGCCGGAAAAATAACTAAGTAAAAAAAAAAAATGTTTTCAACTTTTTCCAATTTTACCCCCGTGGGATATATATTCTACCCAAACACATTTGGAACTCTCCTGGGGTACCCTCACACATATTATTCCCTCATTTAGTGGATATTTTCACAAAAAAGTGAAATTTTAAAAAATCCAGAAAATTGGCTGAAAACGACTAAATATCAAGGACTCATTGGGAGAATCACTCTGGAACTGAAATCGGAACGCTCAGTATCATTTCCCCTATCTGAAAGTCTGATAAACGCCGGAAAAATGACTAAGTCCAAAAAAAAAAATTTTTTCACCTTTTTTCAATTTTACCCCCGTGGGATATATATTCTACCCACACACATTTGGAACTCTCCTGGGGTACCCTCACACATATTATTCCCTCATTTAGTGGATATTTTCACAAAAAAGTGAAATTTTCAAAAATCCAGAAAATTGGCTGAAAATGACTAAATATCATGGACTCATTCGGCGAATCGCTCTGGAACTGAAATCGGAACGCTCACTGACATTTGCCCTATCTAAAAGTCTGATAAACGCCGGAAAAATGACGAAGTCCAAAAAAAATGTTTTCAACTTTTTTCAATTTTACCCCTGTGGGATATATATTCTACCCACACACATTTGGAACTCTCCTGGGGTACCCTCACACATATTATTCCCTCATTTAGTGGATATTTTCACAAAAAAGTGAAATTTTCAAAAATCCAGAAAATTGTCTGAAAAAGACTAAATATCAAGGACTCATTGGGCGAATCGCTCTGGAACTGAAATCGGAATGCTCACTTACATTTGCCCTATCTGAAAGTCTGATAAACGCCGGAAAAATGACTAAGTCCAAAAAAAAAATTTTTTCACCTTTTTTCAATTTTACCCCCGTGGGATATATATTCTACCCACACACATTTGGAACTCTCCTGGGGTACCCTCACACATATTATTCCCTCATTTAGTGGATATTTTCACAAAAAAGTGAAATTTTCAAAAATCCAGAAAATTGGCTGAAAATGACTAAATATCACGGACTCATTCGGCGAATCGCTCTGGAACTGAAATCGGAACGCTCACTGACATTTGCCCTATCTAAAAGTCTGATAAACGCCGGAAAAATGACGAAGTCCAAAAAAAATGTTTTCAACTTTTTTCAATTTTACCCCCGTGGGATATATATTCTACCCACACACATTTGGAACTCTCCTGGGGTACCCTCACACATATTATTCCCTCATTTAGTGGATATTTTCACAAAAAAGTGAAATTTTCAAAAATCCAGAAAATTGGCTGAAAAAGACTAAATATCAAGGACTCATTGGGCGAATCGCTCTGGAACTGAAATCGGAACGCTCACTTACATTTGCCCTATCTGAAAGTCTGATAAACGCCGGAAAAATGACTAAGTCCAAAAAAAAAATTTTTTCACCTTTTTTCAATTTTACCCCCGTGGGATATATATTCTACCCACACACATTTGGAACTCTCCTGGGGTACCCTCACACATATTATTCCCTCATTTAGTGGATATTTTCACAAAAAAGTGAAATTTTCAAAAATCCAGAAAATTGGCTGAAAATGACTAAATATCAAGGACTCATTGGGAGAATCGTTCTGGAACTGAAATCGGAGCGCTCAGTATCATTTCCCCTATCTGAAAGTCTGATAAACGCCGGAAAAATAACTACGTCCAAAAAAAAAAATTTTTCAACTTTTTTCAATTTTACCCCCGTGGGATATATATTCTACCCACACACATTTGGAACTCTCCTGGGGTACCCTCACACATATTATTCCCTCATTTAGTGGATATTTTCACAAAAAAGTGAAATTTTCAAAAATCCAGAAAATTGGCTGAAAATGACTAAATATCACGGACTCATTAGGTGAATCGCTCTGGAACTGCAATCGGAACGCTCACTGACATTTCCCCTATCTGAAAGTCTGATAAACGCCGGAAAAATGACTAAGACCCCAAAAAAATTTTTTATACTTTTTTCAATTTTACCCCCGTGGGATATATATTCTACCCACACACATTTGGAACTCTCCTGGGGTACCCTGACACATACTATTCCCTCATTTAGTGGATATTTTCACAAAAAAGTGAAATTTTCAAAAATCCAGAAAATTGGCTGAAAATGACTTAATATCACGGATTCATTCGGCGAATCGCTCTGGAACTGAAATCGGAACGCTCACTGACATTTCCCCTATCTGAAAGTCTGACAAACGACGGAAAAATGACTAAGTCCAAAAATAAATGTTTTCAACTTTTTTCAATTTTACCCCCATGGGATATATATTCTACCCACACACATTTGGAACTCTCCTGGGGTACCCTCACACATATTATTCCCTCATTTAGTGGATATTTTCACAAAAAAGTAAAATTTAAAGAAAATCCAGAAAATTGTCTGAAAACGACTAAATATCAAGGACTCATTGGGCAAATCGCTCTGGAACTGAAATCGGAACGCTACTGACATTTGCCCTATCTGAAAGTCTGATAAACGCCGGAAAAATAACTAAGTAAAAAAAAAAAATGTTTTCAACTTTTTCCAATTTTACCCCCGTGGGATATATATTCTACCCACACACATTTGGAACTCTCCTGGGGTACCCTCACACACATTATTCCCTCATTTAGTGGATATTTTCACAAAAAAGTGAAATTTTCAAAAATCCAGAAAATTGGCTGAAAATGACTAAATATCACGGACTCATTCGGCGAATCGCTCTGGAACTAAAATCGGAACGCTCACTGACATTTGCCCTATCTAAAAGTCTGATAAACGCCGGAAAAATGACGAAGTCCAAAAAAAATTTTTTCACCTTTTTTCAATTTTACCCCCGTGGGATATATATTCTACCCACACACATTTGGAACTCTCCTGGGGTACCCTCACACATATTATTCCCTCATTTAGTGGATATTTTCACAAAAAAGTGAAATTTTCAAAAATCCAGAAAATTGGCTGAAAATGACTAAATATCACGGACTCATTCGGCGAATCGCTCTGGAACTGAAATCGGAACGCTCACTGACATTTGCCCTATCTAAAAGTCTGATAAACGCCGGAAAAATGACGAAGTCCAAAAAAAATGTTTTCAACTTTTTTCAATTTTACCCCCGTGGGATATATATTCTACCCACACACATTTGGAACTCTCCTGGGGTACCCTCACACATATTATTCCCTCATTTAGTGGATATTTTCACAAAAAAGTGAAATTTTCAAAAATCCAGAAAATTGGCTGAAAAAGACTAAATATCAAGGACTCATTGGGCGAATCGCTCTGGAACTGAAATCGGAACGCTCACTTACATTTGCCCTATCTGAAAGTCTGATAAACGCCGGAAAAATGACTAAGTCCAAAAAAAAATTTTTTTCACCTTTTTTCAATTTTACCCCCGTGGGATATATATTCTACCCACACACATTTGGAACTCTCCTGGGGTACCCTCACACATATTATTCCCTCATTTAGTGGATATTTTCGCAAAAAAGTGAAATTTTCAAAAATCCAGAAAATTGGCTGAAAATGACTAAATATCACGGACTCATTAGGTGAATCGCTCTGGAACTGAAATCGGAACGCTCACTGACATTTCCCCTATCTGAAAGTCTGATAAACGCCGGAAAAATGACTAAGACCCAAAAAAAAATTTTTATACTTTTTTCAATTTTACCCCCGTGGGATATATATTCTACCCACACACATTTGGAACTCTCCTGGGGTACCCTGACACATATTATTCCCTCATTTAGTGGATATTTTCACAAAAAAGTGAAATTTTCAAAAATCCAGAAAATTGGCTGAAAATGACTAAATATCAAGGACTCATTGGGAGAATCGTTCTGGAACTGAAATCGGAGCGCTCAGTATCATTTCCCCTATCTGAAAGTCTGATAAACGCCGGAAAAATAACTACGTCCAAAAAAAAAAATTTTTCAACTTTTTTCAATTTTACCCCCGTGGCATATATATTCTACCCACACACATTTGGAACTCTCCTGGGGTACCCTCACACATATTATTCCCTCATTTAGTGGATATTTTCACAAAAAAGTGAAATTTTCAAAAATCCAGAAAATTGGCTGAAAATGACTAAATATCACGGACTCATTAGGTGAATCGCTCTGGAACTGCAATCGGAACGCTCACTGACATTTCCCCTATCTGAAAGTCTGATAAACGCCGGAAAAATGACTAAGACCCCAAAAAAAATTTTTATACTTTTTTCAATTTTACCCCCGTGGGATATATATTCTACCCTCACACATTTGGAACTCTCCTGGGGTACCCTGACACATACTATTCCCTCATTTAGTGGATATTTTCACAAAAAAGTGAAATTTTCAAAAATCCAGAAAATTGGCTGAAAACGACTAAATATCATGGACTCATTCGGCGAATCGCTCTGGAACTGAAATCGGAACGCTCACTGACATTTGCCCTATCTAAAAGTTTGATAAATGCCGGAAAAATGACTAAGTCCAAAAAAAAATGTTTTCAACTTTTTTCAATTTTACCCCCGTGGGATATATATTCTACCCACACACATTTGAAACTCTCCTGGGGTACCCTCACACATATTATTCCCTCATTTAGTGGATATTTTCACAAAAAAGTAAAATTTAAAAAAAATCCAGAAAATTGGCTGAAAACGACTAAATATCAAGGACTCATTGGGCAAATCGCTCTGGAACTGAAATCGGAACGCTACTGACATTTGCCCTATCTGAAAGTCTGATAAACGCCGGAAAAATGACTAAGTAAAAAAAAAAATATTTTCAACTTTTTCCAATTTTACCCCCGTGGGATATATATTCTACCCAAACACATTTGGAACTCTCCTGGGGTACCCTCACACATATTATTCCCTCATTTAGTGGATATTTTCACAAAAAAGTGAAATTTTAAAAAATCCAGAAAATTGGCTGAAAACGACTAAATATCAAGGACTCATTGGGAGAATCACTCTGGAACTGAAATCGGAACGCTCAGTATCATTTCCCCTATCTGAAAGTCTGATAAACGCCGGAAAAATGACTAAGTCCAAAAAAAAATTTTTTTAAACTTTTTTCAATTTTACCCCCGTGGGATATATATTCTACCCACACACATTTGGAACTCTCCTGGGGTACCCTCACACATATTATTCCCTCATTTAGTGGATATTTTCACAAAAAAGTGAAATTTTCAAAAATCCAGAAAATTGCCTGAAAACGACTAAATATCAAGGACTCATTGGGCGAATCGCTCTGGAACTGAAATCGGAACACTCACTGACATTTGCCCCATCTGAAAGTCTGATAAACTACGGAAAAATGACTAAGTCCAAAAAAAAATTTTTTCAACTTTTTTCAATTTTACCCCCGTGGGTTATATATTCTACCCACACACATTTGGAACTCTCCTGGGGTACCCTCACACATATTATTCCCTCATTTAGTGGATATTTTCACAAAAAAGTGAAATTTTCAAAAATCCAGAAAATTGGCTGAAAACGACTAAATATCAAGGACTCATTGGGCGAATCACTCTGGAGCTGAAATCGGAACGCTCACTTACATTTGCCCTATCTGAAAGTCTGATAAACGCCGGAAAAATGACTAAGTCCAAAAAAAAAATTTTTTCACCTTTTTTCAATTTTACCCCCGTGGGATATATATCCTACCCACACACATTTGGAACTCTCCTGGGGTACCCTCACACATATTATTCCCTCATTTAGTGGATATTTTCACAAAAAAGTGAAATTTTCAAAAATCCAGAAAATTGGCTGAAAATGACTAAATATCACGGACTCATTAGGTGAATCGCTCTGGAACTGCAATCGGAACGCTCACTGACATTTCCCCTATCTGAAAGTCTGATAAACGCCGGAAAAATGACTAAGACCCCAAAAAAATTTTTTATACTTTTTTCAATTTTACCCCCGTGGGATATATATTCTACCCACACACATTTGGAACTCTCCTGGGGTACCCTGACACATATTATTCCCTCATTTAGTGGATATTTTCACAAAAAAGTGAAATTTTCAAAAATCCAGAAAATTGGCTGAAAACGACTAAATATCATGGACTCATTCGGCGAATCGCTCTGGAACTGAAATCGGAACGCTCACTGACATTTGCCCTATCTAAAAGTCTGATAAATGCCGGAAAAATGACTAAGTCCAAAAAAAAATGTTTTCAACTTTTTTCAATTTTACCCCCGTGGGATATATATTCTACCCACACACATTTGAAACTCTCCTGGGGTACCCTCACACATATTATTCCCTCATTTAGTGGATATTTTCACAAAAAAGTGAAATTTTCAAAAATCCAGAAAATTGCCTGAAAACGACTAAATATCAAGGACTCATTGGGCGAATCGCTCTGGAACTGAAATCGGAACACTCACTGACATTTGCCCTATCTGAAAGTCTGATAAACTACGGAAAAATGACTAAGTCCAAAAAAAAATTTTTTCAACTTTTTTCAATTTTAACCCCGTGGGTTATATATTCTACCCACACACATTTGGAACTCTCCTGGGGTACCCTCACACATATTATTCCCTCATTTAGTGGATATTTTCACAAAAAAGTGAAATTTTCAAAAATCCAGAAAATTGCCTGAAAACGACTAAATATCAAGGACTCATTGGGCGAATCGCTCTGGAACTGAAATCGGAACACTCACGGACATTTGCCCTATCTGAAAGTCTGATAAACTACGGAAAAATGACTAAGTCCAAAAAAAAATTTTTTCAACTTTTTTCAATTTTACCCCCGTGGGTTAGATATTCTACCCACACACATTTGGAACTCTCCTGGGGTACCCTCACACATATTATTCCCTCATTTAGTGGATATTTTCACAAAAAAGTGAAATTTTCAAAAATCCAGAAAATTAGCTGAAAATGACTAAATATCACGGACTCATTAGGTGAATCGCTCTGGAACTGAAATCGGAACGCTCACTGACATTTCCCCTATCTGAAAGTCTGATAAACGCCGGAAAAATGACTAAGACCCAAAAAAAAATGTTTACACTTTTTTCAATTTTACCCCCGTGGGATATATATTCTACCCACACACATTTGAAACTCTCCTGGGGTACCCTCACACATATTATTCCCTCATTTAGTGGATATTTTCACAAAAAAGTAAAATTTAAAAAAAATCCAGAAAATTGGCTGAAAACGACTAAATATCAAGGACTCATTGGGCAAATCGCTCTGGAACTGAAATCGGAACGCTACTGACATTTGCCCTATCTGAAAGTCTGATAAACGCCGGAAAAATGACTAAGTAAAAAAAAAAATATTTTCAACTTTTTCCAATTTTACCCCCGTGGGATATATATTCTACCCAAACACATTTGGAACTCTCCTGGGGTACCCTCACACATATTATTCCCTCATTTAGTGGATATTTTCACAAAAAAGTGAAATTTTAAAAAATCCAGAAAATTGGCTGAAAACGACTAAATATCAAGGACTCATTGGGAGAATCACTCTGGAACTGAAATCGGAACGCTCAGTATCATTTCCCCTATCTGAAAGTCTGATAAACGCCGGAAAAATGACTAAGTCCAAAAAAAAATTTTTTTAAACTTTTTTCAATTTTACCCCCGTGGGATATATATTCTACCCACACACATTTGGAACTCTCCTGGGGTACCCTCACACATATTATTCCCTCATTTAGTGGATATTTTCACAAAAAAGTGAAATTTTCAAAAATCCAGAAAATTGCCTGAAAACGACTAAATATCAAGGACTCATTGGGCGAATCGCTCTGGAACTGAAATCGGAACACTCACTGACATTTGCCCCATCTGAAAGTCTGATAAACTACGGAAAAATGACTAAGTCCAAAAAAAAATTTTTTCAACTTTTTTCAATTTTACCCCCGTGGGTTATATATTCTACCCACACACATTTGGAACTCTCCTGGGGTACCCTCACACATATTATTCCCTCATTTAGTGGATATTTTCACAAAAAAGTGAAATTTTCAAAAATCCAGAAAATTGGCTGAAAACGACTAAATATCAAGGACTCATTGGGCGAATCACTCTGGAGCTGAAATCGGAACGCTCACTTACATTTGCCCTATCTGAAAGTCTGATAAACGCCGGAAAAATGACTAAGTCCAAAAAAAAAATTTTTTCACCTTTTTTCAATTTTACCCCCGTGGGATATATATCCTACCCACACACATTTGGAACTCTCCTGGGGTACCCTCACACATATTATTCCCTCATTTAGTGGATATTTTCACAAAAAAGTGAAATTTTCAAAAATCCAGAAAATTGGCTGAAAATGACTAAATATCACGGACTCATTAGGTGAATCGCTCTGGAACTGCAATCGGAACGCTCACTGACATTTCCCCTATCTGAAAGTCTGATAAACGCCGGAAAAATGACTAAGACCCCAAAAAAATTTTTTATACTTTTTTCAATTTTACCCCCGTGGGATATATATTCTACCCACACACATTTGGAACTCTCCTGGGGTACCCTGACACATATTATTCCCTCATTTAGTGGATATTTTCACAAAAAAGTGAAATTTTCAAAAATCCAGAAAATTGGCTGAAAACGACTAAATATCATGGACTCATTCGGCGAATCGCTCTGGAACTGAAATCGGAACGCTCACTGACATTTGCCCTATCTAAAAGTCTGATAAATGCCGGAAAAATGACTAAGTCCAAAAAAAAATGTTTTCAACTTTTTTCAATTTTACCCCCGTGGGATATATATTCTACCCACACACATTTGAAACTCTCCTGGGGTACCCTCACACATATTATTCCCTCATTTAGTGGATATTTTCACAAAAAAGTGAAATTTTCAAAAATCCAGAAAATTGCCTGAAAACGACTAAATATCAAGGACTCATTGGGCGAATCGCTCTGGAACTGAAATCGGAACACTCACTGACATTTGCCCTATCTGAAAGTCTGATAAACTACGGAAAAATGACTAAGTCCAAAAAAAAATTTTTTCAACTTTTTTCAATTTTAACCCCGTGGGTTATATATTCTACCCACACACATTTGGAACTCTCCTGGGGTACCCTCACACATATTATTCCCTCATTTAGTGGATATTTTCACAAAAAAGTGAAATTTTCAAAAATCCAGAAAATTGCCTGAAAACGACTAAATATCAAGGACTCATTGGGCGAATCGCTCTGGAACTGAAATCTGAACACTCACGGACATTTGCCCTATCTGAAAGTCTGATAAACTACGGAAAAATGACTAAGTCCAAAAAAAAATTTTTTCAACTTTTTTCAATTTTACCCCCGTGGGTTAGATATTCTACCCACACACATTTGGAACTCTCCTGGGGTACCCTCACACATATTATTCCCTCATTTAGTGGATATTTTCACAAAAAAGTGAAATTTTCAAAAATCCAGAAAATTAGCTGAAAATGACTAAATATCACGGACTCATTAGGTGAATCGCTCTGGAACTGAAATCGGAACGCTCACTGACATTTCCCCTATCTGAAAGTCTGATAAACGCCGGAAAAATGACTAAGACCCAAAAAAAAATGTTTACACTTTTTTCAATTTTACCCCCGTGGGATATATATTCTACCCACACACATTTGAAACTCTCCTGGGGTACCCTCACACATATTATTCCCTCATTTAGTGGATATTTTCACAAAAAAGTAAAATTTAAAAAAAATCCAGAAAATTGGCTGAAAACGACTAAATATCAAGGACTCATTGGGCAAATCGCTCTGGAACTGAAATCGGAACGCTACTGACATTTGCCCTATCTGAAAGTCTGATAAACGCCGGAAAAATGACTAAGTAAAAAAAAAAATATTTTCAACTTTTTCCAATTTTACCCCCGTGGGATATATATTCTACCCAAACACATTTGGAACTCTCCTGGGGTACCCTCACACATATTATTCCCTCATTTAGTGGATATTTTCACAAAAAAGTGAAATTTTAAAAAATCCAGAAAATTGGCTGAAAACGACTAAATATCAAGGACTCATTGGGAGAATCACTCTGGAACTGAAATCGGAACGCTCAGTATCATTTCCCCTATCTGAAAGTCTGATAAACGCCGGAAAAATGACTAAGTCCAAAAAAAAATTTTTTTAAACTTTTTTCAATTTTACCCCCGTGGGATATATATTCTACCCACACACATTTGGAACTCTCCTGGGGTACCCTCACACATATTATTCCCTCATTTAGTGGATATTTTCACAAAAAAGTGAAATTTTCAAAAATCCAGAAAATTGCCTGAAAACGACTAAATATCAAGGACTCATTGGGCGAATCGCTCTGGAACTGAAATCGGAACACTCACTGACATTTGCCCCATCTGAAAGTCTGATAAACTACGGAAAAATGACTAAGTCCAAAAAAAAATTTTTTCAACTTTTTTCAATTTTACCCCCGTGGGTTATATATTCTACCCACACACATTTGGAACTCTCCTGGGGTACCCTCACACATATTATTCCCTCATTTAGTGGATATTTTCACAAAAAAGTGAAATTTTCAAAAATCCAGAAAATTGGCTGAAAACGACTAAATATCAAGGACTCATTGGGCGAATCACTCTGGAGCTGAAATCGGAACGCTCACTTACATTTGCCCTATCTGAAAGTCTGATAAACGCCGGAAAAATGACTAAGTCCAAAAAAAAAATTTTTTCACCTTTTTTCAATTTTACCCCCGTGGGATATATATCCTACCCACACACATTTGGAACTCTCCTGGGGTACCCTCACACATATTATTCCCTCATTTAGTGGATATTTTCACAAAAAAGTGAAATTTTCAAAAATCCAGAAAATTGGCTGAAAATGACTAAATATCACGGACTCATTAGGTGAATCGCTCTGGAACTGCAATCGGAACGCTCACTGACATTTCCCCTATCTGAAAGTCTGATAAACGCCGGAAAAATGACTAAGACCCCAAAAAAATTTTTTATACTTTTTTCAATTTTACCCCCGTGGGATATATATTCTACCCACACACATTTGGAACTCTCCTGGGGTACCCTGACACATATTATTCCCTCATTTAGTGGATATTTTCACAAAAAAGTGAAATTTTCAAAAATCCAGAAAATTGGCTGAAAACGACTAAATATCATGGACTCATTCGGCGAATCGCTCTGGAACTGAAATCGGAACGCTCACTGACATTTGCCCTATCTAAAAGTCTGATAAATGCCGGAAAAATGACTAAGTCCAAAAAAAAATGTTTTCAACTTTTTTCAATTTTACCCCCGTGGGATATATATTCTACCCACACACATTTGAAACTCTCCTGGGGTACCCTCACACATATTATTCCCTCATTTAGTGGATATTTTCACAAAAAAGTGAAATTTTCAAAAATCCAGAAAATTGCCTGAAAACGACTAAATATCAAGGACTCATTGGGCGAATCGCTCTGGAACTGAAATCGGAACACTCACTGACATTTGCCCTATCTGAAAGTCTGATAAACTACGGAAAAATGACTAAGTCCAAAAAAAAATTTTTTCAACTTTTTTCAATTTTAACCCCGTGGGTTATATATTCTACCCACACACATTTGGAACTCTCCTGGGGTACCCTCACACATATTATTCCCTCATTTAGTGGATATTTTCACAAAAAAGTGAAATTTTCAAAAATCCAGAAAATTGCCTGAAAACGACTAAATATCAAGGACTCATTGGGCGAATCGCTCTGGAACTGAAATCGGAACACTCACGGACATTTGCCCTATCTGAAAGTCTGATAAACTACGGAAAAATGACTAAGTCCAAAAAAAAATTTTTTCAACTTTTTTCAATTTTACCCCCGTGGGTTAGATATTCTACCCACACACATTTGGAACTCTCCTGGGGTACCCTCACACATATTATTCCCTCATTTAGTGGATATTTTCACAAAAAAGTGAAATTTTCAAAAATCCAGAAAATTAGCTGAAAATGACTAAATATCACGGACTCATTAGGTGAATCGCTCTGGAACTGAAATCGGAACGCTCACTGACATTTCCCCTATCTGAAAGTCTGATAAACGCCGGAAAAATGACTAAGACCCAAAAAAAAATTTTTACACTTTTTTCAATTTTACCCCCGTGGGATATATATTCTACCCACACACATTTGGAACTCTCCTGGGGTACCCTCACACATATTATTCCCTCATTTAGTGGATATTTTCACAAAAAAGTGAAATTTTCAAAAATCCAGAAAATTGGCTGAAAATGACTAAATATCACGGACTCATTCGGCGAATCGCTCTGGAACTGAAATCGGAACGCTCACTGACATTTGCCCTATCTAAAAGTCTGATAAACGCCGGAAAAATGACGAAGTCCAAAAAAAATGTTTTCAACTTTTTTCAATTTTACCCCTGTGGGATATATATTCTACCCACACACATTTGGAACTCTCCTGGGGTACCCTCACACATATTATTCCCTCATTTAGTGGATATTTTCACAAAAAAGTGAAATTTTCAAAAATCCAGAAAATTGTCTGAAAAAGACTAAATATCAAGGACTCATTGGGCGAATCGCTCTGGAACTGAAATCGGAACGCTCACTTACATTTGCCCTATCTGAAAGTCTGATAAACGCCGGAAAAATGACTAAGTCCAAAAAAAAAATTTTTTCACCTTTTTTCAATTTTACCCCCGTGGGATATATATTCTACCCACACACATTTGGAACTCTCCTGGGGTACCCTCACACATATTATTCCCTCATTTAGTGGATATTTTCACAAAAAAGTGAAATTTTCAAAAATCCAGAAAATTGGCTGAAAATGACTAAATATCACGGACTCATTCGGCGAATCGCTCTGGAACTGAAATCGGAACGCTCACTGACATTTGCCCTATCTAAAAGTCTGATAAACGCCGGAAAAATGACGAAGTCCAAAAAAAATGTTTTCAACTTTTTTCAATTTTACCCCCGTGGGATATATATTCTACCCACACACATTTGGAACTCTCCTGGGGTACCCTCACACATATTATTCCCTCATTTAGTGGATATTTTCACAAAAAAGTGAAATTTTCAAAAATCCACAAAATTGGCTGAAAAAGACTAAATATCAAGGACTCATTAGGTGAATCGCTCTGGAACTGAAATCGGAACGCTCACTGACATTTCCCCTATCTGAAAGTCTGATAAACGCCGGAAAAATGACTAAGACCCAAAAAAAAATTTTTATACTTTTTTCAATTTTACCCCCGTGGGATATATATTCTACCCACACACATTTGGAACTCTCCTGGGGTACCCTGACACATATTATTCCCTCATTTAGTGGATATTTTCACAAAAAAGTGAAATTTTCAAAAATCCAGAAAATTGGCTGAAAATGACTAAATATCAAGGACTCATTGGGAGAATCGTTCTGGAACTGAAATCGGAGCGCTCAGTATCATTTCCCCTATCTGAAAGTCTGATAAACGCCGGAAAAATAACTACGTCCAAAAAAAAAAATTTTTCAACTTTTTTCAATTTTACCCCCGTGGGATATATATTCTACCCACACACATTTGGAACTCTCCTGGGGTACCCTCACACATATTATTCCCTCATTTAGTGGATATTTTCACAAAAAAGTGAAATTTTCAAAAATCCAGAAAATTGGCTGAAAATGACTAAATATCACGGACTCATTAGGTGAATCGCTCTGGAACTGCAAGCGGAACGCTCACTGACATTTGCCCTATCTAAAAGTCTGATAAACGCCGGAAAAATGACTAAGTCCAAAAAAAAATTTTTTTAAACTTTTTTCAATTTTACCCCCGTGGGATATATATTCTACCCACACACATTTGGAACTCTCCTGGGGTACCCTCACACATATTATTCCCTCATTTAGTGGATATTTTCACAAAAAAGTGAAATTTTCAAAAATCCAGAAAATTGCCTGAAAACGACTAAATATCAAGGACTCATTGGGCGAATCGCTCTGGAACTGAAATCGGAACACTCACTGACATTTGCCCTATCTGAAAGTCTGATAAACTACGGAAAAATGACTAAGTCCAAAAAAAAATTTTTTCAACTTTTTTCAATTTTACCCCCGTGGGTTATATATTCTACCCACACACATTTGGAACTCTCCTGGGGTACCCTCACACATATTATTCCCTCATTTAGTGGATATTTTCACAAAAAAGTGAAATTTTCAAAAATCCAGAAAATTGGCTGAAAACGACTAAATATCAAGGACTCATTGGGCGAATCACTCTGGAGCTGAAATCGGAACGCTCACTTACATTTGCCCTATCTGAAAGTCTGATAAACGCCGGAAAAATGACTAAGTCCAAAAAAAAATTTTTTTCACCTTTTTTGAATTTTACCCCCGTGGGATATATATCCTACCCACACACATTTGGAACTCTCCTGGGGTACCCTCACACATATTATTCCCTCATTTAGTGGATATTTTCACAAAAAAGTGAAATTTTCAAAAATCCAGAAAATTGGCTGAAAATGACTAAATATCAAGGACTCATTGGGAGAATCGTTCTGGAACTGAAATCGGAGCGCTCAGTATCATTTCCCCTATCTGAAAGTCTGATAAACGCCGGAAAAATAACTAAGTCCAAAAAAAAAAATTTTTCAACTTTTTTCAATTTTACCCCCGTGGGATATATATTCTACCCACACACATTTGGAACTCTCCTGGGGTACCCTCACACATATTATTCCCTCATTTAGTGGATATTTTCACAAAAAAGTGAAATTTTCAAAAATCCAGAAAATTGGCTGAAAATGACTAAATATCACGGACTCATTAGGTGAATCGCTCTGGAACTGCAATCGGAACGCTCACTGACATTTCCCCTATCTGAAAGTCTGATAAACGCCGGAAAAATGACTAAGACCCCCAAAAAATTTTTTATACTTTTTTCAATTTTACCCCCGTGGGATATATATTCTACCCACACACATTTGGAACTCTCCTGGGGTACCCTGACACATATTATTCCCTCATTTAGTGGATATTTTCACAAAAAAGTGAAATTTTCAAAAATCCAGAAAATTGGCTGAAAACGACTAAATATCATGGACTCATTCGGCGAATCGCTCTGGAACTGAAATCGGAACGCTCACTGACATTTGCCCTATCTAAAAGTCTGATAAATGCCGGAAAAATGACTAAGTCCAAAAAAAAATGTTTTCAACTTTTTTCAATTTTACCCCCGTGGGATATATATTCTACCCACACACATTTGAAACTCTCCTGGGGTACCCTCACACATATTATTCCCTCATTTAGTGGATATTTTCACAAAAAAGTGAAATTTTCAAAAATCCAGAAAATTGCCTGAAAACGACTAAATATCAAGGACTCATTGGGCGAATCGCTCTGGAACTGAAATCGGAACACTCACTGACATTTGCCCTATCTGAAAGTCTGATAAACTACGGAAAAATGACTAAGTCCAAAAAAAAATTTTTTCAACTTTTTTCAATTTTAACCCCGTGGGTTATATATTCTACCCACACACATTTGGAACTCTCCTGGGGTACCCTCACACATATTATTCCCTCATTTAGTGGATATTTTCACAAAAAAGTGAAATTTTAAAAAATCCAGAAAATTGTCTGAAAACGACTAAATATCAAGGACTCATTGGGAGAATCGTTCTGGAACTGAAATCGGAACGCTCAGTATAATTTCCCCTATCTGAAAGTCTGATAAACGCCGGAAAAATGACTAAGTCCAAAAAAAAAATTTTTTCAACTTTTTTCAATTTTACCCTCGTGGGATATGTATTCTACCCACACACATTTGGAACTCTCCTGGGGTACCCTCACACATATTATTCCCTCATTTAGTGGATATTTTCACAAAAAAGTGAAATTTTCAAAAATCCAGAAAATTGCCTGAAAACGACTAAATATCAAGGACTCATTGGGCGAATTGCTCTGGAACTGAAATCGGAACACTCACTGACATTTGCCCTATCTGAAAGTCTGATAAACTACGGAAAAATGACTAAGTCCAAAAAAAAATTTTTTCAACTTTTTTCAATTTTACCCCCGTGGGTTAGATATTCTACCCACACACATTTGGAACTCTCCTGGGGTACCCTCACACATATTATTCCCTCATTTAGTGGATATTTTCACAAAAAAGTGAAATTTTCAAAAATCCAGAAAATTGGCTGAAAACGACTAAATATCAAGTACTCATTGGGCGAATCACTCTGGAGCTGAAATCGGAACGCTCACTTACATTTGCCCTATCTGAAAGTCTGATAAACGCCGGAAAAATGACTAAGTCCAAAAAAAATTTTTTTTCACCTTTTTTCAATTTTACCCCCGTGGGATATATATTCTACCCAAACACATTTGGAACTCTCCTGGGGTACCCTCACACATATTATTCCCTCATTTAGTGGATATTTTCACAAAAAAGTGAAATTTTAAAAAATCCAGAAAATTGGCTGAAAACGACTAAATATCAAGGACTCATTGGGAGAATCACTCTGGAACTGAAATCGGAACGCTCAGTATCATTTCCCCTATCTGAAAGTCTGATAAACGCCGGAAAAATGACTAAGTACAAAAAAAAATTTTTTTAAACTTTTTTCAATTTTACCCCCGTGGGATATATATTCTACCCACACACATTTGGAACTCTCCTGGGGTACCCTCACACATATTATTCCCTCATTTAGTGGATATTTTCACAAAAAAGTGAAATTTTCAAAAATCCAGAAAATTGGCTGAAAACGACTAAATATCAAGGACTCATTGGGAGAATCGTTCTGGAACTGAAATCGGAGCGCTCAGTATCATTTCCCCTATCTGAAAGTCTGATAAACGCCGGAAAAATAACTAAGTCCAAAAAAAAAAATTTTTCAACTTTTTTCAATTTTACCCCCGTGGGATATATATTCTACCCACACACATTTGGAACTCTCCTGGGGTACCCTCACACATATTATTCCCTCATTTAGTGGATATTTTCACAAAAAGTGAAATTTTCAAAAATCCAGAAAATTGGCTGAAAATGACTAAATATCACGGACTCATTAGGTGAATCGCTCTGGAACTGCAATCGGAACGCTCACTGACATTTCCCCTATCTGAAAGTCTGATAAACGCCGGAAAAATGACTAAGACCCAAAAAAATTTTTTTATACTTTTTTCAATTTTACCCCCGTGGGATATATATTCTACCCACACACATTTGGAACTCTCCTGGGGTACCCTGACACATATTATTCCCTCATTTAGTGGATATTTTCACAAAAAGTGAAATTTTCAAAAATCCAGAAAATTGGCTGAAAACGACTAAATATCATGGACTCATTCGGAGAATCGCTCTGGAACTGAAATCGGAACGCTCACTGACATTTGCCCTATCTAAAAGTCTGATAAATGCCAGAAAAATGACTAAGTCCAAAAAAAAATGTTTTCAACTTTTTTCAATTTTACCCCCGTGGGATATATATTCTACCCACAAACATTTGAAACTCTCCTGGGGTACCCTCACACATATTATTCCCTCATTTAGTGGATATTTTCACAAAAAAGTAAAATTTAAAAAAAATCCAGAAAATTGGCTGAAAACGACTAAATATCATGGACTCATTGGGCAAATCGCTCTGGAACTGAAATCGGAACGCTACTGACATTTGCCCTATCTGAAAGTCTGATAAACGCCGGAAAAATGACTAAGTAAAAAAAAAAATGTTTTCAACTTTTTCCAATTTTACCCCCGTGGGATATATATTCTACCCAAACACATTTGGAACTCTCCTGGGGTACCCTCACACATATTATTCCCTCATTTAGTGGATATTTTCACAAAAAAGTGAAATTTTAAAAAATCCAGAAAATTGGCTGAAAACGACTAAATATCAAGGACTCATTGGGAGAATCACTCTGGAACTGAAATCGGAACGCTCAGTATCATTTCCCCTATCTGAAAGTCTGATAAACGCCGGAAAAATGACTAAGTCCAAAAAAAAATTTTTTTAAACTTTTTTCAATTTTACCCCCGTGGGATATATATTCTACCCACACACATTTGGAACTCTCCTGGGGTACCCTCACACATATTATTCCCTCATTTAGTGGATATTTTCACAAAAAAGTGAAATTTTCAAAAATCCAGAAAATTGCCTGAAAACGACTAAATATCAAGGACTCATTGGGCGAATCGCTCTGGAACTGAAATCGGAACACTCACTGACATTTGCCCTATCTGAAAGTCTGATAAACTACGGAAAAATGACTAAGTCCAAAAAAAAATTTTTTCAACTTTTTTCAATTTTAACCCCGTGGGTTATATATTCTACCCACACACATTTGGAACTCTCCTGAGGTACCCTCACACATATTATTCCCTCATTTAGTGGATATTTTCACAAAAAAGTGAAATTTTAAAAAATCCAGAAAATTGTCTGAAAACGACTAAATATCAAGGACTCATTGGGAGAATCGTTCTGGAACTGAAATCGGAACGCTCAGTATAATTTCCCCTATCTGAAAGTCTGATAAACGCCGGAAAAATGACTAAGTCCAAAAAAAAATTTTTTTCAATTTTACCCTCGTGGGATATATATTCTACCCACACACATTTGGAACTCTCCTGGGGTACCCTCACACATATTATTCCCTCATTTAGTGGATATTTTCACAAAAAAGTGAAATTTTCAAAAATCCAGAAAATTGCCTGAAAACGACTAAATATCAAGGACTCATTGGGCGAATCGCTCTGGAACTGAAATCGGAACGCTCACTGACATTTGCCCTATCTGAAAGTCTGATAAACGCCGGAAAAATGACTAAGTCCAAAAAAAAAAATTTTTCAACTTTTTTCAATTTTACCCCCGTGGGATATATATTCTACCCACACACATTTGGAACTCTCCTGGGGTACCCTCACACATATTATTCCCTCATTTAGTGGATATTTTCACAAAAAAGTGAAATTTTCAAAAATCCAGAAAATTGGCTGAAAATGACTAAATATCACGGACTCATTAGGTGAATCGCTCTGGAACTGAAATCGGAACGCTCACTGATATTTCCCCTATCTGAAAATCTGATAAACGCCGGAAAAATGACTAAGACCCAAAAAAAAATTTTTATACTTTTTTCAATTTTACCCCCGTGGGATATATATACTACCCACACACATTTGGAACTCTCCTGGGGTACCCTCACACATATTATTTACTCATTTAGTGGATATTTTCACAAAAAAGTGAAATTTTCAAAAATCCAGAAAATTGGCTGAAAATGACTAAATATCATGGACTCATTCGGCGAATCGCTCTGGAACTGAAATCGGAACGCTCACTGACATTTGCCCTATCTAAAAGTCTGATAAATGCCGGAAAAATGACTAAGTCCAAAAAAAAATGTTTTCAACTTTTTTCAATTTTACCCCCGTGGGATATACATTCTACCCACACACATTTGAAACTCTCCTGGGGTACCCTCACACATATTATTCCCTCATTTAGTGGATATTTTCACAAAAAAGTGAAATTTTCAAAAATCCAGAAAATTGGCTGAAAATGACTAAATATCACGGACTCATTCGGCGAATCACTCTGGAACTGAAATCGGAACGCTCACTGACATTTGCCGTATCTGAAAGTCTGATAGATGCCGGAAAAATGACTAAGTCCAAAAAAAAATGTTTTCAACTTTTTTCAATTTTACCCTCATGGGATATATATTCTACCCACACACATTTGGAACTCTCCTGGGGTACCCTCACACATATTATTCCCTCATTTAGTGGATATTTTCACAAAAAAGTGAAATTTTCAAAAATCCAGAAAATTGGCTGAAAATGACTAAATATCACGGACTCATTCGGCGAATCGCTCTGGAACTGAAATCGGAACGCTCACTGACATTTGCCCTATCTGAAAGTCTGATAAATGCCGGAAAAATGACTAAGTCCAAAAAAAAATGTTTTCAACTTTTTTCAATTTTACCCCCGTGGGATATATATTCTACCCACACACATTTGGAACTCTCCTGGGGTACCCTCACACATATTATTCCCTCATTTAGTGGATATTTTCACAAAAAAGTAAAATTTAAAAAAAATCCAGAAAATTGGCTGAAAACGACTAAATATCAAGGACTCATTGGGCAAATCGCTCTGGAACTGAAATCGGAACGCTACTGACATTTGCCCTATCTGAAAGTCTGATAAACGCCGGAAAAATGACTAAGTAAAAAAAAAAATGTATTCAACTTTTTCCAATTTTACCCCCGTGGGATATATATTCTACCCACACACATTTGGAACTCTCCTGGGGTACCCTCACACATATTATACCCTCATTTAGTGGATATTTTCACAAAAAAGTGAAATTTTAAAAAATCCAGAAAATTGGCTGAAAACGACTAAATATGAAGGACTCATGGGGTGAATCGCTCTGGAACTGAAATCGGAACGCTCACTGACATTTGCCCTATCTGAAAGTCTGATAAATGCCGGAAAAATGACAGTCCAAAAAAAATGTTTTCAACTTTTTTCAATTTTACCCCTGTGGGATATATATTCTACCCACACACATTTGGAACTCTCCTGGGGTACCCTCACACATATTATACCCTCATTTAGTGGATATTTTCACAAAAAAGTGAAATTTTCAAAAATCCAGAAAATTGGCTGAAAATGACTAAATATCAAGGACTCATTCGGTGAATCGCTCTGGAACTGAAATCGGAACGGTCAGTGACATTTCCCCTATCTGAAAGTCTGATAAACGCCGGAAAAATGACTAAGTCCAAAAAAAAAAAATTTTTCAACTTTTTTCAATTTTACCCCCGTGGGATATATATTCTACCCACACACATTTGGAACTCTCCTGGGGTACCCTCACACATATTATTCCCTCATTTAGTGGATATTTTCACAAAAAAGTGAAATTTTCAAAAATCCACAAAATTGGCTGAAAATGACTAAATATCACGGACTCATTCTGCGAATCGCTCTGGAACTGAAATCGGAACGATCACTGACATCTGCCCTATCTGAAAGTCTGATAAACGCCATTAAAATGACTAAGTCCAAAAAAAAAAATGTTTCAACTTTTTTCAATTTTACCCCCTTGGGATATATATTCTACCCACACACATTTGGAACTCTCCAGGGGTACCCTCACACATAATATTCTCTCATTTAGTGGATATTTTCACAAAAAAAGTGAAATTTTCAAAAATCCAGAAAATTGGCTGAAAACGACTAAATATCAAGGACTCATTGGGCGAATCGCTCTGGAGCTGAAAACGGAACGCTCACTGACTTTTGCCCTATCTGAAAGTCTGATAAACGCCGGAAAAATGACTAAGTCCCCAAAAAATTTTTTTCAACTTTTTTCAATTTTACCCCTGTGGGATATATATTCTACCCACACACATTAGGAACTCTCCTGGGGTACCCTCACACATATTATTCCCACATTTAGTGGATATTTTCACAAAAAAGTGAAATTTTCAAAAATCCAGAAAATTGGCTGAAAATGACTAAATATCAAGGACTCATTGGGCAAATCGCTCTGGAACTGAAATCGGAACGCTACTGACATTTGCCCTATCTGAAAGTCTGATAAACGCCGAAAAAATGACTAAGTAAAAAAAAAATGTTTTCAACTTTTTCCAATTTTACCCCCGTGGGATATATATTCTACCCACACACATTTGGAACTCTCCTGGGGTACCCTAACACATATTATTCCCTCATTTAGTGGATATTTTCACAAAAAAGTGAAATTTTCAAAAATCCAGAAAATTGGCTGAAAACGACTAAATATCATGGACTCATTCGGCGAATCGCTCTGGAACTGAAATCGGAACGCTCACTGACATTTGCCCTATCTAAAAGTCTGATAAATGCCGGAAAAATGACTAAGTCCAAAAAAAAATGTTTTCAACTTTTTTCAATTTTACCCCCGTGGGATATATATTCTACCCACACACATTTGAAACTCTCCTGGGGTACCCTCACACATATTATTCCCTCATTTAGTGGATATTTTCACAAAAAAGTAAAATTTAAAAAAAATCCAGAAAATTGGCTGAAATCGACTAAATATCAAGGACTCATTGGGCAAATCGCTCTGGAACTGAAATCGGAACGCTACTGACATTTGCCCTATCTGAAAGTCTGATAAACGCCGGAAAAATGACTAAGTAAAAAAAAAAATGTTTTCAACTTTTTCCAATTTTACCCCCGTGGGATATATATTCTACCCAAACACATTTGGAACTCTACTGGGGTACCCTCATACATATTATTCCCTCATTTAGTGGATATTTTCACAAAAAAGTGAAATTTTAAAAAATCCAGAAAATTGGCTGAAAACGACTAAATATCAAGGACTCATTGGGAGAATCACTCTGGAACTGAAATCGGAACGCTCAGTATCATTTCCCCTATCTGAAAGTCTGATAAACGCCGGAAAAATGACTAAGTCCAAAAAAAAATTTTTTTAAACTTTTTTCAATTTTACCCCCGTGGGATATATATTCTACCCACACACATTTGGAACTCTCCTGCGGTACCCTCACACATATTATTCCCTCATTTAGTGGATATTTTCACAAAAAAGTGAAATTTTCAAAAATCCAGAAAATTGCCTGAAAACGACTAAATATGAAGGACTCATTGGGCGAATCGCTCTGGAACTGAAATCGGAACACTCACTGACATTTGCCCTATCTGAAAGTCTGATAAACTACGAAAAAATGACTAAGTCCAAAAAAAATTTTTTTCAACTTTTTTCAATTTTACCCCCGTGGGATATATATTCTACCCACACACATTTGGAACTCTCCTGGGGTACCCTCACACATATTATTCCCTCATTTAGTGGATATTTTCACAAAAAAGTGAAATTTTAAAAAATCCAGAAAATTGTCTGAAAACGACTAAATATCAAGGACTCATTGGGAGAATCGTTCTGGAACTGAAATCGGAACGCTCAGTATAATTTCCCCTATCTGAAAGTCTGATAAACGCCGGAAAAATGACTAAGTCCAAAAAAAAATTTTTTTCAATTTTACCCTCGTGGGATATATATTCTACCCACACACATTTGGAACTCTCCTGGGGTACCCTCACACATATTATTCCCTCATTTAGTGGATATTTTCACAAAAAAGTGAAATTTTCAAAAATCCAGAAAATTGCCTGAAAACGACTAAATATCAAGGACTCATTGGGCGAATCGCTCTGGAACTGAAATTGGAACGATCACTGACATTTGCCCTATCTGAAAGTCTGATAAACGCCGGAAAAATGACTAAGTCCAAAAAAAATAATTTTTCAACTTTTTTCAATTTTACCCCCGTGGGATATATATTCTACCCACACACATTTGGAACTCTCCTGGGGTACCCTCACACATATTATTCCCTCATTTAGTGGATATTTTCACAAAAAAGTGAAATTTTCAAAAATCCAGAAAATTGGCTGAAAATGACTAAATATCACGGACTCATTAGGTGAATCGCTCTGGAACTGAAATCGGAACGCTCACTGACATTTCCCCTATCTGAAAATCTGATAAACGCCGGAAAAATGACTAAGACCCAAAAAAAATTTTTTATACTTTTTTCAATTTTACCCCCATGGGATATATATACTACCCACACACATTTGGAACTCTCCTGGGGTACCCTCACACATATTATTCCCTCATTTAGTGGATATTTTCACAAAAAAGTGAAATTTTCAAAAATCCAGAAAATTGGCTGAAAATGACTAAATATCATGGACTCATTCGGCGAATCGCTCTGGAACTGAAATCGGAACGCTCACTGACATTTGCCCTATCTAAAAGTCTGATAAATGCCGGAAAAATGACTAAGTCCAAAAAAAAATGTTTTCAACTTTTTTCAATTTTACCCCCGTGGGATATATATTCTACCCACACACATTTGAAACTCTCCTGGGGTACCCTCACACATATTATTCCCTCATTTAGTGGATATTTTCACAAAAAAGTGAAATTTTCAAAAATCCAGAAAATTGGCTGAAAATGACTAAATATCACGGACTCATTCGGCGAATCACTCTGGAACTGAAATCGGAACGCTCACTGACATTTGCCCTATCTGAAAGTCTGATAAATGCCGGAAAAATGACTAAGTCCAAAAAAAAATGTTTTCAACTTTTTTCAATTTTACCCTCATGGGATATATATTCTACCCACACACATTTGGAACTCTCCTGGGGTACCCTCACACATATTATTCCCTCATTTAGTGGATATTTTCACAAAAAAGTGAAATTTTCAAAAATCCAGAAAATTGGCTGAAAATGACTAAATATCACGGACTCATTCGGCGAATCGCTCTGGAACTGAAATCGGAACGCTCACTGACATTTGCCCTATCTGAAAGTCTGATAAATGCCGGAAAAATGACTAAGTCCAAAAAAAAATGTTTTCAACTTTTTTCAATTTTACCCCCGTGGGATATATATTCTACCCACACACATTTGGAACTCTCCTGGGGTACCCTCACACATATTATTCCCTCATTTAGTGGATATTTTCACAAAAAAGTAAAATTTAAAAAAAATCCACAAAATTGGCTGAAAACGACTAAATATCAAGGACTCATTGGGCAAATCGCTCTGGAACTGAAATCGGAACGCTACTGACATTTGCCCTATCTGAAAGTCTGATAAACGCCGGAAAAATGACTAAGTAAAAAAAAAAATGTTTTCAACTTTTTCCAATTTTACACCCGTGGGATATATATTCTACCCACACACCTTTGGAACTCTCCTGGGGTACCCTCACACATATTATTCCCTCATTTAGTGGATATTTTCACAAAAAAGTGAAATTTTAAAAAATCCAGAAAATTGGCTGAAAACGACTAAATATCAAGGACTCATTGGGCGAATCGCTCTGGAACTGAAATCGGAACGCTCACTGACTTTTCCCCTATCTGAAAGTCTGACAAACGACGGAAAAATGACTAAGTCCAAAAAAAATAAATTTTTCAACTTTTTTCAATTTTACCCCCGTGGGATATATATTCTACCCACACACATTTGGAACTCTCCTGGGGTACCCTCACACATATTATTCCCTCATTTAGTGGATATTTTCACAAAAAAGTGAAATTTTAAAAAATCCAGAAAATTGGCTGAAAACGACTAAATATCACGTACTCATTGGGAGAATCGTTCTGGAACTGAAATCGGAACGCTCAGTATAATTTCCCCTATCTGGAAGTCTGATAAACTACGGAAAAATGACTAAGTCCAAAAAAAAAAAATTTTTCATCTTTTTTCAATTTTACCCCCGTGGGATATATATTCTACGCACACACATTTGGAACTCTCCTGGGGTACCCTCACACATATTATTCCCTCATTTAGTGGATATTTTCACAAAAAAGTGAAATTTTCAAAAATCCAGAAAATAGGCTGAAAACGACTAAATATCAAGGACTCATTCGGCGAATCGCTCTGGAACTGAAATCGGAACGCTCACTGACATTTGCCCTATCTGAAAGTCTGATAAATGCCGGAAAAATGACTAAGTCCAAAAAAAAATGTTTTCAACTTTTTTCAATTTTACCCCCGTGGGATATATATTCTACCCACACACATTTGAAACTCTCCTGGGGTACCCTCACACATATTATTCCCTCATTTAGTGGATATTTTCACAAAAAAGTGAAATTTTCAAAAATCCTGAAAAGTGGCTGAAAACGACTAAATATAAAGGACTCATTGGGCGAATCGCTCTGAAACTGAAATCGGAACGCTCACTGACATTTGCTCTATCTGAAAGTCTGATAAACGCCGGAAAAATGACTAAGTCCAAAAAAAAATTTTTTTAAACTTTTTTCAATTTTACCCCCCTGGGATATATATTCTACCCACACACATTTGGAACTCTCCTGGGGTACCCTCACACATATTATACCCTCATTTAGTGGATATTTTCACAAAAAAGTGAAATTTTAAAAAATCCAGAAAATTGGCTGAAAACGACTAAATATGAAGGACTCATGGGGTGAATCGCTCTGGAACTGAAATCGGAACGCTCACTTACATTTGCCCTATCTGAAAGTCTGATAAACGCCGGAAAAATGACTAAGTCCAAAAAAAAATTTTTTTAAACTTTTTTCAATTTTACCCCCGTGGGATATATATTCTACCCACACACATTTGGAACTCTCCTGGGGTACCCTCACACATATTATACCCTCATTTAGTGGATATTTTCACAAAAAAGTGAAATTTTCAAAAATCCAGAAAATTGGCTGAAAATGACTAAATATCAAGGACTCATTCGGTGAATCGCTCTGGAACTGAAATCGGAACGCTCAGTGACATTTCCCCTATCTGAAAGTCTGACAAACGCCGGAAAAATGACTAAGTCCAAAAAAAAAAAATTTTTCAACTTTTTTCAATTTTACCCCCGTGGGATATATATTCTACCCACACACATTTGGAACTCTCCTGGGGTACCCTCACACATATTATTCCCTCATTTAGTGGATATTTTCACAAAAAAGTAAAATTTAAAAAAAATCCAGAAAATTGTCTGAAAACGACTAAATATCAAGGACTCATTGGGCAAATCGCTCTGGAACTGAAATCGGAACGCTACTGACATTTGCCCTATCTGAAAGTCTGATAAACGCCGGAAAAATGACTAAGTAAAAAAAAAAATGTATTCAACTTTTTCCAATTTTACCCCCGTGGGATATATATTCTACCCACACACATTTGGAACTCTCCTGGGGTACCCTCACACATATTATTCCCTCATTTAGTGAATATTTTCACAAAAAAGTGAAATTTTCAAAAATCCAGAAAATTGCCTGAAAACGACTAAATATCAAGGACTCATTGGGCGAATCGCTCTGGAACTGAAATCGGAACGCTCACTGACATTTGCCCTATCTGAAAGTCTGATAAACGCCGGAAAAATGACTAAGTCCAAAAAAAAAAATTTTTCAACTTTTTTAAATTTTACCCCCGTGGGATATATATTCTACCCACACACATTTGGAACTCTCCTGGGGTACCCTCACACATATTATTCCCTCATTTAGTGGATATTTTCACAAAAAAGTGAAATTTTCAAAAATCCAGAAAATTGGCTGAAAATGATTAAATATCACGGACTCATTAGATGAATCGCTCTGGAACTGAAATCAGAACGCTCACTGACATTTCCCCTATCTGAAAATCTGATAAACGCCGGAAAAATGACTAAGACCCAAAAAAAAATTTTTATACTTTTTTCAATTTTACCCCCGTGGGATATATATACTACCCACACACATTTGGAACTCTCCTGGGGTACCCTCACACATATTATTCCCTCATTTAGTGGATATTTTCACAAAAAAGTGAAATTTTCAAAAATCCAGAAAATTGGCTGAAAATGACTAAATATCATGGACTCATTCGGCGAATTGCTCTGGAACTGAAATCGGAACGCTCACTGACATTTGCCCTATCTAAAAGTCTGATAAATGCCGGAAAAATGACTAAGTCCAAAAAAAAATGTTTTCAACTTTTTTCAATTTTACCCCCGTGGGATATATATGCTACCCACACACATTTGAAACTCTCCTGGGGTACCCTCACACATATTATTCCCTCATTTAGTGGATATTTTCACAAAAAAGTGAAATTTTCAAAAATCCAGAAAAGTGGCTGAAAACGACTAAATATAAAGGACTCATTGGGCGAATCGCTCTGAAACTGAAATCGGAACGCTCACTGACATTTGCTCTATCTGAAAGTCTGATAAACGCCGGAAAAATGACTAAGTCCAAAAAAAAATTTTTTTAAACTTTTTTCAATTTTACCCCCGTGGGATATATATTCTACCCACACACATTTGGAACTCTCCTGGGGTACCCTCACACATATTATACCCTCATTTAGTGGATATTTTCACAAAAAAGTGAAATTTTCAAAAATCCAGAAAATTGGCTGAAAATGACTAAATATCAAGGACTCATTCGGTGAATCGCTCTGGAACTGAAATCGGAACGCTCAGTGACATTTCCCCTATCTGAAAGTCTGACAAACGCCGGAAAAATGACTAAGTCCAAAAAAAAAAAATTTTTCAACTTTTTTCAATTTTACCCCCGTGGGATATATATTCTACCCACACACATTTGGAACTCTCCTGGGGTACCCTCACACATATTATTCCCTCATTTAGTGGATATTTTCACAAAAAAGTAAAATTTAAAAAAAATCCAGAAAATTGTCTGAAAACGACTAAATATCAAGGACTCATTGGGCAAATCGCTCTGGAACTGAAATCGGAACGCTACTGACATTTGCCCTATCTGAAAGTCTGATAAACGCCGGAAAAATGACTAAGTAAAAAAAAAAATGTATTCAACTTTTTCCAATTTTACCCCCGTGGGATATATATTCTACCCACACACATTTGGAACTCTCCTGGGGTACCCTCACACATATTATTCCCTCATTTAGTGAATATTTTCACAAAAAAGTGAAATTTTCAAAAATCCAGAAAATTGCCTGAAAACGACTAAATATCAAGGACTCATTGGGCGAATCGCTCTGGAACTGAAATCGGAACGCTCACTGACATTTGCCCTATCTGAAAGTCTGATAAACGCCGGAAAAATGACTAAGTCCAAAAAAAAAAATTTTTCAACTTTTTTAAATTTTACCCCCGTGGGATATATATTCTACCCACACACATTTGGAACTCTCCTGGGGTACCCTCACACATATTATTCCCTCATTTAGTGGATATTTTCACAAAAAAGTGAAATTTTCAAAAATCCAGAAAATTGGCTGAAAATGATTAAATATCACGGACTCATTAGATGAATCGCTCTGGAACTGAAATCAGAACGCTCACTGACATTTCCCCTATCTGAAAATCTGATAAACGCCGGAAAAATGACTAAGACCCAAAAAAAAATTTTTATACTTTTTTCAATTTTACCCCCGTGGGATATATATACTACCCACACACATTTGGAACTCTCCTGGGGTACCCTCACACATATTATTCCCTCATTTAGTGGATATTTTCACAAAAAAGTGAAATTTTCAAAAATCCACAAAATTGGCTGAAAATGACTAAATATCATGGACTCATTCGGCGAATTGCTCTGGAACTGAAATCGGAACGCTCACTGACATTTGCCCTATCTAAAAGTCTGATAAATGCCGGAAAAATGACTAAGTCCAAAAAAAAATGTTTTCAACTTTTTTCAATTTTACCCCCGTGGGATATATATGCTACCCACACACATTTGAAACTCTCCTGGGGTACCCTCACACATATTATTCCCTCATTTAGTGGATATTTTCACAAAAAAGTGAAATTTTCAAAAATCCAGAAAAGTGGCTGAAAACGACTAAATATAAAGGACTCATTGGGCGAATCGCTCTGAAACTGAAATCGGAACGCTCACTGACATTTGCTCTATCTGAAAGTCTGATAAACGCCGGAAAAATGACTAAGTCCAAAAAAAAATTTTTTTAAACTTTTTTCAATTTTACCCCCCTGGGATATATATTCTACCCACACACATTTGGAACTCTCCTGGGGTACCCTCACACATATTATACCCTCATTTAGTGGATATTTTCACAAAAAAGTGAAATTTTAAAAAATCCAGAAAATTGGCTGAAAACGACTAAATATGAAGGACTCATGGGGTGAATCGCTCTGGAACTGAAATCGGAACGCTCACTTACATTTGCCCTATCTGAAAGTCTGATAAACGCCGGAAAAATGACTAAGTCCAAAAAAAAATTTTTTTCAACTTTTTTCAATTTTACCCCCGTGGGATATATATTCTACCCACACACATTTGGAACTCTCCTGGGGTACCCTCACACATATTATTCCCTCATTTAGTGGATATTTTGCACAAAAAAGTGAAATTTAAAAAAATCCAGAAAATTGGCTGAAAACGACTAAATATCAAGGACTCATTGGGCGAATCGCTCTGGAACTGAAATCGGAACGCTCACTGACATTTGCCCTATCTGAAAGTCTGATAAACGCCGGAAAAATGACTAAGTCCAGAAAATTTTTTTTTAAACTTTTTTCAATTTTACCCCTGTGGGATATATATTCTACCCACACACATTTGGAACACTCCTGGGGTACCCTCACACATATTATTCCCTCATTTAGTGGATATTTTGCACAAAAAAGTGAAATTTAGAAAAAAATCCAGAAAATTGGCTGAAAACGACTAAATATCAAGGACTCATTGGGCGAATCGCTCTGGAACTGAAATCGGAACGCTCACTGATATTTCCCCTATCTGAAAGTCTGATAAACGCCGGAAAAATGACTAAGTCCAAAAAAAAAATTTTTTTCAACTTTTTTCAATTTTACCCCCCTGGGATATATATTCTACCCACACACATTTGGAACTCTCCTGGGGTACCCTCACACATATTATACCCTCATTTAGTGGATATTTTCACAAAAAAGTGAAATTTTCAAAAATCCAGAAAATTGGCTGAAAATGACTAAATATCAAGGACTCATTCGGTGAATCGCTCTGGAACTGAAATCGGAACGCTCAGTGACATTTCCCCTATCTGAAAGTCTGACAAACGCCGGAAAAATGACTAAGTCCAAAAAAAAAAAATTTTTCAACTTTTTTCAATTTTACCCCCGTGGGATATATATTCTACCCACACACATTTTGAACTCTCCTGGGGTACCCTCACACATATTATTCCCTCATTTAGTGGATATTTTCACAAAAAAGTGAAATTTTCAAAAATCCACAAAATTGGCTGAAAATGACTAAATATCACGGACTCATTCTGCGAATCGCTCTGGAACTGAAATCGGAACGATCACTGACATCTGCCCTATCTGAAAGTCTGATAAACGCCATTAAAATGACTAAGTCCAAAAAAAAAAATGTTTCAACTTTTTTCAATTTTACCCCCTTGGGATATATATTCTACCCACACACATTTGGAACTCTCCAGGGGTACCCTCACACATAATATTCTCTCATTTAGTGGATATTTTCACAAAAAAGTGAAATTTTCAAAAATCCAGAAAATTGGCTGAAAACGACTAAATATCACGGACTCATTGGGCGAATCGCTCTGGAACTGAAAACGGAACGCTCACTGACTTTTGCCCTATCTGAAAGTCTGATAAACGCCGGAAAAATGACTAAGTCCACAAAAAATTTTTTTCAACTTTTTTCAATTTTACCCCTGTGGGATATATATTCTACCCACACACATTAGGAACTCTCCTGGGGTACCCTCACACATATTATTCCCACATTTAGTGGATATTTTGACAAAAAAGTGAAATTTTCAAAAATCCAGAAAATTGGCTGAAAATGACTAAATATCAAGGACTCATTGGGCAAATCGCTCTGGAACTGAAATCGGAACGCTACTGACATTTGCCCTATCTGAAAGTCTGATAAACGCCGAAAAAATGACTAAGTAAAAAAAAAATGTTTTCAACTTTTTCCAATTTTACCCCCGTGGGATATATATTCTACCCACACACATTTGGAACTCTCCTGGGGTACACTCACACATATTATTCCCTCATTTAGTGGATATTTTCACAAAAAAGTGAAATTTTCAAAAATCCAGAAAATTGGCTGAAAACGACTAAATATCAAGGACTCATTGGGCGAATCGCTCTGGAACTGAAATCGGAACGCTAACTTACATTTGCCCTATCTGAAAGTCTGATAAACGCCGGAAAAATGACTAAGACCCAAAAAAAAATTTTTACACTTTTTTCAATTTTACCCCCGTGGGATATATATTCTACCCACACACATTTGGAACTCTCCTGGGGTACCCTCACACATATTATTCCCTCATTTAGTGGATATTTTCACAAAAAAGTGAAATTTTCAAAATTCCAGAAAATTGGCTGAAAATGACTAAATATCACGGACTCATTCGGCGAATCGCTCTGGAACTGAAATCGGAACGCTCACTGACATTTGCCCTATCTGAAAGTCTGATAAACGCCGGAAAAATGACTAAGTCCAAAAAAAAAATTTTTTTCAGCTTTTTTCAATTTTACCCCCCTGGGATATATATTCTACCCACACACATTTGGAACTCTCCTGGGGTACCCTCACACATATTATTCCCTCATTTAGTGGATATTTTCACAAAAAAGTGAAATTTTAAAAAATCCAGAAAATTGGCTGAAAACGACTAAATATGAAGGACTCATTGGGTGAATCGCTCTGGAACTGAAATCGGAACGCTCACTTACATTTGCCCTATCTGAAAGTCTGATAAACGCCGGAAAAATGACTAAGTCCAAAAAAAAATTTTTTTCAACTTTTTTCAATTTTACCCCCGTGGGATATATAATCTACCCACACACATTTGGAACTCTCCTGGGGTACCCTCACACATATTATACCCTCATTTAGTGGATATTTTCACAAAAAAGTGAAATTTTAAAAAATCCAGAAAATTGGCTGAAAATGACTAAATATCAAGGACTCATTGGTCGAATCGCTCTGGAACTGAAATCGGAACACTCACTGACATTTCCCCTATCTGAAAGTCTGACAAACGCCGGAAAAATGACTAAGTCCAAAAAAAAAAAATTTTTCAACTTTTTTCAATTTTACCCCCGTGGGATATATATTCTACCCACACACATTTGGAACTCTCCTGGGGTACCCTCACACATATTATTCCCTCATTTAGTGGATATTTTCACAAAAAAGTGAAATTTTCAAAAATCCACAAAATTGGCTGAAAATGACTAAATATCACGGACTCATTCTGCGAATCGCTCTGGAACTGAAATCGGAACGATCACTGACATCTGCCCTATCTGAAAGTCTGATAAACGCCATTAAAATGACAAAGTCCAAAAAAAAAAATGTTTCAACTTTTTTCAATTTTACCCCCTTGGGATATATATTCTACCCACACACATTTGGAACTCTCCAGGGGTACCCTCACACATAATATTCTCTCATTTAGTGGATATTTTCACAAAAAAGTGAAATTTTCAAAAATCCAGAAAATTGGCTGAAAACGACTAAATATCACGGACTCATTGGGCGAATCGCTCTGGAACTGAAAACGGAACGCTCACTGACTTTTGCCCTATCTGAAAGTCTGATAAACGCCGGAAAAATGACTAAGTCCACAAAAAATTTTTTTCAACTTTTTTCAATTTTACCCCTGTGGAATATATATTCTACCCACACACATTAGGAACTCTCCTGGGGTACCCTCACACATATTATTCCCACATTTAGTGGATATTTTCACAAAAAAGTGAAATTTTCAAAAATCCAGAAAATTGGCTGAAAATGACTAAATATCAAGGACTCATTGGGCAAATCGCTCTGGAACTGAAATCGGAACGCTACTGACATTTGCCCTATCTGAAAGTCTGATAAACGCCGAAAAAATGACTAAGTAAAAAAAAAATGTTTTCAACTTTTTCCAATTTTACCCCCGTGGGATATATATTCTACCCACACACATTTGGAACTCTCCTGGGGTACCCTCACACATATTATTCCCTCATTTAGTGGATATTTTCACAAAAAAGTGAAATTTTCAAAATTCCAGAAAATTGGCTGAAAATGACTAAATATCACGGACTCATTCGGCGAATCGCTCTGGAACTGAAATCGGAACGCTCACTGACATTTGCCCTATCTGAAAGTCTGATAAATGCCGGAAAAATGACAGTCCAAAAAAAATGTTTTCAACTTTTTTCAATTTTACCCCCGTGGGATATATATTCTACCCACACACATTTGGAACTCTCCTGGGGTACCCTCACACATATTATTCCCTCATTTAGTGGATATTTTCACAAAAAAGTAAAATTTAAAAAAAATCCAGAAAATTGTCTGAAAACGACTAAATATCAAGGACTCATTGGGCAAATCGCTCTGGAACTGAAATCGGAACGCTACTGACATTTGCCCTATCTGAAAGTCTGATAAACGCCGGAAAAATGACTAAGTAAAAAAAAAAATGTTTTCAACTTTTTCCAATTTTACCCCCGTGGGATATATATTCTACCCACACACATTTGGAACTCTCCTGGGGTACCCTCACACATATTATTCCCTCATTTAGTGGATATTTTCACAAAAAAGTGAAATTTTCAAAAATCCAGAAAATTGGCTGAAAATGACTAAATATCAAGGACTCATTCGGCGAATCGCTCTGGAACTGTAATCGGAACGCTCACTGATATTTCCCCTATCTGAAAGTCTGATAAACGACGGAAAAATGACTAAGTCCAAGAAAAAAAATTTTTTCAACTTTTTTCAATTTTACCCCCGTGGGATGTATATTCTACCCACTCAAATTTGGAACTCTCCTGGGGTACCCTCACACATATTATTCCCTCATTTAGTGGATATTTTCACAAAAAAGTGAAATTTTCAAAAATCCAGAAAAGTGGCTGAAAATGACTAAATATAAAGGACTCATTGGGCGAATCGCTCTGAAACTGAAATCGGAACGCTCACTGACATTTGCTCTGTCTGAAAGTCTGATAAACGCCGGAAAAATGACTAAGTCCAAAAAAAAAATTTTTTTCAGCTTTTTTCAATTTTACCCCCCTGGGATATATATTCTACCCACACACATTTGGAACTCTCCTGGGGTACCCTCACACATATTATTCCCTCATTTAGTGGATATTTTCACAAAAAAGTGAAATTTTAAAAAATCCAGAAAATTGGCTGAAAACGACTAAATATGAAGGACTCATTGGGTGAATCGCTCTGGAACTGAAATCAGAACGCTCACTTACATTTGCCCTATCTGAAAGTCTGATAAACGCCGGAAAAATGACTAAGTCCAAAAAAAAATTTTTTTCAACTTTTTTCAATTTTACCCCCGTGGGATATATATTCTACCCACACACATTTGGAACTCTCCTGGGGTACCCTCACACATATTATACCCTCATTTAGTGGATATTTTCACAAAAAAGTGAAATTTTAAAAAATCCAGAAAATTGGCTGAAAATGACTAAATATCAAGGACTCATTGGTCGAATCGCTCTGGAACTGAAATCGGAACACTCACTGACATTTCCCCTATCTGAAAGTCTGACAAACGCCGGAAAAATGACTAAGTCCAAAAAAAAAAAATTTTTCAACTTTTTTCAATTTTACCCCCGTGGGATATATATTCTACCCACACACATTTGGAACTCTCCTGGGGTACCCTCACACATATTATTCCCTCATTTAGTGGATATTTTCACAAAAAAGTGACATTTTCAAAAATCCACAAAATTGGCTGAAAATGACTAAATATCACGGACTCATTCTGCGAATCGCTCTGGAACTGAAATCGGAACGATCACTGACATCTGCCCTATCTGAAAGTCTGATAAACGCCATTAAAATGACTAAGTCCAAAAAAAAAAATGTTTCAACTTTTTTCAATTTTACCCCCTTGGGATATATATTCTACCCACACACATTTGGAACTCTCCAGGGGTACCCTCACACATAATATTCTCTCATTTAGTGGATATTTTCACAAAAAAGTGAAATTTTCAAAAATCCAGAAAATTGGCTGAAAACGACTAAATATCACGGACTCATTGGGCGAATCGCTCTGGAACTGAAAACGGAACGCTCACTGACTTTTGCCCTATCTGAAAGTCTGATAAACGCCGGAAAAATGACTAAGTCCACAAAAAATTTTTTTCAACTTTTTTCAATTTTACCCCTGTGGGATATATATTCTACCCACACACATTAGGAACTCTCCTGGGGTACCCTCACACATATTATTCCCACATTTAGTGGATATTTTCACAAAAAAGTGAAATTTTCAAAAATCCAGAAAATTGGCTGAAAATGACTAAATATCAAGGACTCATTGGGCAAATCGCTCTGGAACTGAAATCGGAACGCTACTGACATTTGCCCTATCTGAAAGTCTGATAAACGCCGAAAAAATGACTAAGTAAAAAAAAAATGTTTTCAACTTTTTCCAATTTTACCCCCGTGGGATATATATTCTACCCACACACATTTGGAACTCTCCTGGGGTACCCTCACACATATTATTCCCTCATTTAGTGGATATTTTCACAAAAAAGTGAAATTTTCAAAATTCCAGAAAATTGGCTGAAAATGACTAAATATCACGGACTCATTCGGCGAATCGCTCTGGAACTGAAATCGGAACGCTCACTGACATTTGCCCTATCTGAAAGTCTGATAAATGCCGGAAAAATGACAGTCCAAAAAAAATGTTTTCAACTTTTTTCAATTTTACCCCCGTGGGATATATATTCTACCCACACACATTTGGAACTCTCCTGGGGTACCCTCACACATATTATTCCCTCATTTAGTGGATATTTTCACAAAAAAGTAAAATTTAAAAAAAATCCAGAAAATTGTCTGAAAACGACTAAATATCAAGGACTCATTGGGCAAATCGCTCTGGAACTGAAATCGGAACGCTACTGACATTTGCCCTATCTGAAAGTCTGATAAACGCCGGAAAAATGACTAAGTAAAAAAAAAAATGTTTTCAACTTTTTCCAATTTTACCCCCGTGGGATATATATTCTACCCACACACATTTGGAACTCTCCTGGGGTACCCTCACACATATTATTCCCTCATTTAGTGGATATTTTCACAAAAAAGTGAAATTTTCAAAAATCCAGAAAATTGGCTGAAAATGACTAAATATCAAGGACTCATTCGGCGAATCGCTCTGGAACTGTAATCGGAACGCTCACTGATATTTCCCCTATCTGAAAGTCTGATAAACGACGGAAAAATGACTAAGTCCAAGAAAAAAAATTTTTTCAACTTTTTTCAATTTTACCCCCGTGGGATGTATATTCTACCCACTCAAATTTGGAACTCTCCTGGGGTACCCTCACACATATTATTCCCTCATTTAGTGGATATTTTCACAAAAAAGTGAAATTTTCAAAAATCCAGAAAAGTGGCTGAAAATGACTAAATATAAAGGACTCATTGGGCGAATCGCTCTGAAACTGAAATCGGAACGCTCACTGACATTTGCTCTGTCTGAAAGTCTGATAAACGCCGGAAAAATGACTAAGTCCAAAAAAAAAATTTTTTTCAGCTTTTTTCAATTTTACCCCCCTGGGATATATATTCTACCCACACACATTTGGAACTCTCCTGGGGTACCCTCACACATATTATACCCTCATTTAGTGGATATTTTCACAAAAAAGTGAAATTTTAAAAAATCCAGAAAATTGGCTGAAAATGACTAAATATCAAGGACTCATTGGTCGAATCGCTCTGGAACTGAAATCGGAACACTCACTGACATTTGCCCTATCTGAAAGTCTGATAAACGCCGGAAAAATGACTAAGTCCAAAAAAAAAATTTTTTTCAACTTTTTTCAATTTTCCCCCCCTGGGATATATATTCTACCCACACACATTTGGAACTCTCCTGGGGTACCCTCACACATATTATACCCTCATTTAGTGGATATTTTCACAAAAAAGTGAAATTTTCAAAAATCCACAAAATTGGCTGAAAATGACTAAATATCACGGACTCATTCTGCGAATCGCTCTGGAACTGAAATCGGAACGCTCACTGACATCTGCCCTATCTGAAAGTCTGATAAACGCCATTAAAATGACTAAGTCCAAAAAAAAAAATGTTTCAACTTTTTTCAATTTTACCCCCTTGGGATATATATTCTACCCACACACATTTGGAACTCTCCTGGGGTACCCTCACACATAATATTCTCTCATTTAGTGGATATTTTCACAAAAAAGTGAAATTTTAAAAAATCCAGAAAATTGGCTGAAAACGACTAAATATCAAGGACTCATTGGGCAAATTGCTCTGGAACTGAAATCGGAACGCTACTGACATTTGCCCTATCTGAAAGTCTGATAAACGCCGAAAAAATGACTAAGTAAAAAAAAAATGTATACAACTTTTTCCAATTTTACCCCCGTGGGATATATATTCTGCCCACACACATTTGGAACTCTCCTGGGGTACCCTCACACATATTATTCCCTCATTTAGTGGATATTTTCACAAAAAAGTGAAATTTTAAAAAATCCAGAAAATTGGCTGAAAACGACTAAATATCAAGGACTCATTGAGAGAATCGCTCTGGAACTGAAATCGGAACGGTCACTGACATTTGCTCTATCTGAAAGTCTGATAAACGCCGGAAAAATGACTAAGTCCAAAAAAAAATTTTTTTCAACTTTTTTCAATTTTACCCCCGTGGGATATATATTCTACCCACACACATTTGGAACTCTCCTGGGGTACCCTCACACATAATATTCTCTCATTTAGTGGATATTTTCACAAAAAAGTGAAATTTTCAAAAATCCAGAAAATTGGCTGAAAATGACTAAATATCACGGACTCATTCGGCGAATCGCTCTGGAACTGAAATCGGAACGCTCACTGACATTTGCCCTATCTGAAAGTCTGATAAATGCCGGAAAAATGACTAAGTCCAAAAAAAAATGTTTTCAACTTTTTTCAATTTTACCCCCTTGGGATATATATTCTACTCACACACATTTGTAACTCTCCTGGGGTACCCTCACACATATTATTCCCTCATTTAGTGGATATTTTCACAAAAAAGTGAAATTTTAAAAAATCCAGAAAATTGGCTGAAAACGACTAAATATCAAGGACTCATTGGGCGAATCGCTCTGGAACTGAAATCGGAACGCTCACTTACATTTGCCCTATCTGAAAGTCTGATAAACGCCGGAAAAATGACTAAGGCTGTGTTCACACGATACGTATTTCATGCGTTTCCGCTGCGTTTTTGCAGTTGCGTAAACGCCGCGGAAACGCATGAAAAACGCATGGTAGAAGGGCAGCAATGTTCCCCAATGGAAATCCGCATGTGCTGTGCCCATGATGCGGATTTTTCCGCAGCGTTAACGCTGCGGTCAAAAATCCGCAGCATGTCAATTAATTTTGCGGAAACGCGGCGATTTCGCCGCCATTGACTTGCATTAGAACGCGCCAATTCCGCAAGACAGCATTTGTACTTGCGTAATTGGTGCGTTCTAATGTGCGGATGGTACCCGGGTGTGGAGGAGAGGAGAGTCTCATCCACACCCAGGTACCATTAAAAAAGCTGTAAAAGAAGAATAAAATAAAAAATAAATGTATTCTTACCATCTGTCGGCCCGCACAGCGCTCCCGCTTGGTTCCCGGCACTTGCAGTGAGTTGTAGGACCTGCGGTGACGTCAGAGTCATGTGACGGGTCACGTGACGCTGACGTCGGCAGGTCTTTCAATTCAAAGTTGCCGGCAGCCGGGAGAACGGACTGAGCAGGACAGCGCGGGCCATCGGAGGTAAGTATATACACTCTCTCAGGTCACACTATATAAATCCATGCTGTTTGCATGGATTTATATAGTGTGACCTAGTTATCAAGCACTTTCCAGGTGATGCTAAGATCGCCTGGAAAGCGCTTGTCAATCTGCATGCGGAAACGCATGTGAATCTGCATGTGGATCCGCATGTATTCTGCAGGAAAAACGCATGCACAATCTGCATGCGTTTTTTCTGCCAGGGAGATGCAGAAATGATGCAGAAATTTTCTGCTTCATTTCTGCATCGTGTGCACATACCCTAAGTCCAAAAAAAAATTTTTTTCACCTTTTTTCAATTTTACCCCCGTGGGATATATATTCTACCCACACACATTTGGAACTCTCCTGGGGTACCCTCACACATATTATTCCCTCATTTAGTGGATATTTTCACAAAAAAGTGAAATTTTCAAAAATCCAGAAAATTGCCTGAAAACGACTAAATATCAAGGACTCATTCGGCGAATCGCTCTGGAACTGAAATCGGAATGCTCACTGACATTTCCCCTATCTGAAAGTTTGATAAACGCCGGAAAAATGACTAAGTCCAAAAAAAATTTTTTAAAACTTTTTTCAATTTTACCCCTGTGGGATATATATTCTACCCACACACATTTGGAACTCTCCTGGGGTACCCTCACACATATTATTCCCTCATTTAGTGGATATTTTCACAAAAAAGTGAAATTTTAAAAAAATCCAGAAAATTGTCTGAAAACGACTAAATATCAAGGACTCATTGGGCGAATCGCTCTGGAACTGAAATCGGAACGCTCACTGATATTTCCCCTATCTGAAAGTCTGATAAACGCCGAAAAAATGACAAAGTCCCAAAAAAAAAATTTTTTCAACTTTTTTCAATTTTACCCCCCTGGGATATATATTCTACCCACACACATTTGGAACTCTCCTGGGGTACCCTCACACATATTATACCCTCATTGAGTGGATATTTTCACAAAAAAGTGAATTTTTAAAAAATCCAGAAAATTGGCTGAAAACGACTAAATATCAAGGACTCATTGGGCGAATCGCTCTGGAACTGAAATCGGAACGCTCACTTACATTTGCCCTTTCTGAAAGTCTGATAAACGCCGGAAAAATGACTAAGTCCAAAAAAAAAATTTTTTCACCTTTTTTCAATTTTACCCTCGTGGGATATATATTCTACCCACACACATTTGGAACTCTCCTGGGGTACCCTCACACATATTATTCCCTCATTTAGTGGATATTTTCACAAAAAAGTGAAATTTTCAAAAATCCAGAAAATTGGCTGAAAATGACTAAATATCACGGACTTATTCGGCGAATCGCTCTGGAACTGAAATCGGAACGCTCACTGACATTTGCCCTATCTAAAAGTCTGATAAACGCCGGAAAAATGACTAAGTCCAAAAAAAAATGTTTTCAACTTTTTTCAATTTTACCCCCGTGGGATATATATTCTACCCACACACATTTGGAACTCTCCTGGGGTACCCTCACACATATTATTCCCTCATTTAGTGGATATTTTCACAAAAAAGTGAAATTTTCAAAAATCCAGAAAATTGGCTAAAAATGACTAAATATCACGGACTCATTCGGCGAATCGCTCTGGAACTGAAATCGGAACGCTCACTGACATTTGCCCTATCTGAAAGTCTGATAAACGCCGGAAAAATGACTAAGTCCAAAAAAATTTTTTTAAACTTTTTTCAATTTTACCCCTGTGGGATATATATTCTACCCACACACATTTGGAACTCTCCTGGGGTACCCTCACACATATTATACCCTCATTTAGTGGATATTTTCACAAAAAAGTGAAATTTTCAAAAATCCAGAAAATTGCCTGAAAACGACTAAATATCAAGGACTCATTTGGCGAATCGCTCTGGAACTGAAATCGGAACGCTCACTTACATTTGCCCTATCTGAAAGTCTGATAAACGCCGGAAAAATTACTAAGTCCAAAAAAAAAATTTTTTCACCTTTTTTCAATTTTACTCCCGTGGGATATATATTCTACCCACACACATTTGGAACTCTCCTGGGGTACCCTCACACATATTATTCCCTCATTTAGTGGATATTTTCACAAAAAAGTGAAATTTAAAAAAATCCAGAAAATTGTCTGAAAACGACTAAATATCAAGGACTCAATGGGCGAATCGCTCTGGAACTGAAATCGGAACGCTCACTGATATTTCCCCTATCTCAAAGTCTGATAAACGCCGGAAAAATGACTAAGTCCAAAAAAAAAATTTTTTTCAACTTTTTTCAATTTTACCCCCCTGGGATATATATTCTACCCACACACATTTGGAACTCTACTGGGGTACCCTCACACATATTATACCCTCATTTAGTGGATATTTTCACAAAAAAGTGAAATTTTAAAAAATCCAGAAAATTGGCTGAAAACGACTAAATATCAAGGACTCATTGGGCGAATCGCTCTGGAACTGAAATCGGAACGCTCACTTACATTTGCCCTATCTGAAAGTCTGATAAACGCCGGAAAAATGACTAAGTCCAAAAAAAAATTTTTTTCAACTTTTTTCAATTTTACCCCCGTGGGATATATATTCTACCCACACACATTTGGAACTCTCCTGGGGTACCCTCATACATATTATTCCCTCATTTAGTGGATATTTTCACAAAAAAGTGAAATTTTCAAAAATCCAGAAATTTGGCTGAAAACGACTAAATATCAAGGACTCATTGGGTGAATCGCTCTGGAACTGATATCGGAACGCTCACTGACATTTGCCCTATCTGAAAGTCTGATAAACGCCGGAAAAATGACTAAGTCCAAAAAAATTTTTTTTAAACTTTTTTCAATTTTACCCCTGTGGGATATATATTCTACCCACACACATTTGGAACTCTACTGGGGTACCCTCACACATATTATTCCCTCATTTAGTGGATATTTTCACAAAAAAGTGAAATTTAAAAAAATCCAGAAAATTGTCTGAAAACGACTAAATATCAAGGACTCATTGGGCGAATCGCTCTGGAACTGAAATCGGAACGCTCACTGATATTTCCCCTATCTGAAAGTCTGATAAACGCCAGAAAAATGACTAAATCCAAAAAAAAATTTTTTTTCAACTTTTTTCAATTTTACCCCCCTGGGATATATATTCTACCCACACACATTTGGAACTCTCCTGGGGTACCCTCACACATATTATTCCCTCATTTAGTGGATATTTTCACAAAAAAGTGAAATTTTAAAAAATCCAGAAAATTGGCTGAAAACGACTAAATATCAAGGACTCATTGAGAGAATCGCTCTGGAACTGAAATCGGAACGCTCACTGACATTTGCTCTATCTGAAAGTCTGATAAACGCCGGAAAAATGACTAAGTCCAAAAAAAAATTTTTTTCAACTTTTTTCAATTTTACCCCCGTGGGATATATATTCTACCCACACACATTTGGAACTCTCCTGGGGTACCCTCATACATATTATTCCCTCATTTAGTGGATATTTTCACAAAAAAGTGAAATTTTCAGAAATCCAGAAAATTGGCTGAAAACGACTAAATATCAAGGACTCATTGGGTGAATCGCTCTGGAACTGATATCGGAACGCTCACTGACATTTGCCCTATCTGAAAGTCTGATAAACGCCGGAAAAATGACTAAGTCCAAAAAAATTTTTTTTAAACTTTTTTCAATTTTACCCCCCTGGGATATATATTCTACCCACACACATTTGGAACTCTCCTGGGGTACCCTCACACATATTATACCCTCATTTAGTGGATATTTTCTCAAAAAAGTGAAATTTTAAAAAATCCAGAAAATTGGCTGAAAACGACTAAATATCAAGGACTCATTGGGCGAATCGCTCTGGAACTGAAATCGGAACGCTCAGTGACATTTCCCCTATCTGAAAGTCTGATAAACGCCGGAAAAATGACTAAGTCCAAAAAAAAAATTTTTTTCAACTTTTTTCAATTTTCCCCCCCTGGGATATATATTCTACCCACACACATTTGGAACTCTCCTGGGGTACCCTCACACATATTATACCCTCATTTAGTGGATATTTTCACAAAAAAGTGAAATTTTAAAAAATCCAGAAAATTGGCTGAAAACGACTAAATATCAAGGACTCATTGGGCGAATCGCTCTGGAACTGAAATCGGAACGCTCACTGACATTTGCCCTATCTGAAAGTCTGATAAACGCCGGAAAAATGACTAAGTCCAGAAAATTTTTTTTTAAACTTTTTTCAATTTTACCCCTGTGGGATATATATTCTACCCACACACATTTGGAACTCTCCTGGGGTACCCTCACACATATTATTCCCTCATTTAGTGGATATTTTCACAAAAAAGTGAAATTTTCAAAAATCCACAAAATTGGCTGAAAATGACTAAATATCACGGACTCATTCTGCGAATCGCTCTGGAACTGAAATCGGAACGCTCACTGACATCTGCCCTATCTGAAAGTCTGATAAACGCCATTAAAATGACTAAGTCCAAAAAAAAAAATGTTTCAACTTTTTTCAATTTTACCCCCTTGGGATATATATTCTACCCACACACATTTGGAACTCTCCTGGGGTACCCTCACACATAATATTCTCTCATTTAGTGGATATTTTCACAAAAAAGTGAAATTTTAAAAAATCCAGAAAATTGGCTGAAAACGACTAAATATCAAGGACTCATTGGGCAAATCGCTCTGGAACTGAAATCGGAACGCTACTGACATTTGCCCTATCTGAAAGTCTGATAAACGCCGAAAAAATGACTAAGTAAAAAAAAAATGTATACAACTTTTTCCAATTTTACCCCCGTGGGATATATATTCTGCCCACACACATTTGGAACTCTCCTGGGGTACCCTCACACATATTATTCCCTCATTTAGTGGATATTTTCACAGAAAAGTGAAATTTTCAAAAATCCAGAAAATTGGCTGAAAATGACTAAATATCACGGACTCATTCGGCGAATCGCTCTGGAACTGAAATCGGAACGCTCACTGACATTTGCCCTATCTGAAAGTCTGATAAATGCCGGAAAAATGACTAAGTCCAAAAAAAAATGTTTTCAACTTTTTTCAATTTTACCCCCTTGGGATATATATTCTACTCACACACATTTGGAACTCTCCTGGGGTACCCTCACACATATTATTCCCTCATTTAGTGGATATTTTCACAAAAAAGTGAAATTTTAAAAAATCCAGAAAATTGGCTGAAAACGACTAAATATCAAGGACTCATTGGGCGAATCGCTCTGGAACTGAAATCGGAACGCTCACTTACATTTGCCCTATCTGAAAGTCTGATAAACGCCGGAAAAATGACTAAGGCTGTGTTCACACGATACGTATTTCATGCGTTTCCGCGGCGTTTTTGCAGTTGCGTAAACGCCGCGGAAACGCATGAAAAACGCATGGTAGAAGGGCAGCAATGTTCCCCAATGGAAATCCGCATGTGCTGTGCCCATGATGCGGATTTTTCCGCAGCGTTAACGCTGCGGTCAAAAATCCGCAGCATGTCAATTAATTTTGCGGAAACGCGGCGATTTCGCCGCCATTGACTTGCATTAGAACGCGCCAATTCCGCAAGACAGCATTTGTACTTGCGTAATTGGTGCGTTCTAATGTGCGGATGGTACCCGGGTGTGGAGGAGAGGAGAGTCTCATCCACACCCAGGTACCATTAAAAAAGCTGTAAAAGAAGAATAAAATAAAAAATAAATGTATTCTTACCATCTGTCGGCCCGCACAGCGCTCCCGCTTGGTTCCCGGCACTTGCAGTGAGTTGTAGGACCTGCGGTGACGTCAGAGTCATGTGACGGGTCACGTGACGCTGACGTCGGCAGGTCTTTCAATTCAAAGTTGCCGGCAGCCGGGAGAACGGACTGAGCAGGACAGCGCGGGCCATCGGAGGTAAGTATATACACTCTCTCAGGTCACACTATATAAATCCATGCTGTTTGCATGGATTTATATAGTGTGACCTAGTTATCAAGCACTTTCCAGGTGATGCTAAGATCGCCTGGAAAGCGCTTGTCAATCTGCATGCGGAAACGCATGTGAATCTGCATGTGGATCCGCATGTATTCTGCAGGAAAAACGCATGCACAATCTGCATGCGTTTTTTCTGCCAGGGAGATGCAGAAATGATGCAGAAATTTTCTGCTTCATTTCTGCATCGTGTGCACATACCCTAAGTCCAAAAAAAAAATTTTTTCACCTTTTTTCAATTTTACCCCCGTGGGATATATATTCTACCCACACACATTTGGAACTCTCCTGGGGTACCCTCACACATATTATTCCCTCATTTAGTGGATATTTTCACAAAAAAGTGAAATTTTCAAAAATCCAGAAAATTGCCTGAAAACGACTAAATATCAAGGACTCATTCGGCGAATCGCTCTGGAACTGAAATCGGAATGCTCACTGACATTTCCCCTATCTGAAAGTTTGATAAACGCCGGAAAAATGACTAAGTCCAAAAAAAATTTTTTAAAACTTTTTTCAATTTTACCCCTGTGGGATATATATTCTACCCACACACATTTGGAACTCTCCTGGGGTACCCTCACACATATTATTCCCTCATTTAGTGGATATTTTCACAAAAAAGTGAAATTTTAAAAAAATCCAGAAAATTGTCTGAAAACGACTAAATATCAAGGACTCATTGGGCGAATCGCTCTGGAACTGAAATCGGAACGCTCACTGATATTTCCCCTATCTGAAAGTCTGATAAACGCCGAAAAAATGACTAAGTCCCAAAAAAAAAATTTTTTCAACTTTTTTCAATTTTACCCCCCTGGGATATATATTCTACCCACACACATTTGGAACTCTCCTGGGGTACCCTCACACATATTATACCCTCATTGAGTGGATATTTTCACAAAAAAGTGAATTTTTAAAAAATCCAGAAAATTGGCTGAAAACGACTAAATATCAAGGACTCATTGGGCGAATCGCTCTGGAACTGAAATCGGAACGCTCACTTACATTTGCCCTTTCTGAAAGTCTGATAAACGCCGGAAAAATGACTAAGTCCAGAAAAAAATTTTTTTCACCTTTTTTCAATTTTACCCTCGTGGGATATATATTCTACCCACACACATTTGGAACTCTCCTGGGGTACCCTCACACATATTATTCCCTCATTTAGTGGATATTTTCACAAAAAAGTGAAATTTTCAAAAATCCAGAAAATTGGCTGAAAATGACTAAATATCACGGACTTATTCGGCGAATCGCTCTGGAACTGAAATCGGAACGCTCACTGACATTTGCCCTATCTAAAAGTCTGATAAACGCCGGAAAAATGACTAAGTCCAAAAAAAAATGTTTTCAACTTTTTTCAATTTTACCCCCGTGGGATATATATTCTACCCACACACATTTGGAACTCTCCTGGGGTACCCTCACACATATTATTCCCTCATTTAGTGGATATTTTCACAAAAAAGTGAAATTTTCAAAAATCCAGAAAATTGGCTAAAAATGACTAAATATCACGGACTCATTCGGCGAATCGCTCTGGAACTGAAATCGGAACGCTCACTGACATTTGCCCTATCTGAAAGTCTGATAAACGCCGGAAAAATGACTAAGTCCAAAAAAATTTTTTTAAACTTTTTTCAATTTTACCCCTGTGGGATATATATTCTACCCACACACATTTGGAACTCTCCTGGGGTACCCTCACACATATTATACCCTCATTTAGTGGATATTTTCACAAAAAAGTGAAATTTTCAAAAATCCAGAAAATTGCCTGAAAACGACTAAATATCAAGGACTCATTTGGCGAATCGCTCTGGAACTGAAATCGGAACGCTCACTTACATTTGCCCTATCTGAAAGTCTGATAAACGCCGGAAAAATTACTAAGTCCAAAAAAAAAATTTTTTCACCTTTTTTCAATTTTACTCCCGTGGGATATATATTCTATCCACACACATTTGGAACTCTCCTGGGGTACCCTCACACATATTATTCCCTCATTTAGTGGATATTTTCACAAAAAAGTGAAATTTAAAAAAATCCAGAAAATTGTCTGAAAACGACTAAATATCAAGGACTCAATGGGCGAATCGCTCTGGAACTGAAATCGGAACGCTCACTTACATTTGCCCTATCTGAAAGTCTGATAAACGCCGGAAAAATGACTAAGTCCAAAAAAAAATTTTTTTCAACTTTTTTCAATTTTACCCCCGTGGGATATATATTCTACCCACACACATTTGGAACTCTCCTGGGGTACCCTCATACATATTATTCCCTCATTTAGTGGATATTTTCACAAAAAAGTGAAATTTTCAAAAATCCAGAAAATTGGCTGAAAACGACTAAATATCAAGGACTCATTGGGTGAATCGCTCTGGAACTGATATCGGAACGCTCACTGACATTTGCCCTATCTGAAAGTCTGATAAACGCCGGAAAAACGACTAAGTCCAAAAAATTTTTTTTTAAACTTTTTTCAATTTTACCCCTGTGGGATATATATTCTACTCACACACATTTGGAACTCTCCTGGGGTACCCTCACACATATCATTCCCTCATTTAGTGGATATTTTCACAAAAAAGTGAAATTTTCAAAAATCCAGAAAATTGGCTGAAAACGACTAAATATCATGGACTCATTGGACGAATCGCTCTGGAACTGAAATCGGAACGCTCACTGATATTTCCCCTATCTGAAAGTCTGATAAACGCCGGAAAAATGACTAAGTCCCAAAAAAATTTTTTTCAACTTTTTTCAATTTTACCCCCGTGGGATATAAATTCTACCCACACACATTTGGAACTCTCCTGGGGTACCCTCACACATATTATTCCCTCATTTAGTGGATATTTTCACAAAAAAGTGAAATTTAAAAAAATCCAGAAAATTGTCTGAAAACGACTAAATATCAAGGACTCATTGGGCGAATCGCTGTGGAACTGAAATCGGAACGCTCACTGACATTTGCTCTATCTGAAAGTCTGATAAACGCCGGAAAAATGACTAAGTCCAAAAAAAAAATGTTTCAACTTTTTTCAATTTTACCCCCCTGGGATATATATTCTACCCACACACATTTGGAACTCTCCTGGGGTACCCTCACACATATTATACCCTCATTTAGTGGATATTTTCACAAAAAAGTGAAATTTTAAAAAATCCAGAAAATTGGCTGAAAACGACTAAATATCAAGGACTCATTGGGCGAATCGCTCTGGAACTGAAATCGAAACGCTCACTGACATTTGCTCTATCTGAAAGTCTGATAAACGCCGGAAAAATGACTAAGTCCAAAAAAAAAAATGTTTCAACTTTTTTCAATTTTACCCCCGTGGGATATATATTCTACCCACACACATTTGGAGCTCTCCTGAGGTACCCTCACACATATTATTCCCTCATTTAGTGGATATTTTCACAAAAAAGTGAAATTTTAAAAAATCCAGAAAATTGGCTGAAAACGACTAAATATCAATGACTCATTGGGCGAATCGCTCTGGAACTGAAATCGGAGCGCTCACTGATATTTCCCCTATCTGAAAGTCTGATAAACGCCGGAAAAATGACTAAGTCCAAGAAAAAAAATTTTTTCAACTTTTTTCAATTTTACCCCCGTGGGATATATATTCTACCCACACACATTTGGAACTCTCCTGTGGTACCCTCACACATATTATAACCTCATTTAGTGGATATTTTCACAAAAAAGTGAAATTTTAAAAAATCCAGAAAATTGGCTGAAAACGACTAAATATCAAGGACTCATTGGGCGAATCGCTCTGGAACTGAAATCGAAACGCTCACTGACATTTGCTCTATCTGAAAGTCTGATAAACGCCGGAGAAATGACTAAGTCCAAAAAAAAAAATGTTTCAACTTTTATCAATTTTACCCCCGTGGGATATATATTCTACCCACACACATTTGGAACTCTCCTGAGGTACCCTCACACATATTATTCCCTTATTTAGTGGATATTTTCACAAAAAAGTGAAATTTTAAAAAATCCAGAAAATTGGCTGAAAACGACTAAATATCAATGACTCATTGGGCGAATCGCTCTGGAACTGAAATCGGAACGCTCACTGATATTTCCCCTATCTGAAAGTCTGATAAACGCCGGAAAAATGACTAAGTCCAAGAAAAAAAATTTTTTCAACTTTTTTCAATTTTACCCCCGTGGGATATATATTCTACCCACACACATTTGGAACTCTCCTGTGGTACCCTCACACATATTATTCCCTCATTTAGTGGATATTTTCACAAAAAAGTGAAATTTTCAAAAATCCAGAAAATTGGCTGAAAACGACTAAATATCAAGGACTCATTGGGCGAATTGCTCTGGAACTGAAATCGGAACGCTCACTGATATTTCCCCTATCTGAAAGTCTGATAAACGCCGGAAAAATGACTAAGTCCAAGAAAAAATTTTTTTTTAACTTTTTTCAATTTTACCCCCGTGGGATATATATTCTACCCACACACATTTGGAACTCTCCTGGGGTACCCTCACACATATTATTCCCTCATTTAGTGGATATTTTCACAAAAAAGTGAAATTTTCAAAAATCCAGAAAATTGGCTGAAAACGACTAAATATCATGGACTCATTGGACGAATCGCTCTGGAACTGAAATCGGAACGCTCACTGATATTTCCCCTATCTGAAAGTCTGATAAACGCCGGAAAAATGACTAAGTCCCAAAAAAATTTTTTTCAACTTTTTTCAATTTTACCCCCGTGGGATATAAATTCTACCCACACACATTTGGAACTCTCCTGGGGTACCCTCACACATATTATTCCCTCATTTAGTGGATATTTTCACAAAAAAGTGAAATTTAAAAAAATCCAGAAAATTGTCTGAAAACGACTAAATATCAAGGACTCACTGGGCGAATCGCTGTGGAACTGAAATCGGAACGCTCACTGACATTTGCTCTATCTGAAAGTCTGATAAACGCCGGAAAAATGACTAAGTCCAAAAAAAAAATGTTTCAACTTTTTTCAATTTTACCCCCCTGGGATATATATTCTACCCACACACATTTGGAACTCTCCTGGGGTACCCTCACACATATTATACCCTCATTTAGTGGATATTTTCACAAAAAAGTGAAATTTTAAAAAATCCAGAAAATTGGCTGAAAACGACTAAATATCAAGGACTCATTGGGCGAATCGCTCTGGAACTGAAATCGAAACGCTCACTGACATTTGCTCTATCTGAAAGTCTGATAAACGCCGGAAAAATGACTAAGTCCAAAAAAAAAAATGTTTCAACTTTTTTCAATTTTACCCCCGTGGGATATATATTCTACCCACACACATTTGGAGCTCTCCTGAGGTACCCTCACACATATTATTCCCTCATTTAGTGGATATTTTCACAAAAAAGTGAAATTTTAAAAAATCCAGAAAATTGGCTGAAAACGACTAAATATCAATGACTCATTGGGCGAATCGCTCTGGAACTGAAATCGGAACGCTCACTGATATTTCCCCTATCTGAAAGTCTGATAAACGCCGGAAAAATGACTAAGTCCAAGAAAAAAAATTTTTTCAACTTTTTTCAATTTTACCCCCGTGGGATATATATTCTACCCACACACATTTGGAACTCTCCTGTGGTACCCTCACACATATTATAACCTCATTTAGTGGATATTTTCACAAAAAAGTGAAATTTTAAAAAATCCAGAAAATTGGCTGAAAACGACTAAATATCAAGGACTCATTGGGCGAATCGCTCTGGAACTGAATTCGGAACGCTCACTGACATTTGCTCTATCTGAAAGTCTGATAAACGCCGGAAAAATGACTAAGTCCAAAAAAAAAAAAATTTCAACTTTTTTCAATTTTACCCCCGTGGGATATATATTCTACCCACACACATTTGGAACTCTCCTGGGGTACCCTCACACATATTATTCCCTTATTTAGTGGATATTTTCACAAAAAAGTGAAATTTTAAAAAATCCAGAAAATTGGCTGAAAACGACTAAATATCAATGACTCATTGGGCGAATCGCTCTGGAACTGAAATCGGAACGCTCACTGATATTTCCCCTATCTGAAAGCCTGATAAACGCCGGAAAAATGACTAAGTCCAAAAAAAAAATTTTTTAAACTTTTTTCAATTTTACCCCCGTGGGATATATATTCTACTCACACACATTTGGAACTCTCCTGGGGTACCCTCACACATATTATTCCCTCATTTAGTGGATATTTTCACAAAAAAGTGAAATTTTAAAAAATCCAGAAAATTGGCTGAAAACGACTAAATATCAAGGACTCATTGGGAGAATCGCTCTGGAACTGTAATCGTAACGCTCAGTGACATTTCCCCTATCTGAAAGTCTGATAAACGCCGGAAAAATGACTAAGTCCAAAAAAAAAATGTTTCAACTTTTTTCAATTTTACCCCCCTGGGATATATATTCTACCCACACACATTTGGAACTCTCCTGGGGTACCCTCACACATATTATACCCTCATTTAGTGGATATTTTCACAAAAAAGTGAAATTTTAAAAAATCCAGAAAATTGGCTGAAAACGACTAAATATCAAGGACTCATTGGGCGAATCGCTCTGGAACTGAAATCGAAACGCTCACTGACATTTGCTCTATCTGAAAGTCTGATAAACGCCGGAAAAATGACTAAGTCCAAAAAAAAAAATGTTTCAACTTTTTTCAATTTTACCCCCGTGGGATATATATTCTACCCACACACATTTGGAACTCTCCTGAGGTACCCTCACACATATTATTCCCTTATTTAGTGGGTATTTTCACAAAAAAGTGAAATTTTAAAAAATCCAGAAAATTGGCTGAAAACGACTAAATATCAGTGACTCATTGGGCGAATCGCTCTGGAACTGAAATCGGAACGCTCACTGATATTTCCCCTATCTGAAAGTCTGATAAACGCCGGAAAAATGACTAAGTCCAAGAAAAAAAATTTTTTCAACTTTTTTCAATTTTACCCCCGTGGGATATATATTCTACCCACACACATTTGGAACTCTCCTGTGGTACCCTCACACATATTATAACCTCATTTAGTGGATATTTTCACAAAAAAGTGAAATTTTAAAAAATCCAGAAAATTGGCTGAAAACGACTAAATATCAAGGACTCATTGGGCGAATCGCTCTGGAACTGAATTCGGAACGCTCACTGACATTTGCTCTATCTGAAAGTCTGATAAACGCCGGAAAAATGACTAAGTCCAAAAAAAAAAAAATTTCAACTTTTTTCAATTTTACCCCCGTGGGATATATATTCTACCCACACACATTTGGAACTCTCCTGGGGTACCCTCACACATATTATACCCTTATTTAGTGGATATTTTCACAAAAAAGTGAAATTTTAAAAAATCTAGAAAATTGGCTGAAAACGACTAAATATCAAGGACTCATTGGACGAATCGCTCTGGAACTGAAATCAGAACGCTCACTGACATTTGCCATATCTGAAAGTCTGATAAACGCCGTAAAAATGACTAAGTCCAAAAAAATTTTTTTCAACTTTGTTCAATTTTACCCCCGTGGGATATATATTCTACCCACACACATTTGGAACTCTCCTGGGGTACCCTCACACATATTATTCCCTCATTTAGTGGATATTTTCACAAAAAAGTGAAATTTTAAAAAATCCAGAAAATTGGCTGAAAACGACTAAATATCAAGGACTCATTGGGCGAATCGCTCTGGAACTGAAATCGGAACGCTCACTGACATTTGCTCTATCTGAAAGTCTGATAAACGCCGGAAAAATGACTAAGTCCAAAAAAAAAATGTTTCAATTTTTTTCAATTTTACCCCCCTGGGATATATACTCTACCCACACACATTTGGAACTCTCCTGGGGTACCCTCACTGATATTATAACCTCATTCAGTGGATATTTTCACAAAAAAGTGAAATTTTAAAAAATCCAGAAAATTGGCTGAAAACGACTAAATATCAAGGACTCATTGGGCGAATTGCTCTGGAACTGAATTCGGAACGCTCAGTGACATTTGCTCTATCTGAAAGTCTGATAGACGCCGGAAAAATGACTAAGTCCAAAATAAAAAATGTTTTAACTTTTTTCAATTTTACCCCCATGGGATATATATTCTACCCACACACATTTGGAACTCTCCTGGGGTACCCTCACACATATTATTCCCTCATTTAGTGGATATTTTCACAAAAAAGTGAAATTTAAAAAAAGCCAGAAAATTGGCTGAAAACGACTAAATATCAAGGACTCATTGGGCGAATCGCTCTGGAACTGAAATCGGAACGCTCACTGATATTTCCCCTATCTGAAAGTCTTATAAACGCCGGAAAAATGACTAAGTCCAAAAAAATTTTTTTCAACTTTTTTCAATTTTACCCCCGTGGGATATATATTCTACCCACACACATTTGGAACTCTCCTGAGGTACCCTCACACATATTATTCCCTCATTTAGTGGATATTTTCACAAAAAAGTGAAATTTAAAAAAATCCAGAAAATTGGCTGAAAACGACTAAATATCAATGACTCATTGGGAGAATCGCTCTGGAACTGAAATCAGAACGCTCAGTGACATTTCCCCTATCTGAAAGTCTGATAAACGCCGGAAAAATGACTAAGTCCAAAAAAAAATTTTTTTTCAACTTTTTTCAATTTTACCCCCGTGGGATATATATTCTACCCCCGCACATTTGGAACTCTCCTGGGGTACCCTCACACATATTATAACCTCATTTAGTGGATATTTTCACAAAAAAGTGAAATTTTAAAAAATCCAGAAAATTGGCTGAAAACGACTAAATATCAAGGACTCATTGGGCGAATCGCTCTGGAACTGAAATCGGAACGCTCACTTACATTTGCCCTATCTGAAAGTCTGATAAACGCCGGAAAAATGACTAAGTCCAAAAAAAAATTTTTTTAAACTTTTTGCAATTTTACCCCCGTGGGATATATATTCTACCCACACACATTTGGAACTCTCCTGGGGTACCCTCACTCATATTATTCCCTCATTTAGTGGATATTTTCACAAAAAAAGTGAAATTTTCAAAAATCCAGAAAATTGCCTGAAAACGACTAAATATCAAGGACTCATTGGGAGAATCGCTCTGGAACTGAAATCGGAACGCTCACTTACATTTGCTCTATCTGAAAGTCTGATAAACGCCAGAAAAATGACTAAGTCCAAAAAAAAAAATGTTTCAACTTTTTTCAATTTTACCCCCCTGGGATATATATTCTACCCACACACATTTGGAACTCTCCTGGGGTACCCTCACAAATATTATACCCTCATTTAGTGGATATTTTCACAAAAAAGTGAAATTTTAAAAAATCCAGCAAATTGGCTGAAAACGACTAAATATCAAGGACTCATTGGGCGAATCGCTCTGGAACTGAAATCGGAACGCTCACTTACATTTGCCTTATCTGAAAGTCTGATAAACGCCTGAAAAATGACTAAGTCCAAAAAAAAATTTTTTTAAACTTTTTTCAATTTTACCCCCGTGGGATATATATTCTACTCACACACATTTGGAACTCTCCTGGGGTACCCTCACACATATTATTCCCTCATTTAGTGGATATTTTCACAAAAAATTGAAATTTTAAAAAATCCAGAAAATTGGCTGAAAACGACTAAATATCAAGGACTCATTGGGAGAATCGCTCTGGAACTGAAATCGGAACGCTCAGTGACATTTCCCCTATCTGAAAGTCTGATAAACGCCGGAAAAATGACTAAGTCCAAAAAAAAATTTTTTTAAACTTTTTTCAATTTTACCCCCGTGGGATATATATTCTACTCACACACATTTGGAACTCTCCTGGGGTACCCTCACACATATTATTCCCTCATTTAGTGGATATTTTCACAAAAAAGTGAAATTTTAAAAAATCCAGAAAATTGGCTGAAAACGACTAAATATCAAGGACTCATTGGGAGAATCGCTCTGGAACTGAAATCGTAACGCTCAGTGACATTTCCCCTATCTGAAAGTCTGATAAACGCCGGAAAAATGACTAAGTCCAAAAAAAAAATGTTTCAACTTTTTTCAATTTTACCCCCCTGGGATATATATTCTACCCACACACATTTGGAACTCTCCTGGGGTACCCTCACACATATTATACCCTCATTTAGTGGATATTTTCACAAAAAAGTGAAATTTTAAAAAATCCAGAAAATTGGCTGAAAACGACTAAATATCAAGGACTCATTGGGCGAATCGCTCTGGAACTCAAATCGAAACGCTCACTGACATTTGCTCTATCTGAAAGTCTGATAAACGCCGGAAAAATGACTAAGTCCAAAAAAAAAAATGTTTCAACTTTTTTCAATTTTACCCCCGTGGGATATATATTCTACCCACACACATTTGGAACTCTCCTGGGGTACCCTCACACATATTATACCCTCATTTAGTGGATATTTTCACAAAAAAGTGAAATTTTAAAAAATCCAGAAAATTGTCTGAAAATGACTAAATATCAATGACTCATTGGGCGAATCGCTCTGGAACTGAAATCGGAATGCTCACTGATATTTCCCCTATCTGAAAGTCTGATAAACGCCGGAAAAATGACTAAGTCCAAGAAAAAAATTTTTTTCAACTTTTTTCAATTTTACCCCCGTGGGATATATATTCTACCCACACACATTTGGAACTCTCCTGGGGTACCCTCACACATATTATAACCTCATTTAGTGGATATTTTCACAAAAAAGTGAAATTTTAAAAAATCCAGAAAATTGGCTGAAAACGACTAAATATCAAGGACTCATTGGGCGAATCGCTCTGGAACTGAATTCGGAACGCTCACTGACATTTGCTCTATCTGAAAGTCTGATAAACGCCGGAAAAATGACTAAGTCCAAAAAAAAAAAAATTTCAACTTTTTTCAATTTTACCCCCGTGGGATATATATTCTACCCACACACATTTGGAACTCTCCTGGGGTACCCTCACACATATTATACCCTTATTTAGTGGATATTTTCACAAAAAAGTGAAATTTTAAAAAATCTAGAAAATTGGCTGAAAACGACTAAATATCAAGGACTCATTGGACGAATCGCTCTGGAACTGAAATCAGAACGCTCACTGACATTTGCCATATCTGAAAGTCTGATAAACGCCGCAAAAATGACTAAGTCCAAAAAAAAATTTTTTTCAACTTTTTGCAATTTTACCCCCGTGGGATATATATTCTACCCACACACATTTGGAACTCTCCTGGGGTACCCTCACACATATTATTCCCTCATTTAGTGGATATTTTCACAAAAAAAGTGAAATTTTCAAAAATCCAGAAAATTGCCTGAAAACGACTAAATATCAAGGACTCATTGGGAGAATCGCTCTGGAACTGAAATCGGAACGCTCACTTAAATTTGCTCTATCTGAAAGTCTGATAAACGCCAGAAAAATGACTAAGTCCAAAAAAAAAATGTTCCAACTTTTTTCAATTTTACCCCCGTGGGATATATATTCTACCCACACACATTTGGAACTCTCCTGGGGTACCCTCACACATATTATACCCTCATTTAGTGGATATTTTCACAAAAAAGTGAAATTTTCAAAAATCCAGCAAATTGGCTGAAAACGACTAAATATCAAGGACTCATTGGGCGAATCGCTCTGGAACTGAAATCGGAACGCTCACTTACATTTGCCTTATCTGAAAGTCTGATAAACGCCAGAAAAATGACTAAGTCCAAAAAAAAAAATGTTTCAACTTTTTTCAATTTTACCCCCGTGGGATATATATTCTACCCACACACATTTGGAACTCTCCTGGGGTACCCTCACTCATATTATAACCTCATTTAGTGGATATTTTCACAAAAAAGTGAAATTTAAAAAAATCCAGAAAATTGGCTGAAAACGACTAAATATCAATGACTCATTGGGAGAATCGCTCTGGAACTGAAATCAGAACGCTCAGTGACATTTCCCCTATCTGAAAGTCTGATAAACGCCGGAAAAATGACTAAGTCCAAAAAAAAAATTTTTTTCAACTTTTTTCAATTTTACCCCGTGGGATATATATTCTACCCACGCACATTTGGAACTCTCCTGGGGTACCCTCACACATATTATAACCTTATTTAGTGGATATTTTCACAAAAAAGTGAAATTTTAAAAAATCCAGAAAATTGTCTGAAAACGACTAAATATCAAGGACTCATTGGGCGAATCGCTCTGGAACTGAAATCGGAACGCTCACTGACATTTGCCCTATCTGAAAGTCTGATAAATGCCGGAAAAATGACTAAGTCCAAAAAAAAATTTTTTTCAACTTTTTGCAATTTTACCCCCGTGGGATATATATTCTACCCACACACATTTGGAACTCTCCTGGGGTACCCTCACACATATTATTCCCTCATTTAGTGGATATTTTCACAAAAAAAGTGAAATTTTCAAAAATCCAGAAAATTGCCTGAAAACGACTAAATATCAAGGACTCATTGGGAGAATCGCTCTGGAACTGAAATCGGAACGCTCACTTAAATTTGCTCTATCTGAAAGTCTGATAAACGCCGGAAAAATGACTAAGTCCAAAAAAAAAAAAATTTCAACTTTTTTCAATTTTACCCCCGTGGGATATATATTCTACCCACACACATTTGGAACTCTCCTGAGGTACCCTCACACATATTATTCCCTCATTTAGTGGATATTTTCACAAAAAAGTGAAATTTAAAAAAATCCAGAAAATTGGCTGAAAACGTCTAAATATCAATGACTCATTGGGAGAATCGCTCTGGAACTGAAATCAGAATGCTCAGTGACATTTCTCCTATCTGAAAGTCTGATAAACGCCGGAAAAATGACTAAGTCCAAAAAAAAAATTTTTTTCAACTTTTTTCAATTTTACCCCCGTGGGATATATATTCTACCCACGCACATTTGGAACTCTCCTGGGGTACCCTCACACATATTATAACCTCATTTAGTGGATATTTTCACAAAAAAGTGAAATTTTAAAAAATCCAGAAAATTGGCTGAAAACGACTAAATATCAAGGACTCATTGGGCGAATCGCTCTGGAACTGAATTCGGAACGCTCACTGACATTTGCTCTATCTGAAAGTCTGATAAACGCCGGAAAAATGACTAAGTCCAAAAAAAAAAATGTTTCAACTTTTTTCAATTTTACCCCCGTGGGATATATATTCTACCCACACACATTTGGAACTCTCCTGGGGTACCCTCACACATATTATACCCTTATTTAGTGGATATTTTCACAAAAAAGTGAAATTTTAAAAAATCCAGAAAATTGTCTGAAAACGACTAAATATCAAGGACTCATTGGGCGAATCGCTCTGGAACTGAAATCGGAACGCTCACTTACATTTGCTCTATCTGAAAGTCTGATAAACGCCAGAAAAATGACTAAGTCCAAAAAAAAATTTTTTTCAACTTTTTGCAATTTTACCCCCGTGGGATATATATTCTACTCACACACATTTGGAACTCTCCTGGGGTACCCTCACGCATATTATACCCTCATTTAGTGGATATTTTCACAAAAAAGTGAAATTTTAAAAAATCCAGCAAATTGGCTGAAAACGACTAAATATCAAGGACTCATTGGGAGAATCGCTCTGGAACTGAAATCGGAACGCTCAGTGACATTTCCCCTATCTGAAAGTCTGATAAACGCCGGAAAAATGACTAAGTCCAAAAAAAAATTTTTTTAAACTTTTTTCAATTTTACCCCCGTGGGATATATATTCTACTCACACACTTTTGGAACTCTCCTGGGGTACCCTCACACATATTATTCCCTCATTTAGTGGATATTTTCACAAAAAAGTGAAATTTTAAAAAATCCAGAAAATTGGCTGAAAACGACTAAATATCAAGGACTCATTGGGAGAATCGCTCTGGAACTGAAATCGTAACGCTCAGTGACATTTCCCCTATCTGAAAGTCTGATAAACGCCGGAAAAATGACTAAGTCCAAAAAAAATTTTTTTTTCAACTTTTTTCAAATTTACCCCCGTGGGATATATATTCTACCCACACACATTTGGAACTCTCCTGGGGTACCCTCACACATACTATTCCCTCATTTAGTGGATATTTTCACAAAAAAGTAAAATTTCAAAAATCCAGAAAATTGGCTGAAAACGACTAAATATCAAGGACTCATTGGGCGAATCGCTTTAGAACTGAAATCGGAATGCTCACTGATATTTCCCCTATCTGAAAGTCTGATAAACGCCGGAAAAATGACTAAGTCCAAGAAAAAATTTTTTTTCAACTTTTTTCAATTTTACCCCCGTGGGATATATATTCTACCCACACAAATTTGGAACTCTCCTGGGGTACCCTCACACATATTATTCCCTCATTTAGTGGATATTTTCACAAAAAAGTGAAATTTTAAAAAATCCAGAAAATTGGCTGAAAACGACTAAATATCATGGACTCATTGGGCGAATCGCTCTGGAACTGAAATCGGAACGCTCACTGACATTTGCTCTATCTGAAAGTCTGATAAACGCCGGAAAAATGACTAAGTCCAAAAAAAAAATGTTTCAATTTTTTTCAATTTTACCCCCCTGGGATATATACTCTACCCACACACATTTGGAACTCTCCTGGGGTACCCTCACTCATATTATAACCTCATTCAGTGGATATTTTCACAAAAAAGTGAAATTTTAAAAAATCCAGAAAATTGGCTGAAAACGACTAAATATCAAGGACTCATTGGGCGAATTGCTCTGGAACTGAATTCGGAACGCTCAGTGACATTTGCTCTATCTGAAAGTCTGATAAACGCCGGAAAAATGACTAAGTCCAAAAAAAAAAATGTTTCAACTTTTTTCAATTTTACCCCCATGGGATATATATTCTACCCACACACATTTGGAACTCTCCTGGGGTACCCTCACACATATTATTCCCTCATTTAGTGGATATTTTCACAAAAAAGTGAAATTTAAAAAAATCCAGAAAATTGGCTGAAAACGACTAAATATCAAGGACTCATTGGGCGAATCGCTCTGGAACTGAAATCGGAACGCTCACTGATATTTCCCCTATCTGAAAGTCTTATAAACGCCGGAAAAATGACTAAGTCCAAAAAAAATTTTTTTCAACTTTTTTCAATTTTACCCCCGTGGGATATATATTCTACCCACACACATTTGGAACTCTCCTGAGATACCCTCACACATATTATTCCCTCATTTAGTGGATATTTTCACAAAAAAGTGAAATTTAAAAAAATCCAGAAAATTGGCTGAAAACGACTAAATATCAATGACTCATTGGGAGAATCGCTCTGGAACTGAAATCAGAACGCTCAGTGACATTTCCCCTATCTGAAAGTCTTATAAACGCCGGAAAAATGACTAAGTCCAAAAAAAAAAATGTTTCAACTTTTTTCAATTTTACCCCCGTGGGATATATATTCTACCCACACACATTTGGAACTCTCCTGGGGTACCCTCACACATATTATTCCCTCATTTAGTGGATATTTTCACAAAAAAAGTGAAATTTTCAAAAATCCAGAAAATTGCCTGAAAACGACTAAATATCAAGGACTCATTGGGAGAATCGCTCTGGAACTGAAATCGGAACGCTCACTTACATTTGCTCTATCTGAAAGTCTGATAAACGCCAGAAAAATGACTAAGTCCAAAAAAAAAATGTTTCAACTTTTTTCAATTTTACCCCCCTGGGATATATATTCTACCCACACACATTTGGAACTCTCCTGGGGTACCCTCACACATATTATACCCTCATTTAGTGGATATTTTCACAAAAAAGTGAAATTTTAAAAAATCCAGAAAATTGGCTGAAAACGACTAAATATCAAGGACTCATTGGGCGAATCGCTTTAGAACTGAAATCGGAATGCTCACTGATATTTCCCCTATCAGAAAGTCTGATAAACGCCGGAAAAATGACTAAGTCCAAGAAAAAAAATTTTTTCAACTTTTTTCAATTTTACCCCCGTGGGATATATATTCTACCCACACAAATTTGGAACTCTCCTGGGGTACCCTCACACATATTATTCCCTCATTTAGTGGATATTTTCACAAAAAAGTGAAATTTTCAAAAATCCAGAAAATTGGCTGAAAACGACTAAATATCAAGGACTCATTGGGTGAATCGCTGTGGAACTGAAATAGGAATGCTCACTTACATTTGTTCTATCTGAAAGTCTGATAAACGCCGGAAAAATGACTAAGTCCAAAAAAAAAATGTTTCAACTTTTTTCAATTTTACACCCCTGGGATATATATTCTACCCACACACATTTGGAACTCTCCTGGGGTACCCTCACACATATTATACCCTCATTTAGTTTATATTTTCCCAAAAAAGTGAAATTTTAAAAAAATCCAGAAAATTGGCTGAAAACGACTAAATTTCAAGGACTCATTGGGCAAATCGCTCTGGAACTGAAATCGGAACGCTCACTTACATTTGCCCTATCTGAAAGTCTGATAAACGCCGGAAAAATGACTAAGTCCAAAAAAAATTTTTTTTAAACTTTTTTCAGTTTTACCCCCGTTGGATATATATTCTACCCATACACATTTGGAACACTCCTGGGGTACCCTCACACATATTATTCCCTCATTTAGTGGATATTTTCACAAAAAAAGTGAAATTTTCAAAAATCCAGAAAATTGGCTGAAAACGAATAAATATCAAGGACTCATTGGGCGAATCGCTCTGGAACTGAAATCGAACGCTCACTGACATTTACTCTATCTGAAAGTCTGATAAACGTCGGAAAAATGACTAAGTCCAAAAAAAAAAATGTTTCAACTTTTTTCAATTTTACCCCCGTGGGATATATATTCTACCCACACACATTTGGAACTCTCCTGGGGTACCCTCACACATATTATACCCTCATTTAGTGGATATTTTCACAAAAAAAAGTGAAATTTTAAAAAATCCAGAAAATTGGCTGAAAACGACTAAATATCAAGGACTCATTGGGCAAATTGCTCTGGAACTGAAATCGGAACGCTCACTTACATTTTCCTTATCTGAAAGTCTGATAAACGCCGGAAAAATGACTAAGTCCAAAAAAAAATTTTTTTAAACTTTTTTCAATTTTACCCCCGTGGGATATATATTCTACTCACACACATTTGGAACTCTCCTGGGGTACCCTCACACATATTATTCCCTCATTTAGTGGATATTTTCACAAAAAAAGTGAAATTTTCAAAAATCCAGAAAATTGTCTGAAAACGACTAAATATCAAGGACTCATTGGGCGAATCACTCTGGAACTGAAATCGGAACGCTCAGTGACATTTCCCCTATCTGAAAGTCTGATAAACGCCGGAAAAATGTCTAAGTCCAAAAAAAAATTTTTTTTCAACTTTTTTCAATTTTACCCCCGTGGGATATATATTCTACCCACACACATTTGGAACTCTCCTGGGGTACCCTCACACATACTATTCCCTCATTTAGTGGATATTTTCACAAAAAAGTGAAATTTCAAAAGTCCAGAAAATTGGCTGAAAACGACTAAATATCAAGGACTCATTGGGCGAATCGCTTTAGAACTGAAATCGGAATGCTCACTGATATTTCCCCTATCTGAAAGTCTGATAAACGCCGGAAAAATGACTAAGTCCAAGAAAAAAATTTTTTTCAACTTTTTTCAATTTTACCCCCGTGGGATATATATTCTACACACACAAATTTGGAACTCTCCTGGGGTACCCTCACACATATTATTCCCTCATTTAGTGGATATTTTCACAAAAAAGTGAAATTTTCAAAAATCCAGAAAATTGGCTGAAAACGACTAAATATCAAGGACTCATTGGGCGAATCGCTGTGGAACTGAAATAGGAATGCTCACTTACATTTGTTCTATCTGAAAGTCTGATAAACGCCGGAAAAATGACTAAGTCCAAAAAAAAAAATGTTTCAACTTTTTTCAATTTTACACCCCTGGGATATATATTCTACCCACACACATTTGGAACTCTCCTGGGGTACCCTCACACATATTATTCCCTCATTTAGTTTATATTTTCACAAAAAAGTGAAATTTTAAAAAAATCCAGAAAATTGGCTGAAAACGACTAAATATCAAGGACTCATTGGGCGAATCGCTCTGGAACTGAAATCGGAACGCTCACTTACATTTGCCTGATCTGAAAGTCTGATAAACGCCGGAAAAATGACTAAGTCCAAAAAAAAATCTTTTTAAACTTTTTTCAATTTTACCCCCGTGGGATATATATTCTACTCACACACATTTGGAACTCTCCTGGGGTATCCTCACACATATTATTCCCTCATTTAGTGGATATTTTCACAAAAAAGCGAAATTTTAAAAAATCCAGATAATTGCCTGAAAACGACTAAATATCAAGGACTCATTGGGAGAATCGCTCTGGAACTGAAATCGGAACGCTGACTGACATTTCCCCTATCTGAAAGTCTGATAAACGCCGGAAAAATGACTAAGTCCAAAAAAAAATCTTTTTAAACTTTTTTCAATTTTACCCCCCTGGGATATATATTCTACCCACACACATTTTGAACTCTCCTGGGGTACCCTCACACATATTATACCCTCATTTATTGGATATTTTCACAAAAAAGTGAAATTTTAAAAAATCCAGAAAATTGGCTGAAAACGACTAAATATCAAGGACTCATTGGGAGAATCGCTCTGGAACTGAAATCGGAACGCTCAGTGACATTTCCCCTATCTGAAAGTCTGATAAACGCCGGAAAAATGACTTAAGTCCAAAAAAAAAATTTTTTTCAACTTTTTTCAATTTTACCCCCGTGGGATATATATTCTACCCACACATTTGGAACTCTCCTGGGGTACCCTCACACATATTATTCCCTCATTTAGTGGATATTTTCACAAAAAAGTGAAATTTTCAAAAATCCAGAAAATTGGCTGAAAATGACTAAATATCAAGGACTCATTCAGCGAATCGCTCTGGAACTGAAATCGGAACGCTCACTGACATTTCCCCTATGTGAAAGTCTGATACACGCCGGAAAAATGACTAAGTCCAAAAAAAAATTTTTTCAACTTTTTTCAATTTTACCCCTGTGGGATATATATTCTACCCACACACATGTGGAACTCTCCTGGGGTACCCTCACACATATTATTCCCTCATTTAGTGGATATTTTCACAAAGAAGTGAAATTTTCAAAAATCCAGAAAATTGGCTGAAAACGACTAAATATCAAGGACTCATTGGGCGAATCGCTGTGGAACTGAAATAGGAACGCTCACTTACATTTGTTCTATCTGAAAGTCTGATAAACGCCGGAAAAATGACTAAGTCCAAAAAAAAAAATGTTTCAACTTTTTTCAATTTTACACCCCTGGGATATATATTCTACCCACACACATTTGGAACTCTCCTGGGGTACCCTCACACATATTATACCCTCATTTAGTTTATATTTTCACAAAAAAGTGAAATTTAAAAAAAATCCAGAAAATTAGCAGAAAACGACTAAATATCAAGGACTCATTGGGCGAATCGCTCTAGAACTGAAATTGGAACGCTCACTTACATTTGCCTTATCTGAAAGTCTGATAAACGCCGGAAAAATGACTAAGTCCAAAAAAAAATCTTTTTAAACTTTTTTCAATTTTACCCCCGTGGGATATATATTCTACTCACACACATTTGGAACTCTCCTGGGGTACCCTCACACATATTATTCCCTCATTTAGTGGATATTTTCACAAAAAAGCGAAATTTTAAAAAATCCAGATAATTGCCTGAAAACGACTAAATATCAAGGACTCATTGGGAGAATCGCTCTGGAACTGAAATCGGAACGCTGACTGACATTTCCCCTATCTGAAAGTCTGATAAACGCCGGAAAAATGACTAAGTCCAAAAAAAAATCTTTTTAAACTTTTTTCAATTTTACCCCCCTGGGATATATATTCTACCCACACACATTTTGAACTCTCCTGGGGTACCCTCACACATATTATACCCTCATTTATTGGATATTTTCACAAAAAAGTGAAATTTTAAAAAATCCAGAAAATTGGCTGAAAACGACTAAATATCAAGGACTCATTGGGAGAATCGCTCTGGAACTGAAATCGGAACGCTCAGTGACATTTCCCCTATCTGAAAGTCTGATAAACGCCGGAAAAATGACTTAAGTCCAAAAAAAAAATTTTTTTCAACTTTTTTCAATTTTACCCCCGTGGGATATATATTCTACCCACACATTTGGAACTCTCCTGGGGTACCCTCACACATATTATTCCCTCATTTAGTGGATATTTTCACAAAAAAGTGAAATTTTCAAAAATCCAGAAAATTGGCTGAAAATGACTAAATATCAAGGACTCATTCAGCGAATCGCTCTGGAACTGAAATCGGAACGCTCACTGACATTTCCCCTATGTGAAAGTCTGATACACGCCGGAAAAATGACTAAGTCCAAAAAAAAATTTTTTCAACTTTTTTCAATTTTACCCCTGTGGGATATATATTCTACCCACACACATGTGGAACTCTCCTGGGGTACCCTCACACATATTATTCCCTCATTTAGTGGATATTTTCACAAAGAAGTGAAATTTTCAAAAATCCAGAAAATTGGCTGAAAACGACTAAATATCAAGGACTCATTGGGCGAATCACTCTGGAACTGAAATCGGAACGCTCAGTGACATTTCCCCTATCTGAAAGTCTGATAAACGCCGGAAAAATGTCTAAGTCCAAAAAAAAATTTTTTTTCAACTTTTTTCAATTTTACCCCCGTGGGATATATATTCTACCCACACACATTTGGAACTCTCCTGGGGTACCCTCACACATACTATTCCCTCATTTAGTGGATATTTTCACAAAAAAGTGAAATTTCAAAAGTCCAGAAAATTGGCTGAAAACGACTAAATATCAAGGACTCATTGGGCGAATCGCTTTAGAACTGAAATCGGAATGCTCACTGATATTTCCCCTATCTGAAAGTCTGATAAACGCCGGAAAAATGACTAAGTCCAAGAAAAAAATTTTTTTCAACTTTTTTCAATTTTACCCCCGTGGGATATATATTCTACACACACAAATTTGGAACTCTCCTGGGGTACCCTCACACATATTATTCCCTCATTTAGTGGATATTTTCACAAAAAAGTGAAATTTTCAAAAATCCAGAAAATTGGCTGAAAACGACTAAATATCAAGGACTCATTGGGCGAATCGCTGTGGAACTGAAATAGGAATGCTCACTTACATTTGTTCTATCTGAAAGTCTGATAAACGCCGGAAAAATGACTAAGTCCAAAAAAAAAAATGTTTCAACTTTTTTCAATTTTACACCCCTGGGATATATATTCTACCCACACACATTTGGAACTCTCCTGGGGTACCCTCACACATATTATTCCCTCATTTAGTTTATATTTTCACAAAAAAGTGAAATTTTAAAAAAATCCAGAAAATTGGCTGAAAACGACTAAATATCAAGGACTCATTGGGCGAATCGCTCTGGAACTGAAATCGGAACGCTCACTTACATTTGCCTGATCTGAAAGTCTGATAAACGCCGGAAAAATGACTAAGTCCAAAAAAAAATCTTTTTAAACTTTTTTCAATTTTACCCCCGTGGGATATATATTCTACTCACACACATTTGGAACTCTCCTGGGGTACCCTCACACATATTATTCCCTCATTTAGTGGATATTTTCACAAAAAAGCGAAATTTTAAAAAATCCAGATAATTGCCTGAAAACGACTAAATATCAAGGACTCATTGGGAGAATCGCTCTGGAACTGAAATCGGAACGCTGACTGACATTTCCCCTATCTGAAAGTCTGATAAACGCCGGAAAAATGACTAAGTCCAAAAAAAAATCTTTTTAAACTTTTTTCAATTTTACCCCCCTGGGATATATATTCTACCCACACACATTTTGAACTCTCCTGGGGTACCCTCACACATATTATACCCTCATTTATTGGATATTTTCACAAAAAAGTGAAATTTTAAAAAATCCAGAAAATTGGCTGAAAACGACTAAATATCAAGGACTCATTGGGAGAATCGCTCTGGAACTGAAATCGGAACGCTCAGAGACATTTCCCCTATCTGAAAGTCTGATAAACGCCGGAAAAATGACTTAAGTCCAAAAAAAAAATTTTTTTCAACTTTTTTCAATTTTACCCCCGTGGGATATATATTCTACCCACACATTTGGAACTCTCCTGGGGTACCCTCACACATATTATTCCCTCATTTAGTGGATATTTTCACAAAAAAGTGAAATTTTCAAAAATCCAGAAAATTGGCTGAAAATGACTAAATATCAAGGACTCATTCAGCGAATCGCTCTGGAACTGAAATCGGAACGCTCACTGACATTTCCCCTATGTGAAAGTCTGATACACGCCGGAAAAATGACTAAGTCCAAAAAAAAATTTTTTCAACTTTTTTCAATTTTACCCCTGTGGGATATATATTCTACCCACACACATGTGGAACTCTCCTGGGGTACCCTCACACATATTATTCCCTCATTTAGTGGATATTTTCACAAAGAAGTGAAATTTTCAAAAATCCAGAAAATTGGCTGAAAACGACTAAATATCAAGGACTCATTGGGCGAATCGCTGTGGAACTGAAATAGGAACGCTCACTTACATTTGTTCTATCTGAAAGTCTGATAAACGCCGGAAAAATGACTAAGTCCAAAAAAAAAAATGTTTCAACTTTTTTCAATTTTACACCCCTGGGATATATATTCTACCCACACACATTTGGAACTCTCCTGGGGTACCCTCACACATATTATACCCTCATTTAGTTTATATTTTCACAAAAAAGTGAAATTTAAAAAAAATCCAGAAAATTAGCTGAAAACGACTAAATATCAAGGACTCATTGGGCAAATCGCTCTAGAACTGAAATTGGAACGCTCACTTACATTTGCCTTATCTGAAAGTCTGATAAACGCCGGAAAAATGACTAAGTCCAAAAAAAAATCTTTTTAAACTTTTTTCAATTTTACCCCCGTGGGATATATATTCTACTCACACACATTTGGAACTCTCCTGGGGTACCCTCACACATATTATTCCCTCATTTAGTGGATATTTTCACAAAAAAGCGAAATTTTAAAAAATCCAGATAATTGCCTGAAAACGACTAAATATCAAGGACTCATTGGGAGAATCGCTCTGGAACTGAAATCGGAACGCTGACTGACATTTCCCCTATCTGAAAGTCTGATAAACGCCGGAAAAATGACTAAGTCCAAAAAAAAATCTTTTTAAACTTTTTTCAATTTTACCCCCCTGGGATATATATTCTACCCACACACATTTTGAACTCTCCTGGGGTACCCTCACACATATTATACCCTCATTTATTGGATATTTTCACAAAAAAGTGAAATTTTAAAAAATCCAGAAAATTGGCTGAAAACGACTAAATATCAAGGACTCATTGGGAGAATCGCTCTGGAACTGAAATCGGAACGCTCAGTGACATTTCCCCTATCTGAAAGTCTGATAAACGCCGGAAAAATGACTTAAGTCCAAAAAAAAAATTTTTTTCAACTTTTTTCAATTTTACCCCCGTGGGATATATATTCTACCCACACATTTGGAACTCTCCTGGGGTACCCTCACACATATTATTCCCTCATTTAGTGGATATTTTCACAAAAAAGTGAAATTTTCAAAAATCCAGAAAATTGGCTGAAAATGACTAAATATCAAGGACTCATTCAGCGAATCGCTCTGGAACTGAAATCGGAACGCTCACTGACATTTCCCCTATGTGAAAGTCTGATACACGCCGGAAAAATGACTAAGTCCAAAAAAAAATTTTTTCAACTTTTTTCAATTTTACCCCTGTGGGATATATATTCTACCCACACACATGTGGAACTCTCCTGGGGTACCCTCACACATATTATTCCCTCATTTAGTGGATATTTTCACAAAGAAGTGAAATTTTCAAAAATCCAGAAAATTGGCTGAAAACGACTAAATATCAAGGACTCATTGGGCGAATCGCTGTGGAACTGAAATAGGAACGCTCACTTACATTTGTTCTATCTGAAAGTCTGATAAACGCCGGAAAAATGACTAAGTCCAAAAAAAAAAATGTTTCAACTTTTTTCAATTTTACACCCCTGGGATATATATTCTACCCACACACATTTGGAACTCTCCTGGGGTACCCTCACACATATTATACCCTCATTTAGTTTATATTTTCACAAAAAAGTGAAATTTAAAAAAAATCCAGAAAATTGGCTGAAAACGACTAAATATCAAGGACTCATTGGGCGAATCGCTCTAGAACTGAAATTGGAACGCTCACTTACATTTGCCTTATCTGAAAGTCTGATAAACGCCGGAAAAATGACTAAGTCCCAAAAAAATTTTTTTAAACTTTTTTCAATTTTACCCCCGTGGGATATATATTCTACTCACACACATTTGGAACTCTCCTGGGGTACCCTCACACATATTATTCCCTCATTTAGTGGATATTTTCACAAAAAAGTGAAATTTCAAAAATCCAGAAAATTGGCTGAAAACGACTAAATATCAAGGACTCATTGGGCGAATCGCTTTAGAACTGAAATCGGAATGCTCACTGATATTTCCCCTATCTGAAAGTCTGATAAACGCCGGAAAAATGACTAAGTCCAAGAAAAAAATTTTTTTAAACTTTTTTCAATTTTACCCCCGTTGGATATATATTCTACCCATACACCTTTGGAACACTCCTGGGGTACCCTCACACATATTATTCCCTCATTTATTGGATATTTTCACAAAAAAAGTGAAATTTTCAAAAATCTCGAAAATTGGCTGAAAACGACTAAATATCAAGGACTCATTGGGCGAATCGCTCTGGAACTGAAATCGGAACGCTCACTGACATTTGCTCTATCTGAAAGTCTGATAAACGCCGGAAAAATGACTAAGTAAAAAAAAAAAATGTTTCAACTTTTTTCAATTTTACCCCCCTGGGATATATATTCTACCCACACACATTTGGAACTCTCCTGGGGTACCCTCACACATATTATTCCCTCATTTATTGGATATTTTCACAAAAAAAGTGAAATTTTCAAAAATCTCGAAAATTGGCTGAAAACGACTAAATATCAAGGACTCATTGGGCGAATCGCTCTGGAACTGAAATCGGAACGCTCACTGACATTTGCTCTATCTGAAAGTCTGATAAAAGCCGGAAAAATGACTAAGTCCAAAAAAAAAAATGTTTCAACTTTTTTCAATTTTACCCCCCTGGGATATATATTCTACCCACACACATTTGGAACTCTCCTGGGGTACCCTCACACATATTATTCCCTCATTTAGTGGATATTTTCACAAAAAAGTGAAATTTTCAAAAATCCAGAAAATTGGCTGAAAACGACTAAATATCAAGGACTCATTGGGCGAATCGCTGTGGAACTGAAATAGGAACGCTCACTTACATTTGTTCTATCTGAAAGTCTGATAAACGCCGGAAAAATGACTAAGTCCAAAAAAAAAAATGTTTCAACTTTTTTCAATTTTACACCCCTGGGATATATATTCTACCCACACACATTTGGAACTCTCCTGGGGTACCCTCACACATATTATACCCTCATTTAGTTTATATTTTCACAAAAAAGTGAAATTTTAAAAAAATCCAGAAAATTGGCTGAAAACGACTAAATATCAAGGACTCATTGGGCGAATCGCTCTGGAACTGAAATCGGAACGCTCACTTACATTTGCCTTATCTGAAAGTCTGATAAACGCCGGAAAAATGACTAAGTCCAAAAAAAAATCTTTTTAAACTTTTTTCAATTTTACCCCCGTGGGATATATATTCTACTCACACACATTTGGAACTCTCCTGGGGTACCCTCACACATATTATTCCCTCATTTAGTGGATATTTTCACAAAAAAGTGAAATTTTAAAAAATCCAGATAATTGCCTGAAAACGACTAAATATCAAGGACTCATTGGGAGAATCGCTCTGGAACTGAAATCGGAACGCTGACTGACATTTCCCCTATCTGAAAGTCTGATAAACGCCGGAAAAATGACTAGGTCCAAAAAAAAAAATTTTTTCAACTTTTTTCAATTTTACCCCCCTGGGATATATATTCTACCCACACATTTTGAACTCTCCTGGGGTACCCTCACACATATTATACCCTCATTTATTGGATATTTTCACAAAAAAGTGAAATTTTCAAAAATCCAGAAAATTGGCTGAAAACGACTAAATATCAAGGACTCATTGGGCGAATCGCTGTGGAACTGAAATAGGAACGCTCACTTACATTTGTTCTATCTGAAAGTCTGATAAACGCCGGAAAAATGACTAAGTCCAAAAAAAAAAATGTTTCAACTTTTTTCAATTTTACACCCCTGGGATATATATTCTACCCACACACATTTGGAACTCTCCTGGGGTACCCTCACACATATTATACCCTCATTTAGTTTATATTTTCACAAAAAAGTGAAATTTAAAAAAAATCCAGAAAATTGGCTGAAAACGACTAAATATCAAGGACTCATTGGGCGAATCGCTCTAGAACTGAAATTGGAACGCTCACTTACATTTGCCTTATCTGAAAGTCTGATAAACGCCGGAAAAATGACTAAGTCCCAAAAAAATTTTTTTAAACTTTTTTCAATTTTACCCCCGTGGGATATATATTCTACTCACACACATTTGGAACTCTCCTGGGGTACCCTCACACATATTATTCCCTCATTTATTGGATATTTTCACAAAAAAAGTGAAATTTTCAAAAATCTCGAAAATTGGCTGAAAACGACTAAATATCAAGGACTCATTGGGCGAATCGCTCTGTAACTGAAATCGGAACGCTCAGTGACATTTCCCCTATCTGAAAGTCTGATAAACGCCGGAAAAATGACTTAAGTCCAAAAAAAAAATTTTTTTCAACTTTTTTAAATTTTACCCCCGTGGGATATATATTCTACCCACACATTTGGAACTCTCCTGGGGTACCCTCACACATATTATTCCCTCATTTAGTGGATATTTTCACAAAAAAGTGAAATTTTAAAAAATCCAGAAAATTGGCTGAAAACGACTAAATATCAAGGACTCATTGGGCGAATCGCTCTGGAACTGAAATCGGAATGCTCACTGATATTTCCCCTATCTGAAAGTCTGATAAACGCCGGAAAAATGACTAAGTCCAAGAAAAAAAAATTTTTTCAACTTTTTTCAATTTTACCCCCGTGGGATATATATTCTACCCACACACATTTGGAACTCTCCTGGGGTACCCTCACACATATTATTCCCTCATTTAGTGGATATTTTCACAAAAAAGTGAAATTTTCAAAAATCCATAAAATTGGCTGAAAATGACTAAATATCAAGGACTCATTGGGCGAAACGCTTTAGAACTGAAATCGGAATGCTCACTGATATTTCCCCTATCTGAAAGTCTGATAAACGCCGGAAAAATGACTAAGTCCAAGAAAAAATTTTTTTTAAACTTTTTTCAATTTTACCCCCGTTGGATATATATTCTACCCATACACCTTTGGAACACTCCTGGGGTACCCTCACACATATTATTCCCTCATTTAGTGGATATTTTCACAAAAAAAGTGAAATTTTCAAAAATCTCGAAAATTGGCTGAAAACGACTAAATATCAAGGACTCATTGGGCGAATCGCTCTGGAACTGAAATCGGAACGCTCACTGACATTTGCTCTATCTGAAAGTCTGATAAACGCCGGAAAAATGACTAGGTCCAAAAAAAAAAAATTTTTCAACTTTTTTCAATTTTACCCCCCTGGGATATATATTCTACCCACACACATTTTGAACTCTCCTGGGGTAACCTCACACATATTATACCCTCATTTATTGGATATTTTCACAAAAAAGTGAAATTTTAAAAAATCCAGAAAATTGCCTGAAAACGACTAAATATCAAGGACTCATTGGGAGAATCGCTCTGTAACTGAAATCGGAACGCTCAGTGACATTTCCCCTATCTGAAAGTCTGATAAACGCCGGAAAAATGACTTAAGTCCAAAAAAAAAATTTTTTTCAACTTTTTTAAATTTTACCCCCGTGGGATATATATTCTACCCACACATTTGGAACTCTCCTGGGGTACCCTCACACATATTATTCCCTCATTTAGTGGATATTTTCACAAAAAAGTGAAATTTTCAAAAATCCAGAAAATTGGCTGAAAATGACTAAATATCAAGGACTCATTCAGCGAATCGCTCTGGAACTGAAATCGGAACGCTCACTGACATTTCCCCTATGTGAAAGTCTGATACACGCCGGAAAAATGACTAAGTCCAAAAAAAAATTTTTTCAACTTTTTTCAATTTTACCCCTGTGGGATATATATTCTACCCACACACATGTGGAACTCTCCTGGGGTACCCTCACACATATTATTCCCTCATTTAGTGGATATTTTCACAAAGAAGTGAAATTTTCAAAAATCCAGAAAATTGGCTGAAAACGACTAAATATCAAGGACTCATTGGGCGAATCGCTGTGGAACTGAAATAGGAACGCTCACTTACATTTGTTCTATCTGAAAGTCTGATAAACGCCGGAAAAATGACTAAGTCCAAAAAAAAAAATGTTTCAACTTTTTTCAATTTTACACCCCTGGGATATATATTCTACCCACACACATTTGGAACTCTCCTGGGGTACCCTCACACATATTATACCCTCATTTAGTTTATATTTTCACAAAAAAGTGAAATTTTAAAAAAATCCAGAAAATTGGCTGAAAACGACTAAATATCAAGGACTCATTGGGCGAATCGCTCTGGAACTGAAATTGGAACGCTCACTTACATTTGCCTTATCTGAAAGTCTGATAAACGCCGGAAAAATAACAGTCCAAAAAAAAATTTTTTTTCAACTTTTTTCAATTTTACCCCCGTGGGATATATATTCTACCCACACACATTTGGAACTCTCCTGGGGTACCCTCACACATATTATTCCCTCATTTAGTGGATATTTTCACAAAAAAGTGAAATTTTCAAAAATCCATAAAATTGGCTGAAAATGACTAAATATCAAGGACTCATTCGGCGAATCGCTCTGGAACTGAAATCGGAACGCTCACTGACATTTCCCCTATCTGAAAGTCTGATAAACGCCGGAAAAATGACTAAGTCCCAAAAAAATTTTTTTAAACTTTTTTCAATTTTACCCCCGTGGGATATATATTCTACCCACACAAATTTGGAACTCTCCTTGGGTACCCTCACACATATTATTCCCTCATTTAGTGGATATTTTCACAAAAAAGTGAAATTTTCAAAAATCCAGAAAATTGGCTGAAAACGACTAAATATCAAGGACTCATTGGGCGAATCGCTGTGGAACTGAAAAAGGAATGCTCACTTACATTTGTTCTATCTGAAAGTCTGATAAACGCCGGAAAAATGACTAAGTCCAAAAAAAAAAATGTTTCAACTTTTTTCAATTTTACACCCCTGGGATATATATTCTACCCACACACATTTGGAACTCTCCTGGGGTACCCTCACACATATTATACCCTCATTTAGTTTATATTTTCACAAAAAAGTGAAATTTTAAAAAAATCCAGAAAATTGGCTGAAAACGACTAAATATCAAGGACTCATTGGGCAAATCGCTCTGGAACTGAAATCGGAACGCTCGCTTACATTTGCCCTATCTGAAAGTCTGATAAACGCCGGAAAAATGACTAAGTCCAAAAAAAAATTTTTTTAAACTTTTTTCAATTTTACCCCGTTGGATATATATTCTACCCATACACCTTTGGAACACTCCTGGGGTACCCTCACACATATTATTCCCTCATTTAGTGGATATTTTCACAAAAAAAGTGAAATTTTCAAAAATCCAGAAAATTGGCTGAAAACGACTAAATATCAAGGACTCATTGGGCGAATCGCTCTGGAACTGAAATCGGAACGCTCACTGACATTTGCTCTATCTGAAAGTCTGATAAACGCCGGAAAAATGACTAAGTCCAAAAAAAAAAAAAGTTTCAACTTTTTTCAATTTTACCCCCCTGGGATATATATTCTACCCACACACATTTGGAACTCTCCTGGGGTACCCTCACACATATTATACCCTCATTTAGTGGATATTTTCACAAAAAAAAGTGAAATTTTAAAAAATCCAGAAAATTGGCTGAAAACGACTAAATATCAAGGACTCATTGGGCGAATCGCTTTAGAAATGAAATCGGAATGCTCATTGATATTTCCCCTATCTGAAAGTCTGATAAACGCCGGAAAAATGACTAAGTCCAAGAAAAAAATTTTTTTCAACTTTTTTCAATTTCACCCCCGTGGGATATATATTCTACCCACACAAATTTGGAACTCTCCTGGGGTACCCTCACACATATTATTCCCTCATTTAGTGGATATTTTCACAAAAAAGTTAAATTTTCAAAAATCCAGAAAATTGGCTGAAAACGATTAAATATCAAGGACTCATTGGGCGAATCGCTGTGGAACTGAAATAGGAACGCTCACTTACATTTGTTCTATCTGAAAGTCTGATAAACGCCGGAAAAATGACAGTCCAAAAAAAAATTTTTTTTCAACTTTTTTCAATTTTACCCCCGTGGGATATATATTCTACCCACACACATTTGGAACTCTCCTGGGGTACCCTCACACATATTATTCCCTCATTTAGTGGATATTTTCACAAAAAAGTGAAATTTTCAAAAATCCAGAAAATTGGCTGAAAACGACTAAATATCAAGGACTCATTGGGCGAATCGCTGTGGAACTGAAATAGGAATGCTCACTTACATTTGTTCTATCTGAAAGTCTGATAAACGCCGGAAAAATGACTAAGTCCAAAAAAAAAAATTTTTTCAACTTTTTTCAATTTTACCCCCCTGGGATATATATTCTACCCACACACATTTTGAACTCTCCTGGGGTACCCTCACACATATTATTCCCTCATTTAGTGGATATTTTCACAAAAAAGTGAAATTTTAAAAAATCCAGAAAATTGGCTGAAAACGACTAAATATCAAGGACTCATTGGGCGAATCGCTCTGGAACTGAAATCGGAACGCTAACTGATATTTCCCCTATCTGAAAGTCTGATAAACGCCGGAAAAATGACTAAGTCCGAGAAAAAAAAATTTTTTCAACTTTTTTCAATTTTACCCCCGTGGGATGTATATTCTACCCACACAAATTTGGAACTCTCCTGGGGTACCCTTACACATATTATTCCCTCATTTAGTGGAAATTTTCACAAAAAAGTGAAATTTTAAAAAATCCAGATAATTGCCTGAAAACGACTAAATATCAAGGACTCATTGGGAGAATCGCTCTGGAACTGAAATCGGAACGCTCACTGACATTTACCCTATCTGAAAGTCTGATAAACGGCGGAAAAATGACTTAAGTCCAAAAAAAATTTTTTTCAACTTTTTTCAATTTTACACGTGTGGGATATATATTCTACCCACACACATTTGGAACTCTCCTGGGGTACCCTCACACATATTATACCCTCATTTAGTGGATATTTTCACAAAAAAGTTAAATTTTAAAAAATCCAGAAAATTGGCTGAAAACGACTAAATATCAAGGACTCATTGGGCGAATCGCTCTGGAACTGAAATCGGAACGCTCACTGATATTTCCCCTATCTGAAAGTCTGATAAACGCCGGAAAAATGACTATGTCCAAGAAAAAAAAATTTTTTCAACTTTTTTCAATTTTACCCCCGTGGGATGTATATTCTACCCACACAAATATGGAACTCTCCTGGGGTACCCTCACACATATTATTCCCTCATTTAGTGGATATTTTCACAAAAAAGCGAAATTTTAAAAAATCCAGATAATTGCCTGAAAACGACTAAATATCAAGGACTCATTGGGAGAATCGCTCTGGAACTGAAATCGGAACGCTCACTGACATTTCCCCTATCTGAAAGTCTGATAAACGGCGGAAAAATGACTTAAGTCCAAAAAAAAATTTTTTTAAACTTTTTTCAATTTTACCCCGTTGGATATATATTCTACCCATACACCTTTGGAACACTCCTGGGGTACCCTCACACATATTATTCCCTCATTTAGTGGATATTTTCACAAAAAAAGTGAAATTTTCAAAAATCCAGAAAATTGGCTGAAAACGACTAAATATCAAGGACTCATTGGGCGAATCGCTCTGGAACTGAAATCGGAACGCTCACTGACATTTGCTCTATCTGAAAGTCTGATAAACGCCGGAAAAATGACTAAGTCCAAAAAAAAAAAAAGTTTCAACTTTTTTCAATTTTACCCCCCTGGGATATATATTCTACCCACACACATTTGGAACTCTCCTGGGGTACCCTCACACATATTATACCCTCATTTAGTGGATATTTTCACAAAAAAAAGTGAAATTTTAAAAAATCCAGAAAATTGGCTGAAAACGACTAAATATCAAGGACTCATTGGGCGAATCGCTTTAGAAATGAAATCGGAATGCTCATTGATATTTCCCCTATCTGAAAGTCTGATAAACGCCGGAAAAATGACTAAGTCCAAGAAAAAAATTTTTTTCAACTTTTTTCAATTTCACCCCCGTGGGATATATATTCTACCCACACAAATTTGGAACTCTCCTGGGGTACCCTCACACATATTATTCCCTCATTTAGTGGATATTTTCACAAAAAAGTGAAATTTTCAAAAATCCAGAAAATTGGCTGAAAACGATTAAATATCAAGGACTCATTGGGCGAATCGCTGTGGAACTGAAATAGGAACGCTCACTTACATTTGTTCTATCTGAAAGTCTGATAAACGCCGGAAAAATGACTAAGTCCAAGAAAAAATTTTTTTTAAACTTTTTTCAATTTTACCCCCGTTGGATATATATTCTACCCATACACCTTTGGAACACTCCTGGGGTACCCTCACACATATTATTCCCTCATTTAGTGGATATTTTCACAAAAAAAGTGAAATTTTCAAAAATCTCGAAAATTGGCTGAAAACGACTAAATATCAAGGACTCATTGGGCGAATCGCTCTGGAACTGAAATCGGAACGCTCACTGACATTTGCTCTATCTGAAAGTCTGATAAACGCCGGAAAAATGACTAGGTCCAAAAAAAAAAAATTTTTCAACTTTTTTCAATTTTACCCCCCTGGGATATATATTCTACCCACACACATTTTGAACTCTCCTGGGGTAACCTCACACATATTATACCCTCATTTATTGGATATTTTCACAAAAAAGTGAAATTTTAAAAAATCCAGAAAATTGCCTGAAAACGACTAAATATCAAGGACTCATTGGGAGAATCGCTCTGTAACTGAAATCGGAACGCTCAGTGACATTTCCCCTATCTGAAAGTCTGATAAACGCCGGAAAAATGACTTAAGTCCAAAAAAAAAATTTTTTTCAACTTTTTTAAATTTTACCCCCGTGGGATATATATTCTACCCACACATTTGGAACTCTCCTGGGGTACCCTCACACATATTATTCCCTCATTTAGTGGATATTTTCACAAAAAAGTGAAATTTTCAAAAATCCAGAAAATTGGCTGAAAATGACTAAATATCAAGGACTCATTCAGCGAATCGCTCTGGAACTGAAATCGGAACGCTCACTGACATTTCCCCTATGTGAAAGTCTGATACACGCCGGAAAAATGACTAAGTCCAAAAAAAAATTTTTTCAACTTTTTTCAATTTTACCCCTGTGGGATATATATTCTACCCACACACATGTGGAACTCTCCTGGGGTACCCTCACACATATTATTCCCTCATTTAGTGGATATTTTCACAAAGAAGTGAAATTTTCAAAAATCCAGAAAATTGGCTGAAAACGACTAAATATCAAGGACTCATTGGGCGAATCGCTGTGGAACTGAAATAGGAACGCTCACTTACATTTGTTCTATCTGAAAGTCTGATAAACGCCGGAAAAATGACTAAGTCCAAAAAAAAAAATGTTTCAACTTTTTTCAATTTTACACCCCTGGGATATATATTCTACCCACACACATTTGGAACTCTCCTGGGGTACCCTCACACATATTATACCCTCATTTAGTTTATATTTTCACAAAAAAGTGAAATTTTAAAAAAATCCAGAAAATTGGCTGAAAACGACTAAATATCAAGGACTCATTGGGCGAATCGCTCTGGAACTGAAATTGGAACGCTCACTTACATTTGCCTTATCTGAAAGTCTGATAAACGCCGGAAAAATAACAGTCCAAAAAAAAATTTTTTTTCAACTTTTTTCAATTTTACCCCCGTGGGATATATATTCTACCCACACACATTTGGAACTCTCCTGGGGTACCCTCACACATATTATTCCCTCATTTAGTGGATATTTTCACAAAAAAGTGAAATTTTCAAAAATCCATAAAATTGGCTGAAAATGACTAAATATCAAGGACTCATTCGGCGAATCGCTCTGGAACTGAAATCGGAACGCTCACTGACATTTCCCCTATCTGAAAGTCTGATAAACGCCGGAAAAATGACTAAGTCCCAAAAAAATTTTTTTAAACTTTTTTCAATTTTACCCCCGTGGGATATATATTCTACCCACACAAATTTGGAACTCTCCTTGGGTACCCTCACACATATTATTCCCTCATTTAGTGGATATTTTCACAAAAAAGTGAAATTTTCAAAAATCCAGAAAATTGGCTGAAAACGACTAAATATCAAGGACTCATTGGGCGAATCGCTGTGGAACTGAAAAAGGAATGCTCACTTACATTTGTTCTATCTGAAAGTCTGATAAACGCCGGAAAAATGACTAAGTCCAAAAAAAAAAATGTTTCAACTTTTTTCAATTTTACACCCCTGGGATATATATTCTACCCACACACATTTGGAACTCTCCTGGGGTACCCTCACACATATTATACCCTCATTTAGTTTATATTTTCACAAAAAAGTGAAATTTTAAAAAAATCCAGAAAATTGGCTGAAAACGACTAAATATCAAGGACTCATTGGGCAAATCGCTCTGGAACTGAAATCGGAACGCTCGCTTACATTTGCCCTATCTGAAAGTCTGATAAACGCCGGAAAAATGACTAAGTCCAAAAAAAAATTTTTTTAAACTTTTTTCAATTTTACCCCGTTGGATATATATTCTACCCATACACCTTTGGAACACTCCTGGGGTACCCTCACACATATTATTCCCTCATTTAGTGGATATTTTCACAAAAAAAGTGAAATTTTCAAAAATCCAGAAAATTGGCTGAAAACGACTAAATATCAAGGACTCATTGGGCGAATCGCTCTGGAACTGAAATCGGAACGCTCACTGACATTTGCTCTATCTGAAAGTCTGATAAACGCCGGAAAAATGACTAAGTCCAAAAAAAAAAAAAGTTTCAACTTTTTTCAATTTTACCCCCCTGGGATATATATTCTACCCACACACATTTGGAACTCTCCTGGGGTACCCTCACACATATTATACCCTCATTTAGTGGATATTTTCACAAAAAAAAGTGAAATTTTAAAAAATCCAGAAAATTGGCTGAAAACGACTAAATATCAAGGACTCATTGGGCGAATCGCTTTAGAAATGAAATCGGAATGCTCATTGATATTTCCCCTATCTGAAAGTCTGATAAACGCCGGAAAAATGACTAAGTCCAAGAAAAAAATTTTTTTCAACTTTTTTCAATTTCACCCCCGTGGGATATATATTCTACCCACACAAATTTGGAACTCTCCTGGGGTACCCTCACACATATTATTCCCTCATTTAGTGGATATTTTCACAAAAAAGTTAAATTTTCAAAAATCCAGAAAATTGGCTGAAAACGATTAAATATCAAGGACTCATTGGGCGAATCGCTGTGGAACTGAAATAGGAACGCTCACTTACATTTGTTCTATCTGAAAGTCTGATAAACGCCGGAAAAATGACAGTCCAAAAAAAAATTTTTTTTCAACTTTTTTCAATTTTACCCCCGTGGGATATATATTCTACCCACACACATTTGGAACTCTCCTGGGGTACCCTCACACATATTATTCCCTCATTTAGTGGATATTTTCACAAAAAAGTGAAATTTTCAAAAATCCAGAAAATTGGCTGAAAACGACTAAATATCAAGGACTCATTGGGCGAATCGCTGTGGAACTGAAATAGGAATGCTCACTTACATTTGTTCTATCTGAAAGTCTGATAAACGCCGGAAAAATGACTAAGTCCAAAAAAAAAAATTTTTTCAACTTTTTTCAATTTTACCCCCCTGGGATATATATTCTACCCACACACATTTTGAACTCTCCTGGGGTACCCTCACACATATTATTCCCTCATTTAGTGGATATTTTCACAAAAAAGTGAAATTTTAAAAAATCCAGAAAATTGGCTGAAAACGACTAAATATCAAGGACTCATTGGGCGAATCGCTCTGGAACTGAAATCGGAACGCTAACTGATATTTCCCCTATCTGAAAGTCTGATAAACGCCGGAAAAATGACTAAGTCCGAGAAAAAAACATTTTTTCAACTTTTTTCAATTTTACCCCCGTGGGATGTATATTCTACCCACACAAATTTGGAACTCTCCTGGGGTACCCTTACACATATTATTCCCTCATTTAGTGGAAATTTTCACAAAAAAGTGAAATTTTAAAAAATCCAGATAATTGCCTGAAAACGACTAAATATCAAGGACTCATTGGGAGAATCGCTCTGGAACTGAAATCGGAACGCTCACTGACATTTACCCTATCTGAAAGTCTGATAAACGGCGGAAAAATGACTTAAGTCCAAAAAAAATTTTTTTCAACTTTTTTCAATTTTACACGTGTGGGATATATATTCTACCCACACACATTTGGAACTCTCCTGGGGTACCCTCACACATATTATACCCTCATTTAGTGGATATTTTCACAAAAAAGTTAAATTTTAAAAAATCCAGAAAATTGGCTGAAAACGACTAAATATCAAGGACTCATTGGGCGAATCGCTCTGGAACTGAAATCGGAACGCTCACTGATATTTCCCCTATCTGAAAGTCTGATAAACGCCGGAAAAATGACTATGTCCAAGAAAAAAAAATTTTTTCAACTTTTTTCAATTTTACCCCCGTGGGATGTATATTCTACCCACACAAATATGGAACTCTCCTGGGGTACCCTCACACATATTATTCCCTCATTTAGTGGATATTTTCACAAAAAAGCGAAATTTTAAAAAATCCAGATAATTGCCTGAAAACGACTAAATATCAAGGACTCATTGGGAGAATCGCTCTGGAACTGAAATCGGAACGCTCACTGACATTTCCCCTATCTGAAAGTCTGATAAACGGCGGAAAAATGACTTAAGTCCAAAAAAAAATTTTTTTAAACTTTTTTCAATTTTACCCCGTTGGATATATATTCTACCCATACACCTTTGGAACACTCCTGGGGTACCCTCACACATATTATTCCCTCATTTAGTGGATATTTTCACAAAAAAAGTGAAATTTTCAAAAATCCAGAAAATTGGCTGAAAACGACTAAATATCAAGGACTCATTGGGCGAATCGCTCTGGAACTGAAATCGGAACGCTCACTGACATTTGCTCTATCTGAAAGTCTGATAAACGCCGGAAAAATGACTAAGTCCAAAAAAAAAAAAAGTTTCAACTTTTTTCAATTTTACCCCCCTGGGATATATATTCTACCCACACACATTTGGAACTCTCCTGGGGTACCCTCACACATATTATACCCTCATTTAGTGGATATTTTCACAAAAAAAAGTGAAATTTTAAAAAATCCAGAAAATTGGCTGAAAACGACTAAATATCAAGGACTCATTGGGCGAATCGCTTTAGAAATGAAATCGGAATGCTCATTGATATTTCCCCTATCTGAAAGTCTGATAAACGCCGGAAAAATGACTAAGTCCAAGAAAAAAATTTTTTTCAACTTTTTTCAATTTCACCCCCGTGGGATATATATTCTACCCACACAAATTTGGAACTCTCCTGGGGTACCCTCACACATATTATTCCCTCATTTAGTGGATATTTTCACAAAAAAGTTAAATTTTCAAAAATCCAGAAAATTGGCTGAAAACGATTAAATATCAAGGACTCATTGGGCGAATCGCTGTGGAACTGAAATAGGAACGCTCACTTACATTTGTTCTATCTGAAAGTCTGATAAACGCCGGAAAAATGACAGTCCAAAAAAAAATTTTTTTTCAACTTTTTTCAATTTTACCCCCGTGGGATATATATTCTACCCACACACATTTGGAACTCTCCTGGGGTACCCTCACACATATTATTCCCTCATTTAGTGGATATTTTCACAAAAAAGTGAAATTTTCAAAAATCCAGAAAATTGGCTGAAAACGACTAAATATCAAGGACTCATTGGGCGAATCGCTGTGGAACTGAAATAGGAATGCTCACTTACATTTGTTCTATCTGAAAGTCTGATAAACGCCGGAAAAATGACTAAGTCCAAAAAAAAAAATTTTTTCAACTTTTTTCAATTTTACCCCCCTGGGATATATATTCTACCCACACACATTTTGAACTCTCCTGGGGTACCCTCACACATATTATTCCCTCATTTAGTGGATATTTTCACAAAAAAGTGAAATTTTAAAAAATCCAGAAAATTGGCTGAAAACGACTAAATATCAAGGACTCATTGGGCGAATCGCTCTGGAACTGAAATCGGAACGCTAACTGATATTTCCCCTATCTGAAAGTCTGATAAACGCCGGAAAAATGACTAAGTCCGAGAAAAAAAAATTTTTTCAACTTTTTTCAATTTTACCCCCGTGGGATGTATATTCTACCCACACAAATTTGGAACTCTCCTGGGGTACCCTTACACATATTATTCCCTCATTTAGTGGAAATTTTCACAAAAAAGTGAAATTTTAAAAAATCCAGATAATTGCCTGAAAACGACTAAATATCAAGGACTCATTGGGAGAATCGCTCTGGAACTGAAATCGGAACGCTCACTGACATTTACCCTATCTGAAAGTCTGATAAACGGCGGAAAAATGACTTAAGTCCAAAAAAAATTTTTTTCAACTTTTTTCAATTTTACACGTGTGGGATATATATTCTACCCACACACATTTGGAACTCTCCTGGGGTACCCTCACACATATTATACCCTCATTTAGTGGATATTTTCACAAAAAAGTTAAATTTTAAAAAATCCAGAAAATTGGCTGAAAACGACTAAATATCAAGGACTCATTGGGCGAATCGCTCTGGAACTGAAATCGGAACGCTCACTGATATTTCCCCTATCTGAAAGTCTGATAAACGCCGGAAAAATGACTATGTCCAAGAAAAAAAAATTTTTTCAACTTTTTTCAATTTTACCCCCGTGGGATGTATATTCTACCCACACAAATATGGAACTCTCCTGGGGTACCCTCACACATATTATTCCCTCATTTAGTGGATATTTTCACAAAAAAGCGAAATTTTAAAAAATCCAGATAATTGCCTGAAAACGACTAAATATCAAGGACTCATTGGGAGAATCGCTCTGGAACTGAAATCGGAACGCTCACTGACATTTCCCCTATCTGAAAGTCTGATAAACGGCGGAAAAATGACTTAAGTCCAAAAAAAAATTTTTTTAAACTTTTTTCAATTTTACCCCGTTGGATATATATTCTACCCATACACCTTTGGAACACTCCTGGGGTACCCTCACACATATTATTCCCTCATTTAGTGGATATTTTCACAAAAAAAGTGAAATTTTCAAAAATCCAGAAAATTGGCTGAAAACGACTAAATATCAAGGACTCATTGGGCGAATCGCTCTGGAACTGAAATCGGAACGCTCACTGACATTTGCTCTATCTGAAAGTCTGATAAACGCCGGAAAAATGACTAAGTCCAAAAAAAAAAAAAGTTTCAACTTTTTTCAATTTTACCCCCCTGGGATATATATTCTACCCACACACATTTGGAACTCTCCTGGGGTACCCTCACACATATTATACCCTCATTTAGTGGATATTTTCACAAAAAAAAGTGAAATTTTAAAAAATCCAGAAAATTGGCTGAAAACGACTAAATATCAAGGACTCATTGGGCGAATCGCTTTAGAAATGAAATCGGAATGCTCATTGATATTTCCCCTATCTGAAAGTCTGATAAACGCCGGAAAAATGACTAAGTCCAAGAAAAAAATTTTTTTCAACTTTTTTCAATTTCACCCCCGTGGGATATATATTCTACCCACACAAATTTGGAACTCTCCTGGGGTACCCTCACACATATTATTCCCTCATTTAGTGGATATTTTCACAAAAAAGTTAAATTTTCAAAAATCCAGAAAATTGGCTGAAAACGATTAAATATCAAGGACTCATTGGGCGAATCGCTGTGGAACTGAAATAGGAACGCTCACTTACATTTGTTCTATCTGAAAGTCTGATAAACGCCGGAAAAATGACAGTCCAAAAAAAAATTTTTTTTCAACTTTTTTCAATTTTACCCCCGTGGGATATATATTCTACCCACACACATTTGGAACTCTCCTGGGGTACCCTCACACATATTATTCCCTCATTTAGTGGATATTTTCACAAAAAAGTGAAATTTTCAAAAATCCAGAAAATTGGCTGAAAACGACTAAATATCAAGGACTCATTGGGCGAATCGCTGTGGAACTGAAATAGGAATGCTCACTTACATTTGTTCTATCTGAAAGTCTGATAAACGCCGGAAAAATGACTAAGTCCAAAAAAAAAAATTTTTTCAACTTTTTTCAATTTTACCCCCCTGGGATATATATTCTACCCACACACATTTTGAACTCTCCTGGGGTACCCTCACACATATTATTCCCTCATTTAGTGGATATTTTCACAAAAAAGTGAAATTTTAAAAAATCCAGAAAATTGGCTGAAAACGACTAAATATCAAGGACTCATTGGGCGAATCGCTCTGGAACTGAAATCGGAACGCTAACTGATATTTCCCCTATCTGAAAGTCTGATAAACGCCGGAAAAATGACTAAGTCCGAGAAAAAAAAATTTTTTCAACTTTTTTCAATTTTACCCCCGTGGGATGTATATTCTACCCACACAAATTTGGAACTCTCCTGGGGTACCCTTACACATATTATTCCCTCATTTAGTGGAAATTTTCACAAAAAAGTGAAATTTTAAAAAATCCAGATAATTGCCTGAAAACGACTAAATATCAAGGACTCATTGGGAGAATCGCTCTGGAACTGAAATCGGAACGCTCACTGACATTTACCCTATCTGAAAGTCTGATAAACGGCGGAAAAATGACTTAAGTCCAAAAAAAATTTTTTTCAACTTTTTTCAATTTTACACGTGTGGGATATATATTCTACCCACACACATTTGGAACTCTCCTGGGGTACCCTCACACATATTATACCCTCATTTAGTGGATATTTTCACAAAAAAGTTAAATTTTAAAAAATCCAGAAAATTGGCTGAAAACGACTAAATATCAAGGACTCATTGGGCGAATCGCTCTGGAACTGAAATCGGAACGCTCACTGATATTTCCCCTATCTGAAAGTCTGATAAACGCCGGAAAAATGACTATGTCCAAGAAAAAAAAATTTTTTCAACTTTTTTCAATTTTACCCCCGTGGGATGTATATTCTACCCACACAAATATGGAACTCTCCTGGGGTACCCTCACACATATTATTCCCTCATTTAGTGGATATTTTCACAAAAAAGCGAAATTTTAAAAAATCCAGATAATTGCCTGAAAACGACTAAATATCAAGGACTCATTGGGAGAATCGCTCTGGAACTGAAATCGGAACGCTCACTGACATTTCCCCTATCTGAAAGTCTGATAAACGGCGGAAAAATGACTTAAGTCCAAAAAAAAATTTTTTTCAACTTTTTTCAATTTTACACCTGTGGGATATATAATCTACCCACACACATTTGGAACTCTCCTGGGGTACCCTCACACATATTATACCCTCATTTAGTGGATATTTTCACAAAAAAGTTAAATTTTAAAAAATCCAGAAAATTGGCTGAAAACGACTAAATATCAAGGACTCATTGGGCGAATCGCTCTGGAACTGAAATCGGAACTCTCACTGACATTTCCCCTATCTGAAAGTCTGATAAACGCCGGAAAAATGACTAAGTCCAAAAAAAAAAATTTTTTCAACTTTTTTCAATTTTACCCCCCTGGGATATATATTCTACCCACACACATTTTGAACTCTCCTGGGGTTCCCTCACACATATTATACCCTCATTTATTGGATATTTTCACAAAAAAGTGAAATTTTAAAAAATCCAGAAAATTGGCTGAAAACGACTAAATATCAAGGACTCATTGGGCGAATCGCTCTGGAACTGAAATCGGAACGCTCACTTACATTTGCCTTATCTGAAAGTCTGATAAAAGCCGGAAAAATGACTAAGTCCAAAAGAATATTTTTTTAAACTTTTTTCAATTTTACCCCCGTGGGATATATATTCTACTCACACACATTTGGAACTCTCCTGGGGTACCCTCACACATATTATTCCCTCATTTAGTGGATATTTTCACAATAAAGTGAAATTTTAAAAAATCCAGAAAATTGCCTGAAAACGACTAAATATCAAGGACTCATTGGGAGAATCGCTCTGGAACTGAAATCGGAACGCTCAGTGACATTTCCCCTATCTGAAAGTCTGATAAACGCCGGAAAAATGACTTAAGTCCAAAAAAAAAATTTTTTTCAACTTTTTTCAATTTTACCCCCGTGGGATATATATTCTATCCACACATTTGGAACTCTCCTGGGGTACCCTCACACATATTATTCCCTCATTTAGTGGATATTTTCACAAAAAAGTGAAATTTTCAAAAATCCAGAAAATTGGCTGAAAATGACTAAATATCAAGGACTCATTCAGCGAATCGCTCTGGAACTGAAATCGGAACGCTCACTGACATTTCCCCTATGTGAAATTCTGATACACGCGGAAAAATGACTAAGTCCAAAAAAAAATTTTTTCAACTTTTTTCAATTTTACCCCTGTGGGATATATATTCTACCCACACACATGTGGAACTCTCCTGGGGTACCCTCACACATATTATTCCCTCATTTAGTGGATATTTTCACAAAAAAGTGAAATTTTAAAAAATCCAGAAAATTGGCTAAAAACGACTAAATATCAAGGACTCATTGGGCAAATCGCTCTGGAACTGAAATCGGAACGCTCACTGATATTTCCCCTATCTGAAAGTCTGATAAACGCCGGAAAAATGACTAAGTCCAAAAAAAAAAATTTTTTCAACTTTTTTCAATTTTACCCCCCTGGGATATATATTCTACCCACACACATTTTGAACTCTCCTGGGGTTCCCTCACACATATTATACCCTCATTTATTGGATATTTTCACAAAAAAGTGAAATTTTAAAAAATCCAGAAAATTGGCTGAAAACGACTAAATATCAAGGACTCATTGGGCGAATCGCTCTGGAACTGAAATCGGAACGCTCACTTACATTTGCCTTATCTGAAAGTCTGATAAAAGCCGGAAAAATGACTAAGTCCAAAAGAATATTTTTTTAAACTTTTTTCAATTTTACCCCCGTGGGATATATATTCTACTCACACACATTTGGAACTCTCCTGGGGTACCCTCACACATATTATTCCCTCATTTAGTGGATATTTTCACAATAAAGTGAAATTTTAAAAAATCCAGAAAATTGCCTGAAAACGACTAAATATCAAGGACTCATTGGGAGAATCGCTCTGGAACTGAAATCGGAACGCTCAGTGACATTTCCCCTATCTGAAAGTCTGATAAACGCCGGAAAAATGACTTAAGTCCAAAAAAAAAATTTTTTTCAACTTTTTTCAATTTTACCCCCGTGGGATATATATTCTATCCACACATTTGGAACTCTCCTGGGGTACCCTCACACATATTATTCCCTCATTTAGTGGATATTTTCACAAAAAAGTGAAATTTTCAAAAATCCAGAAAATTGGCTGAAAATGACTAAATATCAAGGACTCATTCAGCGAATCGCTCTGGAACTGAAATCGGAACGCTCACTGACATTTCCCCTATGTGAAATTCTGATACACGCGGAAAAATGACTAAGTCCAAAAAAAAATTTTTTCAACTTTTTTCAATTTTACCCCTGTGGGATATATATTCTACCCACACACATGTGGAACTCTCCTGGGGTACCCTCACACATATTATTCCCTCATTTAGTGGATATTTTCACAAAAAAGTGAAATTTTAAAAAATCCAGAAAATTGGCTAAAAACGACTAAATATCAAGGACTCATTGGGCAAATCGCTCTGGAACTGAAATCGGAACGCTCACTGATATTTCCCCTATCTGAAAGTCTGATAAACGCCGGAAAAATGACTAAGTCCAAGAAAAAAAAATTTTTTCAACTTTTTTCAATTTTACCCCCGTGGGATGTATATTCTACCCACACAAATTTGGAACTCTCCTGGGGTACCCTCACACATATTATACCCTCATTTAGTGGATATTTTCACAAAAAAGTGATATTTTAAGAAATCCAGAAAATTGGCTGAAAACGAATAAATATCAAGGACTCATTGGGCGAATCGCTCTGGAACTGAAATCGGAACACTCACTGACATTTACCCTATCTTAAAGTCTAATAAACGCCGGAAAAATGACTAAGTCCAAAAAAAAATTTTTTTCAACTTTTTTCAATTTTACACCCGTGGGATACATATTCTACCCACACACATTTGGAACTCTCCTGAGGTACCCTCACACATATTATTCCCTCATTTAGTGGATATTTTCACAAAAAAGTGAAATTTTCAAAAATCCAGAAAATTGGCTGAAAACGACTAAATATCAAGGACTCATTGGGCGAATCGCTCTGGAACTGAAATCGGAACGCTCACTGACATTTGCCCTATCTGAAAGTCTGATAAACGCCGGAAAAATGACTAAGTCCAAAAAAAATTTTTTTCAACTTTTTTCAATTTTACCCCCGTGGGATATATATTCTATCCACACACATTTGGAACTCTCTTGGGGTACCCTCACACATATTATTCCCTCATTTACTGGATATTTTCACAAAAAAGTGAAATTTTCAAAAATCCAGAAAATTGGCTGAAAATTATTAAATAACAAGGACTCATTCAGCGAATCGCTCTGGAACTGAAATCGGAACGCTCACTTACATTTGCCCTTTCTGAAAGTCTGATAAACGCCGGAAAAATGATTAATTCCAGAAAAAAAAAATTTTCAACTTTTTTCAATTTTACCCCCGTGGGATATATATTCTACCCACACACATCTGGAACTCTCCTGGGGTACCCTCACACATATTATTCCCTCATTTAGTGGATATTTTCACAAAAAAGTGAAATTTTCAAAAATCCAGAAAATTGGCTGAAAACGACTAAATATCAAGGACTCATTGGGCGAATCGCTCTGGAACTGAAATCGGAACTCTCACTGACATTTGCCCTATCTGAAAGTCTGATAAACGCCCGAAAAATGACTAAGTCCAAAAAAAATTTTTTTCAACGTTTTTCAATTTTACACCCGTGGGATACATATTCTACCCACACACATTTGGAACTCTCCTGGGGTACCCTCACACATATCAAACCCTCATTTAGTGGATACTTTCACAAAAAAGTGAAATTTCCAAAAATCCAGAAAATTGGCTGAAAACGAATAAATATCAAGGACTCATTGGGCAAATCGCTCTGGAACTGAAATCGTAATGCTCACTGACATTTGCTCTATCTGAAAGTCTGATAAACGCCGGAAAAATGACTAAGTCCAAAAAAAATTTTTTTCAACTTTTTTCAATTTTAAACCCTTGGGATATATATTCTACCCACACACATTTGGAACTCTCCTGGGGTACCCTCACACATATTATTCCCTCATTTAGTGGACATTTTCACAAAAAAGTGAAATTTTCAAAAATCCAGAAAATTGGCTGAAAATGACAAAATATCAAGGACTCATTCGGCGAATCGCTCTGGAACTGAAATCGGAACGCTCACTGACATTTCCCCTATCTGAAAGTCTGATAAACGCCGGAAAAATGACTAAGTCCCAAAAAATTTTTTTTCAACTTTTTTCAATTTTACCCTTGTGGGATATATAATCTACCCACACACATTTGGAACTCTCCTGGGGTACCCTCACACATACTATTCCCTCATTTAGTGGATATTTTCACAAAAAAAGTGAAATTTTAAAAAATCCAGAAAATTGGCTGAAAACGACTAAATATCAAGGACTCATTGGGAGAATGGCTCTGGAACTGAAATTGGAATGCTCACTGACATTTGATCTTTTTGAAAGTCTGATAAACGCCGGAAAAATGACTAAGTCCAAAAAAAAAATGTTTCAACTTTTTTCAATTTTACCCTCCTGGGATATATATTCTACCAACACACATTTGGAACTCTCCTGGGGTACCCTCACACATATTATACCCTCATTTAGTGGATATTTTCACAAAAAAGTGAAATTTTAAGAAATCCAGAAAATTGGCTGAAAAGGAATAAATATCAAGGACTCATTGGGCGAATCGTTCTGGAACTGAAATTGTAACGCTCACTGACATTTGCTCTATCTGAAAGTCTGATAAACGCCGGAAAAATGACTAAGTCCAAAAAAAAAATTTTTTCAACTTTTTTCAATTTTACCCCCGTGGGATATATATTCTACCCACACACATTTGGAACTCTCCTGGGGTACCCTCACACATATTATTCCCTCATTTAGTGGATATTTTCACAAAAAAGTGAAATTTTCAAAAATCCAGAAAATTGGCTGAAAACGAATAAATATCAAGGACTCATTGGGCAAATCGCTCTGGAACTGAAATCGTAACGCTCACTGACATTTGCTCTATCTGAAAGTCTGATAAACGCCGGAAAAATGACTAAGTCCAAAAAAAAAATGTTTAAACTTTTTTCAATTTTACCCCCCTGGGATATATATTCTACCCACACATATTTGGAACTCTCCTGGGGTACCCTCACACATATTATACCCTCATTTAGTGGATATTTTCACAAAAAAGTGAAATTTTAAGAAATCCAGAAAATTGGCTGAAAACGAATAAATATCAAGGACTCATTGGGCGAATCGCTCTGGAACTGAAATCGGAACACTCACTGACATTTCCCCTATCTTAAAGTCTAATAAACGCCGGAAAAATGACTAAGTCCAAAAAAAAATTTTTTTCAACTTTTTTCAATTTTACACCCGTGGGATACATATTCTACCCACACACATTTGGAACTCTCCTGAGGTACCCTCACACATATTATTCCCTCATTTAGTGGATATTTTCACAAAAAAGTGAAATTTTCAAAAATCCAGAAAATTGGCTGAAAACGACTAAATATCAAGGACTCATTGGGCGAATCGCTCTGGAACTGAAATCGGAATGCTCACTGACATTTGCCCTATCTGAAAGTCTGATAAACGCCGGAAAAATGACTAAGTCCAAAAAAAATTTTTTTCAACTTTTTTCAATTTTACCCCCGTGGGATATATATTCTACCCACACACATTTGGAACTCTCTTGGGGTACCCTCACACATATTATTCCCTCATTTACTGGATATTTTCACAAAAAAGTGAAATTTTCAAAAATCCAGAAAATTGGCTGAAAATTATTAAATAACAAGGACTCATTCAGCGAATCGCTCTGGAACTGAAATCGGAACGCTCACTTACATTTGCCCTTTCTGAAAGTCTGATAAACGCCGGAAAAATGATTAATTCCAGAAAAAAAAAATTTTCAACTTTTTTCAATTTTACCCCCGTGGGATATATATTCTACCCACACACATCTGGAACTCTCCTGGGGTACCCTCACACATATTATTCCCTCATTTAGTGGATATTTTCACAAAAAAGTGAAATTTTCAAAAATCCAGAAAATTGGCTGAAAACGACTAAATATCAAGGACTCATTGGGCGAATCGCTCTGGAACTGAAATCGGAACTCTCACTGACATTTGCCCTATCTGAAAGTCTGATAAACGCCCGAAAAATGACTAAGTCCAAAAAAAATTTTTTTCAACGTTTTTCAATTTTACACCCGTGGGATACATATTCTACCCACACACATTTGGAACTCTCCTGGGGTACCCTCACACATATCAAACCCTCATTTAGTGGATACTTTCACAAAAAAGTGAAATTTCCAAAAATCCAGAAAATTGGCTGAAAACGAATAAATATCAAGGACTCATTGGGCAAATCGCTCTGGAACTGAAATCATAATGCTCACTGACATTTGCTCTATCTGAAAGTCTGATAAACGCCGGAAAAATGACTAAGTCCAAAAAAAATTTTTTTCAACTTTTTTCAATTTTAAACCCGTGGGATATATATTCTACCCACACACATTTGGAACTCTCCTGGGGTACCCTCACACATATTATTCCCTCATTTAGTGGACATTTTCACAAAAAAGTGAAATTTTCAAAAATCCAGAAAATTGGCTGAAAATGACAAAATATCAAGGACTCATTCGGCGAATCGCTCTGGAACTGAAATCGGAACGCTCACTGACATTTCCCCTATCTGAAAGTCTGATAAACGCCGGAAAAATGACTAAGTCCCAAAAAATTTTTTTTCAACTTTTTTCAATTTTACCCTTGTGGGATATATAATCTACCCACACACATTTGGAACTCTCCTGGGGTACCCTCACACATACTATTCCCTCATTTAGTGGATATTTTCACAAAAAACGTGAAATTTTAAAAAATCCAGAAAATTGGCTGAAAACGACTAAATATCAAGGACTCATTGGGAGAATGGCTCTGGAACTGAAATTGGAATGCTCACTGACATTTGATCTTTTTGAAAGTCTGATAAACGCCGGAAAAATGACTAAGTCCAAAAAAAAAATGTTTCAACTTTTTTCAATTTTACCCTCCTGGGATATATATTCTACCAACACACATTTGGAACTCTCCTGGGGTACCCTCACACATATTATACCCTCATTTAGTGGATATTTTCACAAAAAAGTGAAATTTTAAGAAATCCAGAAAATTGGCTGAAAAGGAATAAATATCAAGGACTCATTGGGCGAATCGTTCTGGAACTGAAATTGTAACGCTCACTGACATTTGCTCTATCTGAAAGTCTGATAAACGCCGGAAAAATGACTAAGTCCAAAAAAAAAATTTTTTCAACTTTTTTCAATTTTACCCCCGTGGGATATATATTCTACCCACACACATTTGGAACTCTCCTGGGGTACCCTCACACATATTATTCCCTCATTTAGTGGATATTTTCACAAAAAAGTGAAATTTTCAAAAATCCAGAAAATTGGCTGAAAACGAATAAATATCAAGGACTCATTGGGCAAATCGCTCTGGAACTGAAATCGTAACGCTCACTGACATTTGCTCTATCTGAAAGTCTGATAAACGCCGGAAAAATGACTAAGTCCAAAAAAAAAATGTTTAAACTTTTTTCAATTTTACCCCCCTGGGATATATATTCTACCCACACATATTTGGAACTCTCCTGGGGTACCCTCACACATATTATACCCTCATTTAGTGGATATTTTCACAAAAAAGTGAAATTTTAAGAAATCCAGAAAATTGGCTGAAAACGACTAAATATCAAGGACTCATTGGGAGAATGGCTCTGGAACTGAAATCGGAACACTCACTGACATTTCCCCTATCTTAAAGTCTAATAAACGCCGGAAAAATGACTAAGTCCAAAAAAAAATTTTTTTCAACTTTTTTCAATTTTACACCCGTGGGATACATATTCTACCCACACACATTTAGAACTCTCCTGAGGTACCCTCACACATATTATTCCCTCATTTAGTGGATATTTTCACAAAAAAGTGAAATTTTCAAAAATCCAGAAAATTGGCTGAAAACGACTAAATATCAAGGACTCATTGGGCGAATCGCTCTGGAACTGAAATCGGAACGCTCACTGACATTTGCCCTATCTGAAAGTCTGATAAACGCCGGAAAAATGACTAAGTCCAAAAAAAATTTTTTTCAACTTTTTTCAATTTTACCCCCGTGGGATATATATTCTACCCACACACATTTGGAACTCTCTTGGGGTACCCTCACACATATTATTCCCTCATTTACTGGATATTTTCACAAAAAAGTGAAATTTTCAAAAATCCAGAAAATTGGCTGAAAATTATTAAATAACAAGGACTCATTCAGCGAATCGCTCTGGAACTGAAATCGGAACGCTCACTTACATTTGCCCTTTCTGAAAGTCTGATAAACGCCGGAAAAATGATTAATTCCAGAAAAAAAAATTTTTCAACTTTTTTCAATTTTACACCCGTGGGATATATATTCTACCCACACACATCTGGAACTCTCCTGGGGTACCCTCACACATATTATACCCTCATTTAGTGGATATTTTCACAAAAAAGTGAAATTTTAAGAAATCCAGAAAATTGGCTGAAAAGGAATAAATATCAAGGACTCATTGGGCGAATCGTTCTGGAACTGAAATTGTAACGCTCACTGACATTTGCTCTATCTGAAAGTCTGATAAACGCCGGAAAAATGACTAAGTCCAAAAAAAAATTTTTTTCAACGTTTTTCAATTTTACACCCGTGGGATACATATTCTACCCACACACATTTGGAACTCTCCTGGGGTACCCTCACACATATTATTCCCTCATTTAGTGGATATTTTCACAAAAAAAGTGAAATTTTCAAAAATCCAGAAAATTGGCTGAAAACGACTAAATATCAAGGACTCATTGGCTGAATCGCTCTGGAACTGAAATCGGAATGCTCACTTACATTTGCCCTATCTGAAAGTCTGATAAACGCCGGAAAAATGACTAAGTCCCAAAAAATTTTTTTTCAACTTTTTTCAATTTTACCCTTGTGGGATATATAATCTAACCACACACATTTGGAACTCTCCTGGGGTACCCTCACACATATTATACCCTCATTTAGTGGATATTTTCACAAAAAAGTGAAATTTTAAGAAATCCAGAAAATTGGCTGAAAAGGAATAAATATCAAGGACTCATTGGGCGAATCGTTCTGGAACTGAAATTGTAACGCTCACTGACATTTGCTCTATCTGAAAGTCTGATAAACGCCGGAAAAATGACTAAGTCCAAAAAAAAATTTTTTTCAACTTTTTTCAATTTTACCCCCGTGGGATATATATTCTACCCACACACATTTGGAACTCTCCTGGGGTAGCCTCACACATATTATTCCCTCATTTAGTGGATATTTTCACAAAAAAGTGAAATTTTCAAAAATCCAGAAAATTGGCTGAAAACGACTAAATATCAAGGACGCATTGGGCAAATCGCTTTGGAACTGAAATCGGAACGCTCACTGACATTTGCCCTATCTGAAAGTCTGATAAACGCCGGAAAAATGACAGTCCAAGAAAAAAAAAATTTTCAACTTTTTTAAATTTTACCCCCGTGGGATGTATATTCTACCCACACAAATTTGGAACTCTCCTGGGGTACCCTCACACATATTATTCCCTCATTTAGTGGATATTTTCACAAAAAAGTGAAATTTTCAAAAATCCAGAAAATTGGCTGAAAACGACTAAATATCAAGGACTCATTAGGCAAATCGCTCTGGAACTGAAATCGGAATGCTCACTGACATTTGCCCTATCTGAAAGTCTGATAAACGCCGGAAAAATGACTAAGTCCAAAAAAAAAAATGTTTCAACTTTTTTCAATTTTACCCTCCTGGGATATATATTCTACTCACACACATTTGGAACTCTCCTGGGGTACCCTCACACATATTATTCCCTCATTTAGTGGATATTTTCACAAAAAAAGTGAAATTTTCAAAAATCCAGAAAATTGGCTGAAAACGACTAAATATCAAGGACTCATTGGGCAAATCGCTCTGGAACTGAAATTGGAACGCTCACTGACATTTGCTCTTTTTGAAAGTCTGATAAACGCCGGAAAAATGACTAAGTCCAAAAAAAAAAATGTTTCAACTTTTTTCAATTTTACCCTCCTGGGATATATATTCTACCCACACACATTTGGAACTCTCCTGGGGTACCCTCACACATATTATACCCTCATTTAGTGGATATTTTAACAAAAAAGTGAAATTTTAAAAAATCCAGAAAATTGGCTGAAAACGACTAAATATCAATGACTCATTGGGAGAATCGCTCTGGAACTGAAATCGGAACGCTCAGTGACATTTCCCCTATCTGAAAGTCTGATAAACGCCGGAAAAATGACTAAGTCCAAAAAAAAAATTTTTTAAACTTTTTTCAATTTTACCCCCGTGGGATATATATTCTACTCACACACATTTGGAACTCTCCTGGGGTACCCTCACACATATTATTCCCTCATTTAGTGGATATTTTCACAAAAAAGTGAAATTTTCAAAAATCCAGAAAATTGCCTGAAAACTAATAAATATCAAGGACTCATTGGGCGAATCGCTCTGGAGCTGAAATCGGAACGCTCACTGATATTTCCCCTATCTGAAAGTCTGATAAACGCCGGAAAAATGACTAAGTCCAAAAAAAAAATGTTTAAACTTTTTTCAATTTTACCCCCCTGGGATATATATTCTACCCACACATATTTGGAACTCTCCTGGGGTACCCTCACACATATTATACCCTCATTTAGTGGATATTTTCACAAAAAAGTGAAATTTTAAGAAATCGAGAAAATTGGCTGAAAACGAATAAATATCAAGGACTCATTGGGCGAATCGCTCTGGAACTGAAATCGGAACACTCACTGACATTTCCCCTATCTTAAAGTCTAATAAACGCCGGAAAAATGACTAAGTCCAAAAAAAAATTTTTTTCAACTTTTTTCAATTTTACACCCGTGGGATACATATTCTACCCACACACATTTGGAACTCTCCTGGGGTACCCTCACACATATCAAACCCTCATTTAGTGGATACTTTCATAAAAAAGTGAAATTTCCAAAAATCCAGAAAATTGGCTGAAAACGAATAAATATCAATGACTCATTGGGCAAATCGCTCTGGAACTGAAATCGTAATGCTCACTGACATTTGCTCTATCTGAAAGTCTGATAAACGAAGGAAAAATGACTAAGTCCAAAAAAAATTTTTTCATCTTCTCTCAATTTTACCCCCGTGGGATATATATTCAACCCACACACATTTGGAACTCTCCTGGGGTACCCTCACACATATTATTCCCTCATTTAGTGGATATTTTCACAAAAAAGTGAAATTTTCAAAAATCCAGAAAATTGGCTGAAAACGACTAAATATCAAGGACGCATTTTGCAAATCGCTTTGGAACTGAAATCGGAACGCTCACTGACATTTGCCCTATTTGAAAGTCTGATAAACGCCGGAAAAATGACTAAGTCCAAGAAAAAATTTTTTTTCAACTTTTTTCAATTTTACCCCCGTGGGATGTATATTCTACCCACACAAATTTGGAACTCTCCTGGGGTACCCTCACACATATTATTCCCTCATTTAGTGGACATTTTCACAAAAAAGTGAAATTTTCAAAAATCCAGAAAATTGGCTGAAAACGACTAAATATCAAGGACTCATTGGGTGAATCGCTCTGGAGCTGAAATCGGAACGCTCACTTACATTTGCCCTATCTGAAAGTCTGATAAACGCCGGAAAAATGATTAAGTCCAGAAAAAAAATTTTTTCAACTTTTTTCAATTTTACCCCTGTGGGATGTATATTCTACCCACACACATCTGGAACTCTCCTGGGGTACTCTCACACATATTATACCCTCATTTAGTGGATATTTTCACAAAAAAGTGAAATTTTCAAAAATCCAGAAAATTGGCTGAAAATTACTAAATATCAAGGACTCAATCAGCGAATCGCTCTGGAACTGAAATCGGAACGCTCACTGACATTTACCCTATCTGAAAGTCTGATAAACGCCGGAAAAAAGACTAAGTCCAAAAAAAATTTTTTAAAACTATTTTCAATTTTACCCCTGTGGGATATATATTCTACCCACACACATTTGTAATTCTCCTGGGGTACCCTCACACATATTATTCCCTCATTTAGTGGATATTTTCACAAAAAAGTGAAATTTTCAAAAATCCAGAAAATTGGCTGAAAACGAATAAGTATCAAGGACTCATTGGGCAAATCGCTCTGGAACTGAAATCGTAATGCTCACTGACATTTGCTCTATCTGAAAGTCTGATAAACGCCGGAAAAATGACTAAGTCCAAAAAAAAAAATATTTCAACTTTTTTCAATTTTACCCCCCTGGGATATATATTCTACCCACACACATTTGGAACTCTCCTGTGGTACCCTCACACATATTATACCCTCATTTAGTGGATATTTTCACAAAAAAGTGAAATTTTAAAAAATCCAGAAAATTGGCTGAAAACGACTAAATATCAAGGACTCATTGGGAGAATCGCTCTGGAACTGAAATCGGAATGCTCACTGATATTTCCCCTATCTGAAAGTCTGATAAACGCCGGAAAAATTACTAAGTCCAAAAAAAAATTTTTTTCAACTTTTTTCAATTTTACCCCCGTGGGATATATATTCTACCCACACACATTTGGAACACTCCTGGGGTAAACTCACACATATTATTCCCTCATTTAGTGGATATTTTCACAAAAAAAGTGAAATTTTCAAAAATCCAGAAAATTGGCTGAAAACGACTAAATATCAAGGACTCATTGGGCGAATCGCTCTGGAACTGAAATCGGAACGCTCACTGACATTTGCTCTTTTTGAAAGTCTGATAAACGCCGGAAAAATGACTAAGTCCAAAAAAAAAAATGTTTCAACTTTTTTCAATTTTACCCTCCTGGGATATATATTCTACCCACACACATTTGGAACTCTCCTGGGGTACCCTCACACATATTATACCCTCATTAAGTGGATATTTTAACAAAAAAGTGAAATTTTAAAAAATCCAGAAAATTGGCTGAAAACGACTAAATATCAAGGACTCATTGGCCGAATCGCTCTGGAACTGAAATCGGAACGCTCACTTACATTTGCCCTATCTAAAAGTCTGATGAACGCCGGAAAAATGACTAAGTCCAAAAAATTTATTTTTCAACTTTTTTCAATTTTACCCCTGTGGGATATATAATCTACCCACACACATTTGGAACTCTCCTGGGGTACCCTCACACATACTATTCCCTCATTTAGTGGATATTTTCACAAAAAAGTGAAATTTTAAAAAATCCAGAAAATTGGCTGAAAACGACTAAATATCAAGGACTCATTGGGAGAATGGCTCTGGAACTGAAATCGGAATGCTCACTGACATTTGCTCTTTTTGAAAGTCTGATAAACGCCGGAAAAATGACTAAGTCCAAAAAAAAATGTTTAAACTTTTTTCAATTTTACCCCCCTGGGATATATATTCTACCAGCACACATTTGGAACTCTCCTGGGGTACCCTCACACATATTATACCCTCATTTAGTGGATATTTTCACAAAAAAGTGAAATTTTAAGAAATCCAGAAAATTGGCTGAAAAGGAATAAATATCAAGGACTCATTGGGCGAATCGTTCTGGAACTGAAATTGTAACGCTCACTGACATTTGCTCTATCTGAAAGTCTGATAAACGCCGGAAAAATGACTAAGTCCAAAAAAAAATGTTTAAACTTTTTTCAATTTTACCCCCCTGGGATATATATTCTACCCAAACACATTTGGAACTCTCCTGGGGTACCCTCACACATATTATACCCTCATTTAGTGGATATTTTCACAAAAAAGTGAAATTTTAAGAAATCCAGAAAATTGGCTGAAAACGAATAAATATCAAGGACTCATTGGACGAATCGCTCTGGAACTGAAATCGGAACACTCACTGACATTTCACCTATCTTAAAGTCTGATAAACGCCGGAAAAATGAGTAAGTCCAAAAAAAAATTTTTTTCAACTTTTTTCAATTTTACCCCCGTGGGATATATATTCTACCCACACACATTTGGAACTCTCCTGGGGTACCCTCACACATATTATTCCCTCATTTAGTGGATATTTTCACAAAAAAGTGAAATTTTCAAAAATCCAGAAAATTGGCTGAAAACGACTAAATATCAAGGACGCATTGGGCAAATCGCTTTGGAACTGAAATCGGAACGCTCACTGACATTTGCCCTATCTGAAAGTCTGATAAACGCCGGAAAAATGACAGTCGAAGAAAAAAAAATTTTTCAACTTTTTTAAATTTTACCCCCGTGGGATGTATATTCTACAAACACAAATTTGGAACTCTCCTGGGGTACCCTCACACATATTATTCCCTCATTTAGTGGATATTTTCACAAAAAAGTGAAATTTTCAAAAATCCAGAAAATTGGCTGAAAACGACTAAATATCAAGGACTCATTAGGCAAATCGCTCTGGAACTGAAATCGGAATGCTCATTGACATTTGCCCTATCTGAAAGTCTGATAAATGCCGGAAAAATGAATAAGTCCAAAAAAAAAAATGTTTCAACTTTTTTCAATTTTACCCTCCTGGGATATATATTCTACCAACACACATTTGGAAATCTCCTGGGGTACCCTCACACATATTATTCCCTCATTTACTGGATATTTTCACAAAAAAGTGAAATTTTCAAAAATCCAGAAAATTGGCTGAAAATTACTAAATATCAAGGACTCATTCAACGAATCGCTCTGGAACTGAAATCGGAACGCTCACTGACATTTCCCCTATCTGAAAGTCTGATAAACGCCGGAAAAAAGACTAAGTCCAAAAAAAATTTTTTTAAACTTTTTTCAACTTTACCCCCGTGGGATACATATTCTACTCACACACATTTGGAACTCTCCTGGGGTACCCTCACACATATTATTCCCTCATTTACTGGATATTTTCACAAAAAAGTGAAATTTTCAAAAATCCAGAAAATTGGCTGAAAATTACTAAATATCAAGGACTCATTGGGCGAATCGCTCTGGAGCTGAAATCGGAACGCTCACTGATATTTGCCCTATCTGAAAGTCTGATAAACGCCGGAAAAATGACTACGTCCAAAAAAAAATTTTTTTAAACTTTTTTCAATTTTACCCCCGTGGGATATATATTCTACTCACACACATTTGGAACTCTCCTGGGGTACCCTCACACATATTATTCCCTCATTTAGTGGATATTTTCACAAAAAAGTGACATTTTCAAAAATCCAGAAAATTGCCTGAAAACGACTAAATATCAAGGACTCATTGGGCGAATCGCTCTGGAGCTGAAATCGGAACGCTCACTGATATTTCCCCTATCTGAAAGTCTTATAAACGCCGGAAAAATGACTAAGTCCAAAAAAAAAAATGTTTCAACTTTTTTCAATTTTACCCTCCTGGGATATATATTCTACCCACACACATTTGGAACTCTCCTGGGGTACCCTCACACATATTATACCCTCATTTAGTGGATATTTTAACAAAAAAGTGAAATTTTAAAAAATCCAGAAAATTGGCTGAAAACGACTAAATATCAAGGACTCATTGGGTGAATCGCTCTGGAACTGAAATCAGAACGCTCACTTACATTTGTCCTATCTGAAAGTCTGATAAACGCCGGAAAAATGATTAAGTCCAGAAAAAAATTTTTTCAACTTTTTTCAATTTTACCCCCGTGGGATATATATTCTACCCACACACATCTGGAACTCTCCTGGGGTAATCTCACACATATCAAACCCTCATTTAGTGGATATTTTCACAAAAAAGTGAAATTTTCAAAAATCCAGAAAACTGGCTGAAAGCGAATAAATATCAAGGACTCATTGGGCAAATCGCTCTGGAACTGAAATCGTAATGCTCACTGACATTTTCTCTATCTGAAAGTCTGATAAACGCCGGAAAAATGACTAAGTCCAAAAAAAAAAATATTTCAACTTTTTTCAATTTTACCCCCCTGGGATATATATTCTACCCACACACATTTGTAACTCTCCTGGGGTACCCTCACACATATTATACCCTCATTTAGTGGATATTTTCACAAAAAAGTGAAATTTTAAAAAATCCAGAAAATTGGCTGAAAACGACTAAATATCAAGGACTCATTGGGAGAATCGCTCTGGAACTGAAATCGGAACGCTCAGTTACATTTCCCCTATCTGAAAGTCTGATAAACGCCGGAAAAATGACTAAGTCCAAAAAAAAATTTTTTTCAACTTTTTTCAATTTTACCCCCGTGGGATATATATTCTACCCACACACATTTGGAACACTCCTGGGGTACCCTCACACATATTATTCCCTCATTTAGTGGATATTTTCACAAAAAAATTGAAATTTTCAAAAATCCAGAAAATTGCCTGAAAACGATTAAATATCAAGGACTCATTGGGCGAATCGCTCTGGAACTGAAATCGGAACGCTCACTGACATTTGCTCTTTTTGAAAGTCTGATAAACGCCGGAAAAATGACTAAGTCCAAAAAAAAAAATTTTTCAACTTTTTTCAATTTTAAACCCGTGGGATACATATTCTACCCACACACATTTGGAACTCTCCTGAGGTACCCTCACACATATTATTCCCTCATTTAGTGGATATTTTCACAAAAAAGTGAAATTTTCAAAAATCCAAAAAATTGCCTGAAAACGACTAAATATCATGGACTCATTGGGTGAATCGCTCTGGAGCTGAAATCGGAAGGCTCACTTACATTTGCCCTATCTAAAAAGTCTGATAAACGCCGGAAAAATGATTAAGTCCAGAAAAAAAATGTTTCAACTTTTTTCAATTTTACCCCCCTGGGATATATATTCTACCCACACATATTTGGAACTCTCCTGGGGTACCCTCACACATATTATACCCTCATTTAGTGGATATTTTCACAAAAAAGTGAAATTTTAAGAAATCCAGAAAATTGGCTGAAAACGACAAAATATCAAGGACTCATTGGCCGAATCGCTCTGGAACTGAAATCGGAACGCTCACTTACATTTGCCCTATCTAAAAGTCTGATGAACGCCGGAAAAATGACTAAGTCCAAAAAAAAATTTTTTTTCAACTTTTTTCAATTTTACCCCCATGGGATATATATTCTACCCACACATTTGGAACTCTCCTGGGGTACCCTCACACATATTATTCCCTCATTTACTGGATATTTTCACAAAAAAGTGAAATTTTCAAAAATCCAGAAAATTGGCTGAAAACGAATAAATATCAAGGACTCATTGGGCAAATCGCTCTGGAACTGAAATCGTAACGCTCACTGACATTTGCTCTATCTGAAAGTCTGATAAACACCGGAAAAATGACTAAGTCCAAAAAAAAAAATGTTTAAACTTTTTTAAATTTTACCCCCCTGGGACATATATTCTACCCACACATATTTGGCACTCTCCTGGGGTACCCTCACACATATTATACCCTCATTTAGTGGATATTTTCACAAAAAAGTGAAATTTTCAAAAATCCAGAAAATTGGCTGAAAACGACTAAATATCAAGGACTCATTGGGCGAATCACTCTGGAACTGAAATCGGAACGCTCACTGACATTTGCCCTATCTGAAAGTCTGATAAACGCCGGAAAAATGACTAAGTCCAAAAAAAAATTTTTTCAACTTTTTTCAATTTTAAACCCGTGGGATACATATTCTACCCACACACATTTGGAACTCTCCTGAGGTACCCTCACACATATTATTCCCTCATTTAGTGGATATTTTCACAAAAAAGTGAAATTTTCAAAAATCCAAAAAATTGCCTGAAAACGGCTAAATATCATGGACTCATTGGGTGAATCGCTCTGGAGCTGAAATCGGAACGCTCACTTACATTTGCCCTATCTGAAAGTCTGATAAACGCCGGAAAAATGATTAAGTCCAGAAAAAAAATGTTTCAAATTTTTTCAATTTTACCCCCCTGGGATATATATTCTACCCACACATATTTGGAACTCTCCTGGGGTACCCTCACACATATTATACCCTCATTTAGTGGATATTTTCACAAAAAAGTGAAATTTTAAGAAATCCAGAAAATTAGCTGAAAACGAATAAATATCAAGGACTCATTGGGCAAATCGCTTTGGAACTGAAATCGGAACGCTCTCACTGACATTTGCCCTATCTGAAAGTCTGATAAACGCCGGAAAAATGACAGTCCAAAAAAAAAATTTTTTAAACTTTTTTCAATTTTACACCTGTGGGATACATATTCTACCCACACACATTTGGAACTCTCCTGGGGTACCCTCACACATATTATTCCCTCATTTAGTGGATATTTTCACAAAAAAGTGAAATTTTCAAAAATCCAGAAAATTGGCTGAAAAAGACTAAATATCAAGGACGCATTGGGCAAATCGCTTTGGAACTGAAATCGGAATGCTCACTAACATTTGCCCTATCTGAAAGTCTGATAAATGCCAGAAAAATGACTAAGTACAAGAAAAAAATTTTTTTCAACTTTTTTAAATTTTACCCCCGTGGGATGTATATTCTACCCACACACATTTGGAACTCTCCTGGGGTACCCTCACACATATTATACCCTCATTTAGTGGATATTTTCACAAAAAAGTGAAATTTTCAAAAATCCAGAAAATTGGCTGAAAACGACTAAATATCAAGGACGCATTGGGCAAATCGCTTTGGAACTGAAATCGGAACGCTCTCACTGACATTTGCCCTATCTGAAAGTCTGATAAACGCCGGAAAAATGACAGTCCAAAAAAAAAATTTTTTAAACTTTTTTCAATTTTACACCTGTGGGATACATATTCTACCCACACACATTTGGAACTCTCCTGGGTTACTCTCACACATATTATTCCCTCATTTAGTGGATATTTTACACAAAAAAGTGAAATTTTCAAAAATCCAGAAAATTGGCTAAAAATGACTAAATATCAAGGACTCATTGGGCGAATCGCTCTGGAACTGAAATCGGAATGCTCTCTGATATTTGCCCTATCTGAAAGTCTGATAAACGCCGGAAAAATGACAGTCCAAAAAAAAAATTTTTTCAACTTTTTTCAATTTTACCCCCGTAGGATATATATTCTACCCACACACATTTGGAACTCTCCTGGGGTACCCTCACACATATCAAACCCTCTTTTAGTGGATATTTTCACAAAAAATGAAATTTTCAAAAATCCAGAAAATTGGCTGAAAACGACTAAATATCAAGGACTCATTGGGCGAATCGCTCTGGAACTGAAATCAGAACGCTCAGTGACATTTCCCCTATCTGAAAGTCTGATAAACGCCGGAAAAATGACAGTCCAAAAAAAAAAATTTTTTCAACTTTTTTCAATTTTACCCCCGTGGGATATATACTTTACCCAAACACATTTGGAATTCTCCTGGGGTACCCTCACACATATTATTCCCTCATTTAGTGGATATTTTCACAAAAAAGTGAAATTTTCAAAAATCCAGAAAATTGGCTGAAAACGACTAAATATCACGGACTCTTTGGGCGAACCGCTCTGGAACTGAAATTGGAACGCTCAGTGACATTTCCCTTCTCTGAAAGTCTGATAAACTCCGGAAAAATGACAGTCCAAAAAAAAAATTTTTTCAACTTTTTTCAATTTTACCCCCGTGGGATATATATTCTACCCACACACATTTGGAACTCTCCTGGGGTACTCTCAAACATATTATTCCCTCATTTAGTGGATATTTTCACAAAAAAGTGAAATTTTCAAAAATCCAGAAAATTGGCTGAAAACGACTAAGTATCAAAGGACTCATTGGGCGAATCGCTCTGGAACTGAAATCGGAACGAAATCGGAACGCTCACTGATATTTGCCCTATCTGAAAGTCTGATAAACGCCGGAAAAATGACAGTCCAAAAAAAAAAATTTTTTAACTTTTTTCAATTTTACCCCCGTGGGATATATATTCTACCCACACACATTTGGAACTCTCCTGTGGTACCCTCACACATATTATTCCCTCATTTAGTGGATATTTTCACAAAAAAGTGAAATTTTCAAAAATCCAGAAAATTGGCTGAAAACGACTAAATATCAAGGACTCATTGGGCGAATCGCTCTGGAACTGAAATCAGAACGCTCACTGATATTTCCCCTATCTGAAAGTCTGATAAACGCCAGAAAAATGACTAAGTCCAAAAAAATAAATTTTTTCAACTTTTTTCAATTTTACCCCCGTGGGATATATATTCTACCCATACACATTTGGAACTCTCCTGGGGTACCCTCACACATATTATTCCCCCATTTAGTGGATATATTCACAAAAAAGTGAAATTTTCAAAAATAAAGAAAATTGGCTGAAAACGACTAAATATCAAGGACTCATTGGGCGAATCGCTCTGGAACTGAAATTGGAACGCTCAGTGACATTTCCCTTCTCTGAAAGTCTGATAAACTCCGGAAAAATGACAGTCCAAAAAAAAAAATGTTTTCAACTTTTTTCAATTTTACCCCCGTGGGATATATATTCTACCCACACACATTTGGAACACTCCTGGGGTACCCTCACACAGATTGTTCCCTCATTTAGCGGTTATTTTCACAAAAAAGTGAAATTTTCAAAAATCCAGAAAATTGGCTGAAAACGACTAAATATCAAGGACTCATTGGGTGAATCGCTCTGGAACTGAAATCGGAACGCTCACTTACATTTGCCCTATCTGAAAGTCTGATAAACGCCGGAAAAATGATTAAGTCCAGAAAAAAATTTTTTCAACTTTTTTCAATTTTACCCCCGTGGGATATATATTCTACCCACACACATCTGGAACTCTCCTGGGGTAATCTCACACATATCAAACCCTCATTTAGTGGATATTTTCACAAAAAAGTGAAATTTTCAAAAATCCAGAAAATTGGCTGAAAACGAATAAATATCAAGGACTCATTGGGCAAATCGCTCTGGAACTGAAATCGTAATGCTCACTGACATTTTCTCTATCTGAAAGTCTGATAAACGCCGGAAAAATGACTAAGTCCAAAAAAAAAAATATTTCAACTTTTTTCAATTTTACCCCCCTGGGATATATATTCTACCCACACACATTTGGAACTCTCCTGGGGTACCCTCACACATATTATTCCCTCATTTAGTGGATATTTTCACAAAAAAGTGAAATTTTAAAAAATCCAGAAAATTGGCTGAAAACGACTAAATATCAAGGACTCATTGGGAGAATCGCTCTGGAACTGAAATCGGAACGCTCAGTTACATTTCCCCTATCTGAAAGTCTGATAAACGCCGGAAAAATGACTAAGTCCAAAAAAAATTTTTTTTCAACTTTTTTCAATTTTACCCCCGTGGGATATATATTCTACCCACACACATTTGGAACACTCCTGGGGTACCCTCACACATATTATTCCCTCATTTAGTGGATATTTTCACAAAAAAATTGAAATTTTCAAAAATCCAGAAAATTGCCTGAAAACGATTAAATATCAAGGACTCATTGGGCGAATCGCTCTGGAACTGAAATCGGAACGCTCACTGACATTTGCTCTTTTTGAAAGTCTGATAAACGCCGGAAAAATGACTAAGTCCAAAAAAAAAAATTTTTCAACTTTTTTCAATTTTAAACCCGTGGGATACATATTCTACCCACTAACATTTGGAACTCTCCTGAGGTACCCTCACACATATTATTCCCTCATTTAGTGGATATTTTCACAAAAAAGTGAAATTTTCAAAAATCCAAAAAATTGCCTGAAAACGACTAAATATCATGGACTCATTGGGTGAATCGCTCTGGAGCTGAAATCGGAAGGCTCACTTACATTTGCCCTATCTGAAAGTCTGATAAACGCCGGAAAAATGATTAAGTCCAGAAAAAAAATGTTTCAACTTTTTTCAATTTTACCCCCCTGGGATATATATTCTACCCACACATATTTGGAACTCTCCTGGGGTACCCTCACACATATTATACCCTCATTTAGTGGATATTTTCACAAAAAAGTGAAATTTTAAGAAATCCAGAAAATTGGCTGAAAACGACAAAATATCAAGGACTCATTCGCCGAATCGCTCTGGAACTGAAATCGGAACGCTCACTTACATTTGCCCTATCTAAAAGTCTGATGAACGCCGGAAAAATGACTAAGTCCAAAAAAAAAATTTTTTTCAACTTTTTTCAATTTTACCCCCATGGGATATATATTCTACCCACACATTTGGAACTCTCCTGGGGTACCCTCACACATATTATTCCCTCATTTACTGGATATTTTCACAAAAAAGTGAAATTTTCAAAAATCCAGAAAATTGGCTGAAAACGAATAAATATCAAGGACTCATTGGGCAAATCGCTCTGGAACTGAAATTGTAACGCTCACTGACATTTGCTCTATCTGAAAGTCTGATAAACACCGGAAAAATGACTAAGTCTAAAAAAAAAAATGTTTAAACTTTTTTAAATTTTACCCCCCTGGGATATATATTCTACCCACACATATTTGGAACTCTCCTGGGGTACCCTCACACATATTATACCCTCATTTAGTGGATATTTTCACAAAAAAGTGAAATTTTAAGAAATCCAGAAAATTAGCTGAAAACGAATAAATATCAAGGACTCATTGGGCAAATCGTTCTGGAACTGAAATCGTAAGGTTCACTGACATTTGCTCTATCTGAAAGTCTGATAAACGCCGGAAAAATGACTAAGTCCAAAAAAAAAATGTTTCAACTTTTTTCAATTTTACCCCCCTGGGATATATATTCTACCCACACACATTTGGAATTCTCCTGGGGTACCCTCACACATATTATTCCCTCATTTAGTGGATATTTTCACAAAAAAGTGAAATTTTTCAAAAATCCAGAAAATTGGCTGAAAACGACTAAATATCAAGGACTCATTGGGCGAATCGCTATGGAACTGAAATCGGAACGCTCACTGACATTTCCCCTATCTGAAAGTCTGATAAACCCTGGAAAAATGACTAAGTCCAAAAAAAAATTTTTCAACTCTTTTCAATTTTACCCCCGTGGGATATATATTCTACCCATACACATTTGGAACTCTCCTGGGGTACCCTCACACATATTATTCCCTCATTTAGTGGATATATTCACAAAAAAGTGAAATTTTCAAAAATCCAGAAAATTGGCTGAAAACGATTAAATATCAAGGACTCATTGGGCGAATCGCTCTGGAACTGAAATTGGAACGCTCAGTGACATTTCCCTTCTCTGAAAGTCTGATAAACTCCGGAAAAATGACAGTACAAAAAAAAAAATGTTTTCAACTTTTTTCAATTTTACCCCCGTGGGATATATATTCTACCCATACACATTTGGAACTCTCCTGGGGTACCCTCACACATATTATTCCCTCATTTAGTGGATATTTTCACAAAAAAGTGAAATTTTCAAAAATCCAGAAAATTGGCTAACAATGACTAAATATCAAGGACTCATTGGGCGAATCGCTCTGGAACTGAAATCGGAACGCTCACTGATATTTGCCCTATCTGAAAGTCTGATAAACGCCGGAAAAATGACAGTAAAAAAAAAAATTTTTTTCAACTTTTTTCAATTTTACCCCCGTGGGATATATACTTTACCCAAACACATTTGGAATTCTCCTGGGGTACCCTCACACATATTATTCCCTCATTTAGTGGATATTTTCACAAAAAAGTGAAATTTTCAAAAATCCAGAAAATTGGCTGAAAATGACTAAATATCACGGACTCTTTGGGCGAATCGCTCTGGAACTGAAATTGGAATGCTCAGTGACATTTCCCTTCTCTGAAAGTCTGATAAACTCCGGAAAAATGACAGTCCAAAAAAAAAATGTTTTCAACTTTTTTCAATTTTACCCCCGTGTTATATATATTCTACCCACACACATTTGGAACTCTCCTGGGGTACTCTCAAACATATTATTCCCTCATTTAGTGGATATTTTCACAAAAAAGTGAAATTTTCAAAAATCCAGAAAATTGGCTGAAAACGACTAAGTATCAAAGGACTCATTGGGCGAATCGCTCTGCAACTGAAATCGGAACGCTCACTGATATTTGCCCTATCTGAAAGTATGATAAACGCCGGAAAAATGACAGTCCAAAAAAAAAAATTTTTTAACTTTTTTCAATTTTACCCCCGTGGGATATATATTCTACCCACACACATTTGGAATTCTCCTGGGGTACCCTCACACATATTATTCCCTCATTTAGTGGATATTTTCACAAAAAAGAGAAATTTTCAAAAATCCAGAAAATTGGCTGAAAACGACTAAATATCAAGGACTCATTGGGCGAATCGCTCTGGAACTGAAATCGGAACGCTCACTGATATTTCCCCTATCTGAAAGTCTGGTAAACGCCGGAAAAATGACTAAGTCCAAAAAAATAAATTTTTTCAACTTTTTTCAATTTTACCCCCGTGGGATATATATTCTACCCACACACATTTGGAACTCTCCTGTGGTACCCTCACACATATTATTCCCTCATTTAGTGGATATTTTCACAAAAAAGTGAAATTTTCAAAAATCCAGAAAATTGGCTGAAAACGACTAAATATCAAGGACTCATTGGGCGAATCGCTCTGGAACTGAAATTGGAACGCTCAGTGACATTTCCCTTCTCTGAAAGTCTGATAAACTCCGGAAAAATGACAGTCCAAAAAAAAAAATGTTTTCAACTTTTTTCAATTTTACCCCCGTGGGATATATATTCTACCCACACACATTTGGAACACTCCTGGGGTACCCTCACACAGATTGTTCCCTCATTTAGCGGTTATTTTCACAAAAAAGTGAAATTTTCAAAAATCCAGAAAATTGGCTGAAAATGACTAAATATCAAGGACTCATTGGGCGAATCGCTGTGGAACTGAAATCGGAACGCTCACTGATATTTGCCCTATCTGAAAGTCTGATAAACGCCGGAAAAATGACTAAGTCCAAAAAAAAAAATTTTTCAACTTTTTTCAATTTTACCCCCGTGGGATATATATTCTACCCACACACATTTGGAACTCTCCTGGGTTACCCTCACACATATTATTCCCTCATTTAGTGGATATTTTCACAAAAAAGTGAAATTTTCAAAAATCCAGAAAATTGGCTGAAAACGACTAAGTATCAAAGGACTCATTGGGCGAATCGCTCTGGAACTGAAATCGGAACGCTCACTGATATTTGCCCTATCTGAAAGTCTGATAAACGCCGGAAAAATGACAGTCCAAAAAAAAAAATGTTTTAAATTTTTCAATTTTACCCCCGTGGGATATATATTCTACCCACACACATTTGGAATTCTCCTGGGGTACCCTCACACATATTATTCCCTCATTTAGTGGATATTTTCACAAAAAAGTGAAATTTTCAAAAATCCAGAAAATTGGCTGAAAACGACTAAATATCAAGGACTCATTGGGCGAATCGCTCTGGAGCTGAAATCGGAATGCTCACTGACATTTCCCCTATCTGAAAGTCTGATAAACGCTGGAAAAATGGCTAAGTCCAAAAAAAATTTTTTTTCAACTTTTTTCAATTTTACCCCCGTGGGATATATATTCTACCCACACACATTTGGAACACTCCTGTGGTACCCTCACACATATTATTCCCTCATTTAGTGGATATTTTCACAAAAAAGTGAAATTTTTCAAAAATCCAGAAAATTGGCTGAAAACGACTAAATATCAAGGACTCATTGGGCGAATCGCTCTGGAACTGAAATCGGAACGCTCACTGATATTTGCCCTATCTGAAAGTCTGATAAACGCCGGAAAAATGACTAAGTCCAAAAAAAAAATTTTTTTCTACTTTTTTCAATTTTACACCTGTGGGATACATATTCTACCCACACACATTTGGAACTCTCCTGGGTTACCCTCACACATATTATTCCCTCATTTAGTGGATATTTTCACAAAAAAGTGAAATTTTCAAAAATCCAGAAAATTGGCTGAAAACGACTAAATATCACGGACTCTTTGGGCGAATCGCTCTGGAACTGAAATTGGAACGCTCAGTGACATTTCCCTTCTCTGAAAGTCTGATAAACTCCGGAAAAATGACAGTCCAAAAAAAAAATTCTTTCAACTTTTTTCAATTTTACCCCCGTGGGATATATATTCTACCCACACACATTTGGAACTCTCCTGGGGTACTCTCAAACATATTATTCCCTCATTTAGTGGATATTTTCACAAAAAAGTGAAATTTTCAAAAATCCAGAAAATTGGCTGAAAACGACTAAGTATCAAAGGACTCATTGGGCGAATCGCTCTGCAACTGAAATCGGAACGCTCACTGATATTTGCCCTATCTGAAAGTATGATAAACGCCGGAAAAATGACAGTCCAAAAAAAAAAATTTTTTAACTTTTTTCAATTTTACCCCCGTGGGATATATATTCTACCCACACACATTTGGAATTCTCCTGGGGTACCCTCACACATATTATTCCCTCATTTAGTGGATATTTTCACAAAAAAGAGAAATTTTCAAAAATCCAGAAAATTGGCTGAAAACGACTAAATATCAAGGACTCATTGGGCGAATCGCTCTGGAACTGAAATCGGAACGCTCACTGATATTTCCCCTATCTGAAAGTCTGGTAAACGCCGGAAAAATGACTAAGTCCAAAAAAATAAATTTTTTCAACTTTTTTCAATTTTACCCCCGTGGGATATATATTCTACCCACACACATTTGGAACTCTCCTGTGGTACCCTCACACATATTATTCCCTCATTTAGTGGATATTTTCACAAAAAAGTGAAATTTTCAAAAATCCAGAAAATTGGCTGAAAACGACTAAATATCAAGGACTCATTGGGCGAATCGCTCTGGAACTGAAATTGGAACGCTCAGTGACATTTCCCTTCTCTGAAAGTCTGATAAACTCCGGAAAAATGACAGTCCAAAAAAAAAAATGTTTTCAACTTTTTTCAATTTTACCCCCGTGGGATATATATTCTACCCACACACATTTGGAACACTCCTGGGGTACCCTCACACAGATTGTTCCCTCATTTAGCGGTTATTTTCACAAAAAAGTGAAATTTTCAAAAATCCAGAAAATTGGCTGAAAATGACTAAATATCAAGGACTCATTGGGCGAATCGCTGTGGAACTGAAATCGGAACGCTCACTGATATTTGCCCTATCTGAAAGTCTGATAAACGCCGGAAAAATGACTAAGTCCAAAAAAAAAAATTTTTCAACTTTTTTCAATTTTACCCCCGTGGGATATATATTCTACCCACACACATTTGGAACTCTCCTGGGTTACCCTCACACATATTATTCCCTCATTTAGTGGATATTTTCACAAAAAAGTGAAATTTTCAAAAATCCAGAAAATTGGCTGAAAACGACTAAGTATCAAAGGACTCATTGGGCGAATCGCTCTGGAACTGAAATCGGAACGCTCACTGATATTTGCCCTATCTGAAAGTCTGATAAACGCCGGAAAAATGACAGTCCAAAAAAAAAAATGTTTTAAATTTTTCAATTTTACCCCCGTGGGATATATATTCTACCCACACACATTTGGAATTCTCCTGGGGTACCCTCACACATATTATTCCCTCATTTAGTGGATATTTTCACAAAAAAGTGAAATTTTCAAAAATCCAGAAAATTGGCTGAAAACGACTAAATATCAAGGACTCATTGGGCGAATCGCTCTGGAGCTGAAATCGGAATGCTCACTGACATTTCCCCTATCTGAAAGTCTGATAAACGCTGGAAAAATGGCTAAGTCCAAAAAAAATTTTTTTTCAACTTTTTTCAATTTTACCCCCGTGGGATATATATTCTACCCACACACATTTGGAACACTCCTGTGGTACCCTCACACATATTATTCCCTCATTTAGTGGATATTTTCACAAAAAAGTGAAATTTTTCAAAAATCCAGAAAATTGGCTGAAAACGACTAAATATCAAGGACTCATTGGGCGAATCGCTCTGGAACTGAAATCGGAACGCTCACTGATATTTGCCCTATCTGAAAGTCTGATAAACGCCGGAAAAATGACTAAGTCCAAAAAAAAAATTTTTTTCTACTTTTTTCAATTTTACACCTGTGGGATACATATTCTACCCACACACATTTGGAACTCTCCTGGGTTACCCTCACACATATTATTCCCTCATTTAGTGGATATTTTCACAAAAAAGTGAAATTTTCAAAAATCCAGAAAATTGGCTGAAAACGACTAAATATCACGGACTCTTTGGGCGAATCGCTCTGGAACTGAAATTGGAACGCTCAGTGACATTTCCCTTCTCTGAAAGTCTGATAAACTCCGGAAAAATGACAGTCCAAAAAAAAAATTCTTTCAACTTTTTTCAATTTTACCCCCGTGGGATATATATTCTACCCACACACATTTGGAACTCTCCTGGGGTACTCTCAAACATATTATTCCCTCATTTAGTGGATATTTTCACAAAAAAGTGAAATTTTCAAAAATCCAGAAAATTGGCTGAAAACGACTAAGTATCAAAGGACTCATTGGGCGAATCGCTCTGGAACTGAAATCGGAACGCTCACTGATATTTGCCCTATCTGAAAGTCTGATAAACGCCGGAAAAATGACAGTCCAAAAAAAAAATGTTTTAACTTTTTTCAATTTTACCCCCGTGGGATATATATTCTACCCACACACATTTGGAATTCTCCTGGGGTACCCTCACACATATTATTCCCTCATTTAGTGGATATTTTCACAAAAAAGTGAAATTTTCAAAAATCCAGAAAATTGGCTGAAAACGACTAAATATCAAGGACTCATTGGGCGAATCGCTCTGGAGCTGAAATCGGAATGCTCACTGACATTTCCCCTATCTGAAAGTCTGATAAACGCTGGAAAAATGGCTAAGTCCAAAAAAAATTTTTTTTCAACTTTTTTCAATTTTACCCCCGTGGGATATATATTCTACCCACACACATTTGGAACACTCCTGTGGTACCCTCACACATATTATTCCCTCATTTAGTGGATATTTTCACAAAAAAGTGAAATTTTTCAAAAATCCAGAAAATTGGCTGAAAACGACTAAATATCAAGGACTCATTGGGCGAATCGCTCTGGAACTGAAATCGGAACGCTCACTGATATTTGCCCTATCTGAAAGTCTGATAAACGCCGGAAAAATGACTAAGTCCAAAAAAAAAATTTTTTTTCTACTTTTTTCAATTTTACACCTGTGGGATACATATTCTACCCACACACATTTGGAACTCTCCTGGGTTACCCTCACACATATTATTCCCTCATTTAGTGGATATTTTCACAAAAAAGTGAAATTTTCAAAAATCCAGAAAATTGGCTGAAAACGACTAAATATCACGGACTCTTTGGGCGAATCGCTCTGGAACTGAAATTGGAACGCTCAGTGACATTTCCCTTCTCTGAAAGTCTGATAAACTCCGGAAAAATGACAGTCCAAAAAAAAAATTCTTTCAACTTTTTTCAATTTTACCCCCGTGGGATATATATTCTACCCACACACATTTGGAACTCTCCTGGGGTACTCTCAAACATATTATTCCCTCATTTAGTGGATATTTTCACAAAAAAGTGAAATTTTCAAAAATCCAGAAAATTGGCTGAAAACGACTAAGTATCAAAGGACTCATTGGGCGAATCGCTCTGGAACTGAAATCGGAACGCTCACTGATATTTGCCCTATCTGAAAGTCTGATAAACGCCGGAAAAATGACAGTCCAAAAAAAATTTTTTTTTAACTTTTTTCAATTTTACCCCCGTGGGATATATATTCTACCCACACACATTTGGAACACTCCTGTGGTACCCTCACACATATTATTCCCTCATTTAGTGGATATTTTCACAAAAAAGTGAAATTTTCAAAAATCCAGAAAATTGGCTGAAAATGACTAAATATCAAGGACTCATTGGGCGAACCGCTCTGGAACTGAAATCGGAATGCTCAGTGACATTTGCCCTATCTGAAAGTCTGATAAACGCCGGAAAAATGACAGTCCAAAAAAAAAATTTTTTTCAACTTTTTTCAATTTTACCCCCGTGGGATATATATTCTACCCAAACACATTTGGAATTCTCCTGGGGTACCCTCACACATATTATTCCCTCATTTAGTGGATATTTTCACAAAAAAGTGAAATTTTCAAAAATCCAGAAAATTGGCTGAAAATGACTAAATATCACGGACTCTTTGGGCGAATCGCTCTGGAACTGAAATTGGAACGCTCAGTGACATTTCCCTTCTCTGAAAGTCTGATAAACTCGGTAAAAATGACAGTCCAAAAAAAAAAATGTTTTAAACTTTTTTCAATTTTACCCCCGTGGGATATATATTCTACCCACACACATTTGGAACTCTCCTGGGGTACCCTCACACATATTATTCCCTCATTTAGCGGATATTTTCACAAAAAAGTGAAATTTTCAAAAATCCAGAAAATTGGCTGAAAACGACTAAATATCAAGGACTCATTGGGCGAATCGCTCTGGAGCTGAAATCGGAATGCTCACTGACATTTCCCCTATCTGAAAGTCTGATAAACGCTGGAAAAATGGCTAAGTCCAAAAAAAATTTTTTTTCAACTTTTTTCAATTTTACCCCCGTGGGATATATATTCTACCCACACACATTTGGAATTCTCCTGGGGTACCCTCACACATATTATTCCCTCATTTTCTGGATATATTCACAAAAAAGTGAAATTTTCAAAAATCCAGAAAATTGGCTGAAAACGACTAAATATAAAGGACTCATTGGGCGAATGGCTCTGGAACTGAAATTGGAACGCTCAGTGACATTTCCCTTCTCTGAAAGTCTGATAAACTCCGGAAAAATGACAGTCCAAAAAAAAAAATGTTTTCAACTTTTTTCAATTTTACCCCCGTGGGATATATATTCTACCCACACACATTTGGAACTCTCCTGGGGTACCCTCACACAGATTATTCCCTCATTTAGCGGTTATTTTCAAAAAAAAGTGAAATTTTCAAAAATCCAGAAAATTGGCTGAAAATGACTAAATATCAAGGACTCATTGGGCGAATCGCTGTGGAACTGAAATCGGAACGCTCACTGATATTTGCCCTATCTGAAAGTCTGATAAACGCCGGAAAAATGACTAAGTCCAAAAAAAAAATTTTTTTCTACTTTTTTCAATTTTACACCTGTGGGATACATATTCTACCCACACACATTTGGAACTCTCCTGGGTTACCCTCACACATATTATTCCCTCATTTAGTGGATATTTTCACAAAAAAGTGAAATTTTCAAAAATCCAGAAAATTGGCTGAAAACGACTAAATATCACGGACTCTTTGGGCGAATCGCTCTGGAACTGAAATTGGAACGCTCAGTGACATTTCCCTTCTCTGAAAGTCTGATAAACTCCGGAAAAATGACAGTCCAAAAAAAAATTTTTTTTAACTTTTTTCAATTTTACCCCCGTGGGATATATATTCTACCCACACACATTTGGAACTCTCCTGGGGTACTCTCAAACATATTATTCCCTCATTTAGTGGATATTTTCACAAAAAAGTGAAATTTTCAAAAATCCAGAAAATTGGCTGAAAACGACTAAATATCAAGGACTCATTGGGCGAATCGCTCTGGAGCTGAAATCGGAATGCTCACTGACATTTCCCCTATCTGAAAGTCTGATAAACGCTGGAAAAATGGCTAAGTCCAAAAAAAATTTTTTTTCAACTTTTTTCAATTTTACCCCCGTGGGATATATATTCTACCCACACACATTTGGAACACTCCTGTGGTACCCTCACACATATTATTCCCTCATTTAGTGGATATTTTCACAAAAAAGTGAAATTTTTCAAAAATCCAGAAAATTGGCTGAAAACGACTAAATATCAAGGACTCATTGGGCGAATCGCTATGGAACTGAAATCGGAACGCTCACTGACATTTCCCCTATCTGAAAGTCTGATAAACCCTGGAAAAATGACTAAGTCCAAAAAAAAATTTTTCAACTCTTTTCAATTTTACCCCCGTGGGATATATATTCTACCCATACACATTTGGAACTCTCCTGGGGTACCCTCACACATATTATTCCCTCATTTAGTGGATATATTCACAAAAAAGTGAAATTTTCAAAAATCCAGAAAATTGGCTGAAAACGACTAAATATCAAGGACTCATTGGGCGAATCGCTCTGGAACTGAAATTGGAACGCTCAGTGACATTTCCCTTCTCTGAAAGTCTGATAAACTCCGGAAAAATGACAGTCCAAAAAAAAAAATGTTTTCAACTTTTTTCAATTTTACCCCCGTGGGATATATATTCTACCCACACACATTTGGAACTCTCCTGGGGTACCCTCACACAGATTATTCCCTCATTTAGCGGTTATTTTCAAAAAAAAGTGAAATTTTCAAAAATCCAGAAAATTGGCTGAAAATGACTAAATATCAAGGACTCATTGGGCGAATCGCTGTGGAACTGAAATCGGAACGCTCACTGATATTTGCCCTATCTGAAAGTCTGATAAACGCCGGAAAAATGACTAAGTCCAAAAAAAAAATTTTTTTCTACTTTTTTCAATTTTACACCTGTGGGATACATATTCTACCCACACACATTTGGAACTCTCCTGGGTTACCCTCACACATATTATTCCCTCATTTAGTGGATATTTTCACAAAAAAGTGAAATTTTCAAAAATCCAGAAAATTGGCTGAAAACGACTAAATATCACGGACTCTTTGGGCGAATCGCTCTGGAACTGAAATTGGAACGCTCAGTGACATTTCCCTTCTCTGAAAGTCTGATAAACTCCGGAAAAATGACAGTCCAAAAAAAAATTTTTTTTAACTTTTTTCAATTTTACCCCCGTGGGATATATATTCTACCCACACACATTTGGAACTCTCCTGGGGTACTCTCAAACATATTATTCCCTCATTTAGTGGATATTTTCACAAAAAAGTGAAATTTTCAAAAATCCAGAAAATTGGCTGAAAACGACTAAATATCAAGGACTCATTGGGCGAATCGCTATGGAACTGAAATCGGAACGCTCACTGACATTTCCCCTATCTGAAAGTCTGATAAACCCTGGAAAAATGACTAAGTCCAAAAAAAAATTTTTCAACTCTTTTCAATTTTACCCCCGTGGGATATATATTCTACCCATACACATTTGGAACTCTCCTGGGGTACCCTCACACATATTATTCCCTCATTTAGTGGATATATTCACAAAAAAGTGAAATTTTCAAAAATCCAGAAAATTGGCTGAAAACGACTAAATATCAAGGACTCATTGGGCGAATCGCTCTGGAACTGAAATTGGAACGCTCAGTGACATTTCCCTTCTCTGAAAGTCTGATAAACTCCGGAAAAATGACAGTCCAAAAAAAAAAATGTTTTCAACTTTTTTCAATTTTACCCCCGTGGGATATATATTCTACCCACACACATTTGGAACTCTCCTGGGGTACCCTCACACAGATTATTCCCTCATTTAGCGGTTATTTTAAAAAAAAAGTGAAATTTTCAAAAATCCAGAAAATTGGCTGAAAATGACTAAATATCAAGGACTCATTGGGCGAATCGCTGTGGAACTGAAATCGGAACGCTCACTGATATTTGCCCTATCTGAAAGTCTGATAAACGCCGGAAAAATGACTAAGTCCAAAAAAAAAATTTTTTCAACTTTTTTCAATTTTACCCCCGTGGGATATATATTCTACCCATACACATTTGGAACTCTCCTGGGGTACCCTCACACATAATATTCCCTCATTTAGCGGTTATTTTCACAAAAAAGTGAAATTTTCAAAAATCCAGAAAATTGGCTAAAAATGACTAAATGTCAAGGACGCATTGGGCGAATCGCTCTGGAACTGAAATCGGAACGCTCACTGATATTTCCCCTATCTGAAAGTCTGATAAACGCTGGAAAAATGGCTAAGTCCAAAAAAAATTTTTTTTCAACTTTTTTCAATTTTACCCCCGTGGGATATATATTCTACCCACACACATTTGGAACTCTCCTGGGGTACCCTCACACATATCAAACCCTCATTTAGTGGATATTTTCACAAAAAAGTGAAATTTTCAAAAATCCAGAAAATTGGCTGAAAACGACTAAATATCAAGGACTCTTTGGGCGAATTGCTCTGGAACTGAAATCGGAACGCTCAGTGACATTTCCCTTCTCTGAAAGTCTGATAAACTCCGGAAAAATGACAGTCCAAAAAAAAAAATATTTTCAACTTTTTTCAATTTTACCCCCGTGGGATATAGATTCTACCCACACACATTTGGAACTCTCCTGGGGTACCCTCACACATATTATTCCCTCATTTAGCGGTTATTTTCACAAAAAAGTGCAATTTTCAAAAATCCAGAAAATTGGCTGAAAATGACTAAATATCAAGGACTCATTGGGCGAATCGCTCTGGAACTGAAATCGGAACGCTCACTGATATTTGCCCTATCTGAAAGTCTGATAAACACCGGAAAAATGACAGTCCAAAAATAAAAATTTTTCAACTTTTTTCAATTTTACCCCCGTGGGATATATATTCTACCCACACACATTTGGAACTCTCCTGGGGTACCCTCACACATATCAAACCCTCTTTTAGTGGATATTTTCACAAAAAAGTGAAATTTTCAAAAATCCAGAAAATTGGCTGAAAACGACTAAATATCAAGGACTCATTGGGCGAATCGCTCTGGAACTGAAATCAGAACGCTCAGTGACATTTCCCCTATCTGAAAGTCTGATAAACGCCGGAAAAATGATTAAGTCCAGAAAAAAAATGTTTCAACTTTTTTCAATTTTACCCCCCTGGGATATATATTCTACCCACACATATTTGGAACTCTCCTGGGGTACCCTCACACATATTATACCCTCATTTAGTGGATATTTTCACAAAAAAGTGAAATTTTAAGAAATCCAGAAAATTGGCTGAAAACGAATAAATATCAAGGACTCATTGGGCGAATCTCTCTGGAACTGAAATCGGAACGCTCACTGACATTTGCCCTATCTGAAAGTCTGATAAACGCCGGAAAAATGACTAAGTCCCAAAAAAAATTTTTCAACTTTTTTTCAATTTTACCCCCGTGGGATATATATTCTACCCACACACATTTGGAACTCTCCTGGGGTACCCTCACACATATCAAACCCTCATTTAGTGGATACTTTCACAAAAAAGTGAAATTTCCAAAAATCCAGAAAATTGGCTGAAAACGACTAAATATCAAGGACTCATTGGGTGAATCGCTCTGGAGCTGAAATCAGAACGCTCACTTACATTTGCCCTATCTGAAAGTCTGATCAACGCCGGAAAAATGACTAAGTCGAAGAAAAAAAATTTTTTCAACTTTTTTCAATTTTACCCCCGTGGGATGTATATTCTACCCACACAAATTTGGAACTCTCCTGGGGTACCCTCACACATATTATTTCCTCATTTAGTGTATATTTTCACAAAAAAGTGAAATTTTCAAAACTCCTGAAAATTGGCTGAAAACGACTAAATATCAAGGACTCATTGGGCGAATCGCTCTGGAACACAAATTGGAACGCTCACTGACATTTGCCCTATCTGAAAGTCTGATAAACGCCGGAAAAATGACTAAGTACAAGAAAAAAATTTTTTTCAATTTTTTTCAATTTTACCCCCGTGGGATGTATATTCTACCCACACAAATTTGGAACTCTCCTGGGGTACCCTCACACATATCAAACCCTCATTTAGTGGATATTTTCACAAAAAAGTGAAATTTTCAAAAATCCAGAAAATTTGCTGAAAACGAATAAAGATCAAGGACTCATTGGGCAAATCGTTCTGGAACTGAAATCGTAAGGTTCACTGACATTTGCTCTATCTGAAAGTCTGATAAACGCCGGAAAAATGACTAAGTCCAAAAAAAAAATGTTTCAACTTTTTTCAATTTTACCCCCCTGGGATATATATTCTACCCACACACATTTGGAAATCTGCTGGGGTACCCTCACACATATTATACCCTCATTTAGTGGATATTTTCACAAAAAAGTGAAATTTTAAAAAATCCAGAAAATTGGCTGAAAACGAATAAATATCAAGGACTCATTGGGCGAATCGCTCTGGAACTGAAATCGGAACACTCACTGACATTTCCCCTATCTTAAAGTCTGATAAACGCCGGAAAAATGACTAAGTCCAAAAAAAAATTTTTTTCAACTTCTTTCAATTTTACCCCCGTGGGATATATATTCTACCCACACACATTTGGAACTCTCCTGGGGTACCCTCACACATATTATTCCCTCATTTAGTGGATATTTTCACAAAAAAGTGAAATTTTCAAAAATCCAAAAAATTGGCTGAAAACGACTAAATATCAAGGACTCATTGGGCAAATCGCTCTGGAACTGAAATCGGAACGCTCACTGACATTTGCCCTATCTGAAAGTCTGATAAACGCCGGAAAAATGACTAAGTCCAAAAAAAATTTTTTTCAACTTTTTTCAATTTTAAACCCGTGGGATACATATTCTACCCACACACATTTGGAACTCTCCTGGGGTACCCTCACAGATATTATTCCCTCATTTAGTGGATATTTTCACAAAAAAGTGACATTTTCAAAAATCCAGAAAATTGGCTGAAAACGACTAAATATCAAGGACTCATTGGGTGAATCGCTCTGGAGCTGAAATCGGAACGCTCACTTACATTTGCCCTATCTGAAAGTCTGATAAACGCCGGAAAAATGACTAAGTCCAAAAAAAAAATGTTTCAACTTTTTTCAATTTTACCCCCCTGGGATATATATTCTACCCACACACATTTGGAAATCTGCTGGGGTACCCTCACACATATTATACCCTCATTTAGTGGATATTTTCACAAAAAAGTGAAATTTTAAGAAATCCAGAAAATTAGCTGAAAACGAATAAATATCAAGGACTCATTGGACGAATCGCTCTGGAACTGAAATCGGAACACTCACTGACATTTCCCCTATCTGAAAGTCTGATAAACGCCGGAAAAATGACAGTCCAAGAAAAAAAAATTTTTCAACTTTTTTAAATTTTACCCCCGTGGGATGTATATTCTACAAACACAAATTTGGAACTCTCCTGGGGTACCCTCACACATATTATTCCCTCATTTAGTGGATATTTTCACAAAAAAGTGAAATTTTCAAAAATCCAGAAAATTGGCTGAAAACGACTAAATATCAAGGACTCATTAGGCAAATCGCTCTGGAACTGAAATCGGAACGCTCACTGACATTTGCCCTATCTGAAAGTCTGATAAACGCCGGAAAAATGACTAAGTCCAAAAAAAAAAATGTTTCAACTTTTTTCAATTTTACCCTCCTGGGATATATATTCTACCAACACACATTTGGAAATCTCCTGGGGTACCCTCACACATATTATTCCCTCATTTACTGGATATTTTCACAAAAAAGTGAAATTTTCAAAAATCCAGAAAATTGGCTGAAAATTACTAAATATCAAGGACTCATTCAGCGAATCGCTCTGGAACTGAAATCGGAACGCTCACTGACATTTCCCCTATCTGAAAGTCTGATAAACGCCGGAAAAAAGACTAAGTCCAAAAAAATTTTTTTTAAACTTTTTTCAATTTTACCCCCGTGGGATATATATTCTACTCACACACATTTGGAACTCTCCTGGGGTACCCTCACACATATTATTCCCTCATTTAGTGGATATTTTCACAAAAAAGTGAAATTTTCAAAAATCCAGAAAATTGCCTGAAAACGACTAAATATCAAGGACTCATTGGGCGAATCGCTCTGGAGCTGAAATCGGAACGCTCACTGATATTTCCCCTATCTGAAAGTCTGATAAACGCCGGAAAAATGACTAAGTCCAAAAAAAAAAATGTTTCAACTTTTTTCAATTTTACCCTCCTGGGATATATATTCTACCCACACACATTTGGAACTCTCCTGGGGTACCCTCACACATATTATACCCTCATTTAGTGGATATTTTCACAAAAAAGTGAAATTTTAAAAAATCCAGAAAATCGGCTGAAAACGAATAAATATCAAGGACTCATTGGGCGAATCGCTCTGGAACTGAAATCGGAACACTCACTGACATTTCCCCTATCTTAAAGTCTGATAAACGCCGGAAAAATGACTAAGTCCAAAAAAAAATTTTTTTCAACTTCTTTCAATTTTACCCCCGTGGGATATATATTCTACCCACACACATTTGGAACTCTCCTGGGGTACCCTCACACATATTATTCCCTCATTTAGTGGATATTTTCACAAAAAAGTGAAATTTTCAAAAATCCAAAAAATTGGCTGAAAACGACTAAATATCAAGGACTCATTGGGCAAATCGCTCTGGAACTGAAATCGGAACGCTCACTGACATTTGCCCTATCTGAAAGTCTGATAAACGCCGGAAAAATGACTAAGTCCAAAAAAAATTTTTTTCAACTTTTTTCAATTTTAAACCCGTGGGATACATATTCTACCCACACACATTTGGAACTCTCCTGGGGTACCCTCACAGATATTATTCCCTCATTTAGTGGATATTTTCACAAAAAAGTGACATTTTCAAAAATCCAGAAAATTGGCTGAAAACGACTAAATATCAAGGACTCATTGGGTGAATCGCTCTGGAGCTGAAATCGGAACGCTCACTTACATTTGCCCTATCTGAAAGTCTGATAAACGCCGGAAAAATGACTAAGTCCAAAAAAAAAATGTTTCAACTTTTTTCAATTTTACCCCCCTGGGATATATATTCTACAAACACAAATTTGGAACTCTCCTGGGGTACCCTCACACATATTATTCCCTCATTTAGTGGATATTTTCACAAAAAAGTGAAATTTTCAAAAATCCAGAAAATTGGCTGAAAACGACTAAATATCAAGGACTCATTAGGCAAATCGCTCTGGAACTGAAATCGGAACGCTCACTGACATTTGCCCTATCTGAAAGTCTGATAAACGCCGGAAAAATGACTAAGTCCAAAAAAAAAAATGTTTCAACTTTTTTCAATTTTACCCTCCTGGGATATATATTCTACCAACACACATTTGGAAATCTCCTGGGGTACCCTCACACATATTATTCCCTCATTTACTGGATATTTTCACAAAAAAGTGAAATTTTCAAAAATCCAGAAAATTGGCTGAAAATTACTAAATATCAAGGACTCATTCAGCGAATCGCTCTGGAACTGAAATCGGAACGCTCACTGACATTTCCCCTATCTGAAAGTCTGATAAACGCCGGAAAAAAGACTAAGTCCAAAAAATTTTTTTTTAAACTTTTTTCAATTTTACCCCCGTGGGATATATATTCTACTCACACACATTTGGAACTCTCCTGGGGTACCCTCACACATATTATTCCCTCATTTAGTGGATATTTTCACAAAAAAGTGAAATTTTCAAAAATCCAGAAAATTGCCTGAAAACGAATAAATATCAAGGACTCATTGGGCGAATCGCTCTGGAGCTGAAATCGGAACGCTCACTGATATTTCCCCTATCTGAAAGTCTGATAAACGCCGGAAAAATGACTAAGTCCAAAAAAAAAAATGTTTCAACTTTTTTCAATTTTACCCTCCTGGGATATATATTCTACCCACACACATTTGGAACTCTCCTGGGGTACCCTCACACATATTATACCCTCATTTAGTGGATATTTTAACAAAAAAGTGAAATTTTAAAAAATCCAGAAAATTGGCTGAAAACGACTAAATATCAAGGACTCATTGGGTGAATCGCTCTGGAACTGAAATCGGAACGCTCACTTACATTTGCCCTATCTGAAAGTCTGATAAACGCCGGAAAAATGATTAAGTCCAGAAAAAAAATTTTTCAACTTTTTTCAATTTTACCCCCGTGGGATATATATTCTACCGACACACATCTGGAACTCTCCTGGGGTAATCTCACACATATCAAACCCTCATTTAGTGGATATTTTCACAAAAAAGTGAAATTTTCAAAAATCCAGAAAATTGGCTGAAAACGAATAAATATCAAGGACTCATTGGGCAAATCGCTCTGGAACTGAAATCGTAATGCTCACTGACATTTGCTCTATCTGAAAGTCTGATAAACGCCGGAAAAATGATTAAGTCCAAAAAAAAAATGTTTCAACTTTTTTCAATTTTACCCTCCTGGGATATATATTCTACCCACACATTTGGAACTCTCCTGGGGTACCCTCACACATATTATTCCCTCATTTAGTGGATATTTTCACAAAAAAAGTGACATTTTCAAAAATCCAGAAAATTGGCTGAAAATGACAAAATATCAAGGACTCATTCGGCGAATCGCTCTGGAACTGAAATCGGAACGCTCACTTACATTTGCCCTATCTAAAAGTCTGATGAACGCCGGAAAAATGACTAAGTCCAAGAAAAAATTTTTTTTCAACTTTTTTCAATTTTACCCCCGTGGGATGTATATTCTACCCACACAAATTTGGAACTCTCCTGGGGTACCCTCACACATATTATTCCCTCATTTAGTGGATATTTTCACAAAAAAGTGAAATTTTCAAAAATCCAGAAAATTGGCTGAAAACGACTAAATATCAAGGACTCATTGGGTGAATCGCTCTGGAGCTGAAATCAGAACGCTCACTTACATTTGCCCTATCTGAAAGTCTGATCAACGCCGGAAAAATGACTAAGTACAAGAAAAAATTTTTTTTCAACTTTTTTCAATTTTACCCCCGTGGGATATATATTCTACCCACACAAATTTGGAACTCTCCTGGGGTACCCTCACACATATCAAACCCTCATTTAGTGGATATTTTCACAAAAAAGTGAAATTTTCAAAAATCCAGAAAATTGGCTGAAAACGACTAAATATCAAGGACTCATTGGGCGAATCGCTCTGGAACTGAAATCAGAACGCTCAGTGACATTTCCCCTATCTGAAAGTCTGATAAACGCCGGAAAAATGATTAAGTCCAGAAAAAAAATGTTTCAACTTTTTTCAATTTTACCCCCCTGGGATATATATTCTACCCACACATATTTGGAACTCTCCTGGGGTACCCTCACACATATTATACCCTCATTTAGTGGATATTTTCACAAAAAAGTGAAATTTTAAGAAATCCAGAAAATTGGCTGAAAACGAATAAATATCAAGGACTCATTGGGCGAATCTCTCTGGAACTGAAATCGGAACGCTCACTGACATTTGCCCTATCTGAAAGTCTGATAAACGCCGGAAAAATGACTAAGTCCCAAAAAAAATTTTTCAACTTTTTTTCAATTTTACCCCCGTGGGATATATATTCTACCCACACACATTTGGAACTCTCCTGGGGTACCCTCACACATATCAAACCCTCATTTAGTGGATACTTTCACAAAAAAGTGAAATTTCCAAAAATCCTGAAAATTGGCTGAAAACGACTAAATATCAAGGACTCATTGGGTGAATCGCTCTGGAGCTGAAATCAGAACGCTCACTTACATTTGCCCTATCTGAAAGTCTGATCAACGCCGGAAAAATGACTAAGTCGAAGAAAAAAAATTTTTTCAACTTTTTTCAATTTTACCCCCGTGGGATGTATATTCTACCCACACAAATTTGGAACTCTCCTGGGGTACCCTCACACATATTATTTCCTCATTTAGTGTATATTTTCACAAAAAAGTGAAATTTTCAAAACTCCTGAAAATTGGCTGAAAACGACTAAATATCAAGGACTCATTGGGCGAATCGCTCTGGAACACAAATTGGAACGCTCACTGACATTTGCCCTATCTGAAAGTCTGATAAACGCCGGAAAAATGACTAAGTACAAGAAAAAAATTTTTTTCAACTTTTTTCAATTTTACCCCCGTGGGATGTATATTCTACCCACACAAATTTGGAACTCTCCTGGGGTACCCTCACACATATCAAACCCTCATTTAGTGGATATTTTCACAAAAAAGTGAAATTTTCAAAAATCCAGAAAATTTGCTGAAAACGAATAAAGATCAAGGACTCATTGGGCAAATCGTTCTGGAACTGAAATCGTAAGGTTCACTGACATTTGCTCTATCTGAAAGTCTGATAAACGCCGGAAAAATGACTAAGTCCAAAAAAAAAATGTTTCAACTTTTTTCAATTTTACCCCCCTGGGATATATATTCTACCCACACACATTTGGAAATCTGCTGGGGTACCCTCACACATATTATACCCTCATTTAGTGGATATTTTCACAAAAAAGTGAAATTTTAAAAAATCCAGAAAATTGGCTGAAAACGAATAAATATCAAGGACTCATTGGGCGAATCGCTCTGGAACTGAAATCGGAACACTCACTGACATTTCCCCTATCTTAAAGTCTGATAAACGCCGGAAAAATGACTAAGTCCAAAAAAAAATTTTTTTCAACTTCTTTCAATTTTACCCCCGTGGGATATATATTCTACCCACACACATTTGGAACTCTCCTGGGGTACCCTCACACATATTATTCCCTCATTTAGTGGATATTTTCACAAAAAAGTGAAATTTTCAAAAATCCAAAAAATTGGCTGAAAACGACTAAATATCAAGGACTCATTGGGCAAATCGCTCTGGAACTGAAATCGGAACGCTCACTGACATTTGCCCTATCTGAAAGTCTGATAAACGCCGGAAAAATGACTAAGTCCAAAAAAAATTTTTTTCAACTTTTTTCAATTTTAAACCCGTGGGATACATATTCTACCCACACACATTTGGAACTCTCCTGGGGTACCCTCACAGATATTATTCCCTCATTTAGTGGATATTTTCACAAAAAAGTGACATTTTCAAAAATCCAGAAAATTGGCTGAAAACGACTAAATATCAAGGACTCATTGGGTGAATCGCTCTGGAGCTGAAATCGGAACGCTCACTTACATTTGCCCTATCTGAAAGTCTGATAAACGCCGGAAAAATGACAGTCCAAGAAAAAAAAATTTTTCAACTTTTTTAAATTTTACCCCCGTGGGATGTATATTCTACAAACACAAATTTGGAACTCTCCTGGGGTACCCTCACACATATTATTCCCTCATTTAGTGGATATTTTCACAAAAAAGTGAAATTTTCAAAAATCCAGAAAATTGGCTGAAAACGACTAAATATCAAGGACTCATTAGGCAAATCGCTCTGGAACTGAAATCGGAACGCTCACTGACATTTGCCCTATCTGAAAGTCTGATAAACGCCGGAAAAATGACTAAGTCCAAAAAAAAAAATGTTTCAACTTTTTTCAATTTTACCCTCCTGGGATATATATTCTACCAACACACATTTGGAAATCTCCTGGGGTACCCTCACACATATTATTCCCTCATTTACTGGATATTTTCACAAAAAAGTGAAATTTTCAAAAATCCAGAAAATTGGCTGAAAATTACTAAATATCAAGGACTCATTGGGTGAATCGCTCTGGAACTGAAATCGGAACGCTCACTTACATTTGCCCTATCTGAAAGTCTGATAAACGCCTGAAAAATGATTAAGTCCAGAAAAAAAATTTTTCAACTTTTTTCAATTTTACCCCCGTGGGATATATATTCTACCGACACACATCTGGAACTCTCCTGGGGTAATCTCACACATATCAAACCCTCATTTAGTGGATATTTTCACAAAAAAGTGAAATTTTCAAAAATCCAGAAAATTGGCTGAAAACGAATAAATATCAAGGACTCATTGGGCAAATCGCTCTGGAACTGAAATCGTAATGCTCACTGACATTTGCTCTATCTGAAAGTCTGATAAACGCCGGAAAAATGATTAAGTCCAAAAAAAAAATGTTTCAACTTTTTTCAATTTTACCCTCCTGGGATATATATTCTACCCACACATTTGGAACTCTCCTGGGGTACCCTCACACATATTATTCCCTCATTTAGTGGATATTTTCACAAAAAAAGTGACATTTTCAAAAATCCAGAAAATTGGCTGAAAATGACAAAATATCAAGGACTCATTCGGCGAATCGCTCTGGAACTGAAATCGGAACGCTCACTTACATTTGCCCTATCTAAAAGTCTGATGAACGCCGGAAAAATGACTAAGTCCAAGAAAAAATTTTTTTTCAACTTTTTTCAATTTTACCCCCGTGGGATGTATATTCTACCCACACAAATTTGGAACTCTCCTGGGGTACCCTCACACATATTATTCCCTCATTTAGTGGATATTTTCACAAAAAAGTGAAATTTTCAAAAATCCAGAAAATTGGCTGAAAACGACTAAATATCAAGGACTCATTGGGTGAATCGCTCTGGAGCTGAAATCAGAACGCTCACTTACATTTGCCCTATCTGAAAGTCTGATCAACGCCGGAAAAATGACTAAGTACAAGAAAAAATTTTTTTTCAACTTTTTTCAATTTTACCCCCGTGGGATATATATTCTACCCACACAAATTTGGAACTCTCCTGGGGTACCCTCACACATATCAAACCCTCATTTAGTGGATATTTTCACAAAAAAGTGAAATTTTCAAAAATCCAGAAAATTTGCTGAAAACGAATAAAGATCAAGGACTCATTGGGCGAATCGCTCTGGAACTGAAATCGGAACACTCACTGACATTTCCCCTATCTTAAAGTCTGATAAACGCCGGAAAAATGACTAAGTCCAAAAAAAAATTTTTTTCAACTTCTTTCAATTTTACCCCCGTGGGATATATATTCTACCCACACACATTTGGAAATCTGCTGGGGTACCCTCACACATATTATACCCTCATTTAGTGGATATTTTCACAAAAAAGTGAAATTTTCAAAAATCCAGAAAATTGGCTGAAAACGACTAAATATCAAGGACGCATTGGGCAAATCGCTTTGGAACTGAAATCGGAACACTCACTGACATTTGCCCTATCTGAAAGTCTGATAAACGCCGGAAAAATGACTAAGTCCAAAAAAAATTTTTTTTAAACTTTTTTCAATTTTACACCTGTGGGATACATATTCTACCCACACACATTTGGAACTCTCCTGGGTTACTCTCACACATATTATTCCCTCATTTAGTGGATATTTTACACAAAAAAGTGAAATTTTCAAAAATCCAGAAAATTGGCTAAAAATGACTAAATATCAAGGACTCATTGGGCGAATCGCTCTGGAACTGAAATCGGAACGCTCACTGATATTTGCCCTATCTGAAAGTCTGATAAACGCCGGAAAAATGACAGTCCAAAAAAAAATTTTTTTCAACTTTTTTCAATTTTACCCCCGTGGGATATATATTCTACCCCCACACATTTGGAATTCTCCTGGGGTACCCTCACACATATTATTCCCTCATTTAGTGGATATTTTCACAAAAAAGTGAAATTTTCAAAAATCCAGAAAATTGGCTGAAAACAACTAAATATCAAGGACTCATTGGGCGAATCGCTCTGGAGCTGAAATCGGAATGCTCACTGACATTTCCCCTATCTGAAAGTCTGATAAACGCTGGAAAAATGGCTAAGTCCAAAAAAAAATTTTTTTCAACTTTTTTCAATTTTACCCCCGTGGGATATATATTCTACCCACACACATTTGGAACTCTCCTGGGGTACCCTCACACATATCAAACCCTCTTTTAGTGGATATTTTCACAAAAAAGTGAAATTTTCAAAAATCCAGAAAATTGGCTGAAAACGACTAAATATCAAGGACTCATTGGGCGAATCGCTCTGGAACTGAAATCAGAACGCTCAGTGACATTTCCCCTATCTGAAAGTCTGATAAACGCCGGAAAAATGATTAAGTCCAGAAAAAAATGTTTCAACTTTTTTCAATTTTACCCCCCTGGGATATATATTCTACCCACACATATTTGGAACTCTCCTGGGGTACCCTCACACATATTATACCCTCATTTAGTGGATATTTTCACAAAAAAGTGAAATTTTAAGAAATCCAGAAAATTGGCTGAAAACGAATAAATATCAAGGACTCATTGGGCGAATCGCTCTGGAACTGAAATCGGAACGCTCACTGACATTTGCCCTATCTGAAAGTCTGATAAACGCCGGAAAAATTACTAAGTCCCAAAAAAAATTTTTCAACTTTTTTTCAATTTTACCCCCGTGGGATATATATTCTACCCACACACATTTGGAACTCTCCTGGGGTACCCTCACACATATCAAACCCTCTTTTAGTGGATATTTTCACAAAAAAGTGAAATTTCCAAAAATCCAGAAAATTGGCTGAAAACGACTAAATATCAAGGACTCATTGGGTGAATCGCTCTGGAGCTGAAATCAGAACGCTCACTTACATTTGCCCTATCTGAAAGTCTGATCAACGCCGGAAAAATGACTAAGTCGAAGAAAAAAAATTTTTTCAACTTTTTTCAATTTTACCCCCGTGGGATGTATATTCTACCCACACAAATTTGGAACTCTCCTGGTGTACCCTCACACATATCAAACCCTCATTTAGTGGATATTTTCACAAAAAAGTGAAATTTTCAAAACTCCTGAAAATTGGCTGAAAACGACTAAATATCAAGGACTCATTGGGCGAATCGCTCTGGAACACAAATTGGAACGCTCACTGACATTTGCCCTATCTGAAAGTCTGATAAACGCCGGAAAAATGACTAAGTACAAGAAAAAAATTTTTTTCAACTTTTTTCAATTTTACCCCCGTGGGATGTATATTCTACCCACACAAATTTGGAACTCTCCTGGGGTACCCTCACACATATCAAACCCTCATTTAGTGGATATTTTCACAAAAAAGTGAAATTTTCAAAAATCCAGAAAATTTGCTGAAAACGAATAAATATCAAGGACTCATTGGGCGAATCGCTCTGGAACTGAAATCGGAACACTCACTGACATCTCCCCTATCTTAAAGTCTGATAAACGCCGGAAAAATGACTAAGTCCAAAAAAAAATTTTTTTCAACTTCTTTCAATTTTACCCCCGTGGGATATATATTCTACCCACACACATTTGGAACTCTCCTGGGGTACCCTCACACATATTATTCCCTCATTTAGTGGATATTTTCACAAAAAAGTGAAATTTTCAAAAATCCAAAAAATTGGCTGAAAACGACTAAATATCAAGGACTCATTGGGCAAATCGCTCTGGAACTGAAATCGGAACGCTCACTGACATTTGCCCTATCTGAAAGTCTGATAAACGCCGGAAAAATGACTAAGTCCAAAAAAAATTTTTTTCAACTTTTTTCAATTTTAAACCCGTGGGATACATATTCTACCCACACACATTTGGAACTCTCCTGGGGTACCCTCAAAGATATTATTCCCTCATTTAGTGGATATTTTCACAAAAAAGTGAAATTTTCAAAAATCCAGAAAATTGGCTGAAAACGACTAAATATCAAGGACTCATTGGGTGAATCGCTCTGGAGCTGAAATCGGAACGCTCACTTACATTTGCCCTATCTGAAAGTCTGATAAACGCCGGAAAAATGACTAAGTCCAAAAAAAAAATGTTTCAACTTTTTTCAATTTTACCCCCCTGGGATATATATTCTACCCACACACATTTGGAAATCTGCTGGGGTACCCTCACACATATTATACCCTCATTTAGTGGATATTTTCACAAAAAAGAGAAATTTTCAAAAATCCAGAAAATTGGCTGAAAACGACTAAATATCAAGGACGCATTGGGCAAATCGCTTTGGAACTGAAATCGGAACACTCACTGCCATTTGCCCTATCTGAAAGTCTGATAAACGCCGGAAAAATGACTAAGTCCAAAAAAAAATTTTTTTAAACTTTTTTCAATTTTACACCTGTGGGATACATATTCTACCAACACACATTTGGAACTCTCCTGGGTTACTCTCACACATATTATTCCCTCATTTAGTGGATATTTTACACAAAAAAGTGAAATTTTCAAAAATCCAGAAAATTGGCTAAAAACGAATAAATATCAAGGACTCATTGGGCGAATCGCTCTGGAGCTGAAATCGGAATGCTCACTGACATTTCCCCTATCTGAAAGTCTGATAAACGCTGGAAAAATGACTAAGTCCAAAAAAAAATTTTTTTCAACTTTTTTCAATTTTACCCCCGTGGGATATATATTCTACCCACACACATTTGGAATTCTCCTGGGGTACCCAGACACATATCAAACCCTCTTTTAGTGGATATTTTCACAAAAAAGTGAAATTTTCAAAAATCCAGAAAATTGGCTGAAAACGACTAAATATCAAGGACTCATTGGGCGAATCGCTCTGGAACTGAAATCGGAACGCTCAATGACATTTCCCCTATCTGAAAATCTGATAAACCCTGGAAAAATGACTAAGTCCAAAAAAAAATTTTTCAACTCTTTTCAATTTTACCCCCGTTGGATATATATTCTACCCATACACATTTGGAACTCTCCTGGGGTACCCTCACACATATTATTCCCTCATTTAGTGGATATATTCACAAAAAAGTGAAATTTTCAAAAATCCAGAAAATTGGCTGAAAACGACTAAATATCAAGGACTCATTGGGCGAATCGCTCTGGAAGTGAAATCGGAACGCTCACTGACATTTCCCCTATCTGAAAGTCTGATAAACGCTGGAAAAATGGCTAAGTCCAAAAAAAAATTTTTTTCAACTTTTTTCAATTTTACCCCCGTGGGATACATATTCTACCCACACACATTTGGAACTCTCCTGGGGTACCCTCACACATATCAAACCCTCATTTAGTGGATATTTTCACAAAAAAGTGAAATTTTCAAAAATCCAGAAAATTGGCTGAAAACGACTAAATATCAAGGACTCATTGGGCGAATCGCTCTGGAACTGAAATCGGAACGCTCACTGATATTTGCCCTATCTGAAAGTCTGATAAACGCCGGAAAAATGACTAAGTCCAAAAAAAAAAATTTTTTCTACTTTTTTCAATTTTACACCTGTGGGATACATATTCTACCCACACACATTTGGAACTCTCCTGGGTTACCCTCACACATATTATTCCCTCATTTAGTGGATATTTTCACAAAAAAGTGAAATTTTCAAAAATCCAGAAAATTGGCTGAAAACGAATAAATATCAAGGACTCATTGGGCGAATCGCTCTGGAACTGAAATCGGAACGCTCACTGATATTTGCCCTATCTGAAAGTCTGATAAACGCCGGAAAAATGACAGTAAAAAAAAAAAATTTTTTCAACTTTTTTCAATTTTACCCCTGTGGGATATATATTCTACCCACACACATTTGGAATTCTCCTGGGGTACCCTCACACATATTATTCCCTCATTTAGTGGATATTTTCACAAAAAAGTGAAATTTTTCAAAAATCCAGAAAATTGGCTGAAAACGACTAAATATCAAGGACTCATTGGGCGAATCGCTATGGAACTGAAATCGGAACGCTCACTGACATTTCCCCTATCTGAAAGTCTGATAAACCCTGGAAAAATGACTAAGTCCAAAAAAAAATTTTTCAACTCTTTTCAATTTTACCCCCGTGGGATATATATTCTACCCATACACATTTGGAACTCTCCTGGGGTACCCTCACACATATTATTCCCTCATTTAGTGGATATATTCACAAAAAAGTGAAATTTTCAAAAATCCAGAAAATTGGCTGAAAATGACTAAATATCAAGGACCCATTGGGCGAATCGCTCTGGAACTGAAATTGGAACGCTCAGTGACATTTCCCTTCTCTGAAAGTCTGATAAACTCCGGAAAAATGACAGTCCAAAAAAAAATTTTTTTCAACTTTTTTCAATTTTACCCCCGTGGGATATATATTCTACCCACACACATTTGGAACTCTCCTGGGGTACCCTCACACATATCAAACCCTCATTTAGTGGATATTTTCACAAAAAAGTGAAATTTTCAAAAATCCAGAAAATTGGCTGAAAACGACTAAATATCAAGGACTCTTTGGGCGAATCGCTCTGGAACTGAAATCGGAACGCTCAGTGACATTTCCCTTCTCTGAAAGTCTGATAAACTCCGGAAAAATGACAGTCCAAAAAAAAAAATATTTTCAACTTTTTTCAATTTTACCCCCGTGGGATATAGATTCTACCCACACACATTTGGAACTCTCCTGGGGTACCCTCACACATATTATTCCCTCATTTAGCGGTTATTTTCACAAAAAAGTGCAATTTTCAAAAATCCAGAAAATTGGCTGAAAATGACTAAATATCAAGGACTCATTGGGCCAATCGCTCTGGAACTGAAATCGGAACGCTCACTGATATTTGCCCTATCTGAAAGTCTGATAAACGCCGGAAAAATGAGAGTCCAAAAAAAAAAATTTTTCAACTTTTTTCAATTTTACCCCCGTGGGATATATATTCTACCCACACACATTTGGAATTCTCCTGGGGTACCCTCACACATATTATTCCCTCATTTAGTGGATATTTTCACAAAAAAGTGAAATTTTCAAAAATCCAGAAAATTTGCTGAAAACGACTAAATATCAAGGACTCCTTGGGCGAATCGCTCTGGAGCTGAAATCTGAATGCTCACTGACATTTCCCCTATCTGAAAGTCTGATAAACGCTGGGAAAATGGCTAAGTCCAAAAAAAATTTTTTTTCAACTTTTTTCAATTTTACCCCCGTGGGATATATATTCTACCCACACACATTTGGAACTCTCCTGGGGTACCCTCACACATATTATTCCCTCATTTAGTGGATATTTTCACAAAAAAGTGAAATTTTCAAAAATCCAGAAAATTGGCTGAAAATGACTAAATATCAAGGACTCATTGGGCGAATCGCTGTGGAACTGAAATCGGAACGCTCACTGATATTTGCCCTATCTGAAAGTCTGATAAACGCCGGAAAAATGACTAAGTCCAAAAAAAAAATGTTTCAACTTTTTTCAATTTTACCCCCCTGGGATATATATTCTACCCACACACATTTGGAAATCTGCTGGGGTACCCTCACACATATTATACCCTCATTTAGTGGATATTTTCACAAAAAAGAGAAATTTTCAAAAATCCAGAAAATTGGCTGAAAACGACTAAATATCAAGGACGCATTGGGCAAATCGCTTTGGAACTGAAATCGGAACACTCACTGCCATTTGCCCTATCTGAAAGTCTGATAAACGCCGGAAAAATGACTAAGTCCAAAAAAAAAAATTTTTTCTACTTTTTTCAATTTTACACCTGTGGGATACATATTCTACCCACACACATTTGGAACTCTCCTGGGTTACCCTCACACATATTATTCCCTCATTTAGTGGATATTTTCACAAAAAAGTGAAATTTTCAAAAATCCAGAAAATTGGCTGAAAACGAATAAATATCAAGGACTCATTGGGCGAATCGCTCTGGAACTGAAATCGGAACGCTCACTGATATTTGCCCTATCTGAAAGTCTGATAAACGCCGGAAAAATGACAGTAAAAAAAAAAAATTTTTTCAACTTTTTTCAATTTTACCCCTGTGGGATATATATTCTACCCACACACATTTGGAATTCTCCTGGGGTACCCTCACACATATTATTCCCTCATTTAGTGGATATTTTCACAAAAAAGTGAAATTTTTCAAAAATCCAGAAAATTGGCTGAAAACGACTAAATATCAAGGACTCATTGGGCGAATCGCTATGGAACTGAAATCGGAACGCTCACTGACATTTCCCCTATCTGAAAGTCTGATAAACCCTGGAAAAATGACTAAGTCCAAAAAAAAATTTTTCAACTCTTTTCAATTTTACCCCCGTGGGATATATATTCTACCCATACACATTTGGAACTCTCCTGGGGTACCCTCACACATATTATTCCCTCATTTAGTGGATATATTCACAAAAAAGTGAAATTTTCAAAAATCCAGAAAATTGGCTGAAAATGACTAAATATCAAGGACCCATTGGGCGAATCGCTCTGGAACTGAAATTGGAACGCTCAGTGACATTTCCCTTCTCTGAAAGTCTGATAAACTCCGGAAAAATGACAGTCCAAAAAAAAATTTTTTTCAACTTTTTTCAATTTTACCCCCGTGGGATATATATTCTACCCACACACATTTGGAACTCTCCTGGGGTACCCTCACACATATCAAACCCTCATTTAGTGGATATTTTCACAAAAAAGTGAAATTTTCAAAAATCCAGAAAATTGGCTGAAAACGACTAAATATCAAGGACTCTTTGGGCGAATCGCTCTGGAACTGAAATCGGAACGCTCAGTGACATTTCCCTTCTCTGAAAGTCTGATAAACTCCGGAAAAATGACAGTCCAAAAAAAAAAATATTTTCAACTTTTTTCAATTTTACCCCCGTGGGATATAGATTCTACCCACACACATTTGGAACTCTCCTGGGGTACCCTCACACATATTATTCCCTCATTTAGCGGTTATTTTCACAAAAAAGTGCAATTTTCAAAAATCCAGAAAATTGGCTGAAAATGACTAAATATCAAGGACTCATTGGGCCAATCGCTCTGGAACTGAAATCGGAACGCTCACTGATATTTGCCCTATCTGAAAGTCTGATAAACGCCGGAAAAATGAGAGTCCAAAAAAAAAAATTTTTCAACTTTTTTCAATTTTACCCCCGTGGGATATATATTCTACCCACACACATTTGGAATTCTCCTGGGGTACCCTCACACATATTATTCCCTCATTTAGTGGATATTTTCACAAAAAAGTGAAATTTTCAAAAATCCAGAAAATTTGCTGAAAACGACTAAATATCAAGGACTCCTTGGGCGAATCGCTCTGGAGCTGAAATCTGAATGCTCACTGACATTTCCCCTATCTGAAAGTCTGATAAACGCTGGGAAAATGGCTAAGTCCAAAAAAAATTTTTTTTCAACTTTTTTCAATTTTACCCCCGTGGGATATATATTCTACCCACACACATTTGGAACTCTCCTGGGGTACCCTCACACATATTATTCCCTCATTTAGTGGATATTTTCACAAAAAAGTGAAATTTTCAAAAATCCAGAAAATTGGCTGAAAATGACTAAATATCAAGGACTCATTGGGCGAATCGCTGTGGAACTGAAATCGGAACGCTCACTGATATTTGCCCTATCTGAAAGTCTGATAAACGCCGGAAAAATGACTAAGTCCAAAAAAAAAATGTTTCAACTTTTTTCAATTTTACCCCCCTGGGATATATATTCTACCCACACACATTTGGAAATCTGCTGGGGTACCCTCACACATATTATACCCTCATTTAGTGGATATTTTCACAAAAAAGAGAAATTTTCAAAAATCCAGAAAATTGGCTGAAAACGACTAAATATCAAGGACGCATTGGGCAAATCGCTTTGGAACTGAAATCGGAACACTCACTGCCATTTGCCCTATCTGAAAGTCTGATAAACGCCGGAAAAATGACTAAGTCCAAAAAAAAATTTTTTTAAACTTTTTTCAATTTTACACCTGTGGGATACATATTCTACCAACACACATTTGGAACTCTCCTGGGTTACTCTCACACATATTATTCCCTCATTTAGTGGATATTTTACACAAAAAAGTGAAATTTTCAAAAATCCAGAAAATTGGCTAAAAACGAATAAATATCAAGGACTCATTGGGCGAATCGCTCTGGAGCTGAAATCGGAATGCTCACTGACATTTCCCCTATCTGAAAGTCTGATAAACGCTGGAAAAATGACTAAGTCCAAAAAAAAATTTTTTTCAACTTTTTTCAATTTTACCCCCGTGGGATATATATTCTACCCACACACATTTGGAATTCTCCTGGGGTACCCAGACACATATCAAACCCTCTTTTAGTGGATATTTTCACAAAAAAGTGAAATTTTCAAAAATCCAGAAAATTGGCTGAAAACGACTAAATATCAAGGACTCATTGGGCGAATCGCTCTGGAACTGAAATCGGAACGCTCAATGACATTTCCCCTATCTGAAAATCTGATAAACCCTGGAAAAATGACTAAGTCCAAAAAAAAATTTTTCAACTCTTTTCAATTTTACCCCCGTTGGATATATATTCTACCCATACACATTTGGAACTCTCCTGGGGTACCCTCACACATATTATTCCCTCATTTAGTGGATATATTCACAAAAAAGTGAAATTTTCAAAAATCCAGAAAATTGGCTGAAAACGACTAAATATCAAGGACTCATTGGGCGAATCGCTCTGGAAGTGAAATCGGAACGCTCACTGACATTTCCCCTATCTGAAAGTCTGATAAACGCTGGAAAAATGGCTAAGTCCAAAAAAAAATTTTTTTCAACTTTTTTCAATTTTACCCCCGTGGGATACATATTCTACCCACACACATTTGGAACTCTCCTGGGGTACCCTCACACATATCAAACCCTCATTTAGTGGATATTTTCACAAAAAAGTGAAATTTTCAAAAATCCAGAAAATTGGCTGAAAACGACTAAATATCAAGGACTCATTGGGCGAATCGCTCTGGAACTGAAATCGGAACGCTCACTGATATTTGCCCTATCTGAAAGTCTGATAAACGCCGGAAAAATGACTAAGTCCAAAAAAAAAAATTTTTTCTACTTTTTTCAATTTTACACCTGTGGGATACATATTCTACCCACACACATTTGGAACTCTCCTGGGTTACCCTCACACATATTATTCCCTCATTTAGTGGATATTTTCACAAAAAAGTGAAATTTTCAAAAATCCAGAAAATTGGCTGAAAACGAATAAATATCAAGGACTCATTGGGCGAATCGCTCTGGAACTGAAATCGGAACGCTCACTGATATTTGCCCTATCTGAAAGTCTGATAAACGCCGGAAAAATGACAGTAAAAAAAAAAAAATTTTTTCAACTTTTTTCAATTTTACCCCTGTGGGATATATATTCTACCCACACACATTTGGAATTCTCCTGGGGTACCCTCACACATATTATTCCCTCATTTAGTGGATATTTTCACAAAAAAGTGAAATTTTTCAAAAATCCAGAAAATTGGCTGAAAACGACTAAATATCAAGGACTCATTGGGCGAATCGCTATGGAACTGAAATCGGAACGCTCACTGACATTTCCCCTATCTGAAAGTCTGATAAACCCTGGAAAAATGACTAAGTCCAAAAAAAAATTTTTCAACTCTTTTCAATTTTACCCCCGTGGGATATATATTCTACCCATACACATTTGGAACTCTCCTGGGGTACCCTCACACATATTATTCCCTCATTTAGTGGATATATTCACAAAAAAGTGAAATTTTCAAAAATCCAGAAAATTGGCTGAAAACGACTAAATATCAAGGACCCATTGGGCGAATCGCTCTGGAACTGAAATTGGAACGCTCAGTGACATTTCCCTTCTCTGAAAGTCTGATAAACTCCGGAAAAATGACAGTCCAAAAAAAAATTTTTTTCAACTTTTTTCAATTTTACCCCCGTGGGATATATATTCTACCCACACACATTTGGAACTCTCCTGGGGTACCCTCACACATATCAAACCCTCATTTAGTGGATATTTTCACAAAAAAGTGAAATTTTCAAAAATCCAGAAAATTGGCTGAAAACGACTAAATATCAAGGACTCTTTGGGCGAATCGCTCTGGAACTGAAATCGGAACGCTCAGTGACATTTCCCTTCTCTGAAAGTCTGATAAACTCCGGAAAAATGACAGTCCAAAAAAAAAAATATTTTCAACTTTTTTCAATTTTACCCCCGTGGGATATAGATTCTACCCACACACATTTGGAACTCTCCTGGGGTACCCTCACACATATTATTCCCTCATTTAGCGGTTATTTTCACAAAAAAGTGCAATTTTCAAAAATCCAGAAAATTGGCTGAAAATGACTAAATATCAAGGACTCATTGGGCCAATCGCTCTGGAACTGAAATCGGAATGCTCACTGATATTTGCCCTATCTGAAAGTCTGATAAACGCCGGAAAAATGAGAGTCCAAAAAAAAAAATTTTTCAACTTTTTTCAATTTTACCCCCGTGGGATATATATTCTACCCACACACATTTGGAATTCTCCTGGGGTACCCTCACACATATTATTCCCTCATTTAGTGGATATTTTCACAAAAAAGTGAAATTTTCAAAAATCCAGAAAATTTGCTGAAAACGACTAAATATCAAGGACTCCTTGGGCGAATCGCTCTGGAGCTGAAATCTGAATGCTCACTGACATTTCCCCTATCTGAAAGTCTGATAAACGCTGGGAAAATGGCTAAGTCCAAAAAAAATTTTTTTTCAACTTTTTTCAATTTTACCCCCGTGGGATATATATTCTACCCACACACATTTGGAACTCTCCTGGGGTACCCTCACACATATTATTCCCTCATTTAGTGGATATTTTCACAAAAAAGTGAAATTTTCAAAAATCCAGAAAATTGGCTGAAAATGACTAAATATCAAGGACTCATTGGGCGAATCGCTGTGGAACTGAAATCGGAACGCTCACTGATATTTGCCCTATCTGAAAGTCTGATAAACGCCGGAAAAATGACTAAGTCCAAAAAAAAAAATTTTTCAACTTTTTTCAATTTTACCCCCGTGGGATATATATTCTACCCACACACATTTGGAACTCTCCTGGGGTACTCTCAAACATATTATTCCCTCATTTAGTGGATATTTTCACAAAAAAGTGAAATTTTCAAAAATCCAGAAAATTGGCTGAAAACGACTAAGTATCAAAGGACTCATTGGGCGAATCGCTCTGGAACTGAAATCGGAACGCTCACTGATATTTGCCCTATCTGAAAGTCTGATAAACGCCGGAAAAATGACAGTCCAAAAAAAAAAATTTTTTAACTTTTTTCAATTTTACCCCCGTGGGATATATATTCTACCCACACACATTTGGAATTCTCCTGGGGTACCCTCACACATATTATTCCCTCATTTAGTGGATATTTTCACAAAAAAGTGAAATTTTCAAAAATCCAGAAAATTGGCTGAAAACGACTAAATATCAAGGACTCATTGGGCGAATCGCTCTGGAGCTGAAATCGGAATGCTCACTGACATTTCCCCTATCTGAAAGTCTGATAAACGCTGGAAAAATGGCTAAGTCCAAAAAAAATTTTTTTTCAACTTTTTTCAATTTTACCCCCGTGGGATATATATTCTACCCACACACATTTGGAACTCTCCTGTGGTACCCTCACACATATTATTGCCTCATTTAGTGGATATTTTCACAAAAAAGTGAAATTTTTCAAAAATCCAGAAAATTGGCTGAAAACTACTAAATATCAAGGACTCTTTGGGCGAATCGCTCTGGAACTGAAATCGGAACGCTCAGTGACATTTCCCTTCTCTGAAAGTCTGATAAACTCCGGAAAAATGACAGTCCAAAAAAAAAAATATTTTCAACTTTTTTCAATTTTACCCCCGTGGGATATAGATTCTACCCACACACATTTGGAACTCTCCTGGGGTACCCTCACACATATTATTCCCTCATTTAGCGGTTATTTTCACAAAAAAGTGCAATTTTCAAAAATCCAGAAAATTGGCTGAAAATGACTAAATATCAAGGACTCATTGGGCCAATCGCTCTGGAACTGAAATCGGAACGCTCACTGATATTTGCCCTATCTGAAAGTCTGATAAACGTCGGAAAAATGACAGTCCAAAAAAAAAAATTTTTCAACTTTTTTCAATTTTACCCCCGTGGGATATATATTCTACCCACACACATTTGGAACACTCCTGGGGTACCCTCACACAGATTATTCCCTCATTTAGCGGTTATTTTCACAAAAAAAGTGAAATTTTCAAAAATCCAGAAAATTGGCTGAAAATGACTAAATATCAAGGACTCATTGGGCGAATCGCTGTGGAACTGAAATCGGAACGCTCACTGATATTTGCCCTATCTGAAAGTCTGATAAACGCCGGAAAAATGACAGTAAAAAAAAAAAATTTTTTCAACTTTTTCAATTTTACCCCTGTGGGATATATATTCTACCCACACACATTTGGAATTCTCCTGGGGTACCCTCACACATATTATTCCCTCATTTAGTGGATATTTTCACAAAAAAGTGAAATTTTTCAAAAATCCAGAAAATTGGCTGAAAACGACTAAATATCAAGGACTCATTGGGCGAATCGCTATGGAACTGAAATCGGAACGCTCACTGACATTTCTCCTATCTGAAAGTCTGATAAACCCTGGAAAAATGACTAAGTCCAAAAAAAAATTTTTCAACTCTTTTCAATTTTACCCCCGTGGGATATATATTCTACCCATACACATTTGGAACTCTCCTGGGGTACCCTCACACATATTATTCCCTCATTTAGTGGATATATTCACAAAAAAGTGAAATTTTCAAAAATCCAGAAAATTGGCTGAAAACGACTAAATATCAAGGACCCATTGGGCGAATCGCTCTGGAACTCAAATTGGAACGCTCAGTGACATTTCCCTTCTCTGAAAGTCTGATAAACTCCGGAAAAATGACAGTCCAAAAAAAAATTTTTTTCAACTTTTTTCAATTTTACCCCCGTGGGATATATATTCTACCCACACACATTTGGAACTCTCCTGGGGTACCCTCACACATATCAAACCCTCATTTAGTGGATATTTTCACAAAAAAGTGAAATTTTCAAAAATCCAGAAAATTGGCTGAAAACGACTAAATATCAAGGACTCTTTGGGCGAATCGCTCTGGAACTGAAATCGGAACGCTCAGTGACATTTCCCTTCTCTGAAAGTCTGATAAACTCCGGAAAAATGACAGTCCAAAAAAAAAAATATTTTCAACTTTTTTCAATTTTACCCCCGTGGGATATAGATTCTACCCACACACATTTGGAACTCTCCTGGGGTACCCTCACACATATTATTCCCTCATTTAGCGGTTATTTTCACAAAAAAGTGCAATTTTCAAAAATCCAGAAAATTGGCTGAAAATGACTAAATATCAAGGACTCATTGGGCCAATCGCTCTGGAACTGAAATCGGAACGCTCACTGATATTTGCCCTATCTGAAAGTCTGATAAACGCCGGAAAAATGACAGTCCAAAAAAAAAAATTTTTCAACTTTTTTCAATTTTACCCCCGTGGGATATATATTCTACCCACACACATTTGGAATTCTCCTGGGGTACCCTCACACATATTATTCCCTCATTTAGTGGATATATTCACAAAAAAGTGAAATTTTCAAAAATCCAGAAAATTTGCTGAAAACGACTAAATATCAAGGACTCCTTGGGCGAATCGCTCTGGAGCTGAAATCTGAATGCTCACTGACATTTCCCCTATCTGAAAGTCTGATATACGCTGGGAAAATGACTAAGTCCAAAAAAAAAAATTTTTCAACTTTTTTCAATTTTACCCCCGTGGGATATATATTCTGCCCATACACATTTGGAACTCTCCTGGGGTACCCTCACACATATTATTCCCTCATTTAGTGGATATTTTCACAAAAAAGTGAAATTTTCAAAAATCCAGAAAATTGGCCAAAAACGACTAAATATCAAGGACTCATTGGGCGAATCGCTCTGGAGCTGAAATCGGAATGCTCACTGACATTTCCCCTATCTGAAAGTCTGATAAACGCTGGAAAAATGGCTAAGTCCAAAAAAAATTTTTTTTCAACTTTTTTCAATTTTACCCCCGTGGGATATATATTCTACCCACACACATTTGGAACTCTCCTGTGGTACCCTCACACATATTATTCCCTCATTTAGTGGATATTTTCACAAAAAAGTGAAATTTTTCAAAAATCCAGAAAATTGGCTGAAAACGACTAAATATCAAGGACTCATTGGGCGAATCGCTATGGAACTGAAATCGGAACGCTCACTGACATTTCCCCTATCTGAAAGTCTGATAAACCCTGGAAAAATGACTAAGTCCAAAAAAAAATTTTTCAACTTTTTTCAATTTTACCCCCGTGGGATATATATTCTACCCACACACATTTGGAACTCTCCTGTGGTACCCTCACACATATTATTCCCTCATTTAGTGGATATTTTCACAAAAAAGTGAAATTTTCAAAAATCCAGAAAATTGGCTGAAAACGACTAAATATCACGGACTCTTTGGGCGAATCGCTCTGGAACTGAAATTGGAACGCTCAGTGACATTTCCCTTCTCTGAAAGTCTGATAAACTCCGGAAAAATGACAGTCCAAAAAAAAAAATGTTTTCAACTTTTTTCAATTTTACCCCCGTGGGATATATATTCTACCCACACACATTTGGAACTCTCCTGGGGTACCCTCACACATATTATTCCCTCATTTAGCGGTTATTTTCACAAAAAAGTGAAATTTTCAAAACTCGAGAAAATTGGCTAAAAATGACTAAATGTCAAGAACTCATTGGGCGAATCGCTCTGGAACTGAAATCGGAACGCTCACTGATATTTCCCCTATCTGAAAGTCTGATAAACGCTGGAAAAATGGCTAAGTCCAAAAAAAAATTTTTTTCAACTTTTTTCAATTTTACCCCCGTGGGATATATATTCTACCCACACACATTTGGAACTCTCCTGGGGTACCCTCACACATATCAAACCCTCATTTAGTGGATATTTTCAAAAAAAAGTGAAATTTTCAAAAATCCAGAAAATTGGCTGAAAACGACTAAATATCAAGGACTCTTTGGGCGAATCGCTCTGGAACTGAAATCGGAACGCTCAGTGACATTTCCCTTCTCTGAAAGTCTGATAAACTCCGGAAAAATGACAGTCCAAAAAAAAATATATTTTCAACTTTTTTCAATTTTACCCCCGTGGGATATAGATTCTACCCACACACATTTGGAACTCTCCTGGGGTACCCTCACACATATTATTCCCTCATTTAGCGGTTATTTTCACAAAAAAGTGAAATTTTCAAAAATCCAGAAAATTGGCTGAAAACGACTAAATATCACGGACTCTTTGGGCGAATCGCTCTGGAACTGAAATTGGAACGCTCAGTGACATTTCCCTTCTCTGAAAGTCTGATAAACTCCGGAAAAATGACAGTCCAAAAAAAAAAATGTTTTCAACTTTTTTCAATTTTACCCCCGTGGGATATATATTCTACCCACACACATTTGGAACTCTCCTGGGGTACCCTCACACATATTATTCCCTCATTTAGCGGTTATTTTCACAAAAAAGTGCAATTTTCAAAAAATCCAGAAAATTGGCTGAAAATGACTAAATATCAAGGACTCATTGGGCGAATGGCTCTGGAACTGAAATCGGAACGCTCACTGATATTTGCCCTATCTGAAAGTCTGATAAACGCCGGAAAAATGACAGTCCAAAAAAAAAATTTTTTCAACTTTTTTCAATTTTACTCCTGTGGGATATATATTCTACCAACACACATTTGGAACTCTCCTGGGGTACTCTCAAACATATTATTCCCTCATTTAGTGGATATTTTCACAAAAAAGTGAAATTTTCAAAAATCCAGAAAATTGGCTGAAAACGACTAAGTATCAAAGGACTCATTGAGCGAATCGCTCTGGAACTGAAATCGGAATGCTCACTGATATTTGCCCTATCTGAAAGTCTGATAAACGCCGGAAAAATGACAGTCCAAAAAAAAAAATTTTTTAACTTTTTTCAATTTTACCCCCGTGGGATATATATTCTACCCACACACATTTGGAATTCTCCTGGGGTACCCTCACACATATTATTCCCTCATTTAGTGGATATTTTCACAAAAAAGTGAAATTTTCAAAAATCCAGAAAATTGGCTGAAAACGACTAAATATCAAGGACTCATTGGGCGAATCGCTCTGGAGCTGAAATCGGAATGCTCACTGACATTTCCCCTATCTGAAAGTCTGATAAACGCTGGAAAAATGGCTAAGTCCAAAAAAAATTTTTTTTCAACTTTTTTCAATTTTACCCCCGTGGGATATATATTCTACCCACACACATTTGGAACTCTCCTGTGGTACCCTCACACATATTATTCCCTCATTTAGTGGATATTTTCACAAAAAAGTGAAATTTTTCAAAAATCCAGAAAATTGGCTGAAAACGACTAAATATCAAGGACTCATTGGGCGAATCGCTATGGAACTGAAATCGGAACACTCACTGACATTTCCCCTATCTGAAAGTCTGATAAACCCTGGAAAAATGACTAAGTCCAAAAAAAAATTTTTCAACTGTTTTCAATTTTACCCCCGTGGGATATATATTCTACCCATACACATTTGGAACTCTCCTGGGGTACCCTCACACATATTATTCCCTCATTGAGTGGATATATTCACAAAAAAGTGAAATTTTCAAAAATCCAGAAAATTGGCTGAAAACGACTAAATATCAAGGACTCATTGGGCGAATCGCTCTGGAACTGAAATTGGAACGCTCAGTGACATTTCCCTTCTCTGAAAGTCTAATAAACTCCGGAAAAATGACAGTCCAAAAAAAAAAATGTTTTCAACTTTTTTCAATTTTACCCCCGTGGGATATATATTCTACCCACACACATTTGGAACTCTCCTGGGGTACCCTCACACATATTATTCCCTCATTTAGTGGATATTTTCACAAAAAAGTGAAATTTTCAAAAATCCAGAAAATTGGCTGAAAATGACTAAATATCAAGGACTCATTGGGCGAATCGCTGTGGAACTGAAATCGGAACGCTCAGTGACATTTCCCTTCTCTGAAAGTCTGATAAACTCCGGAAAAATGACAGTCCAAAAAAAAAAATGTTTTCAACTTTTTTCAATTTTACCCCCGTGGGATATATATTCTACCCACACACATTTGGAACTCTCCTGGGGTACCCTCACACATATTATTCCCTCATTTAGCGGTTATTTTCACAAAAAAGTGAAATTTTCAAAAATCGAGAAAATTGGCTAAAAATGACTAAATGTCAAGGACTCATTGGGCGAATCGCTCTGGAACTGAAATCGGAACGCTCACTGATATTTCCCCTATCTGAAAGTCTGATAAACGCCGGAAAAATGACAGTCCAAAAAAAAAAATTTTTCAACTTTTTTCAATTTTACCCCCGTGGGATATATATTCTACCCACACACATTTGGAATTCTCCTGGGGTACCCTCACACATATTATTCCCTCATTTAGTGGATATTTTCACAAAAAAAGTGAAATTTTCAAAAATCCAGAAAATTGGCTGAAAACGACTAAATATCAAGGACTCATTCGGCGAATCACTCTGGAACTGAAATCGGAACGCTCACTGATATTTCCCCTATCTGAAAGTCTGATAAACGCCGGAAAAATGACTAAGTCCAAAAAAATAAATTTTTTCAACTTTTTTCAATTTTACCCCCGTGGGATATATATTCTACCCACACACATTTGGAACTCTCCTGTGGTACCCTCACACATATTATTCCCTCATTTAGTGGATATTTTCACAAAAAAGTGAAATTTTCAAAAATCCAGAAAATTGGCTGAAAACGACTAAATATCAAGGAATCATTGGGCGAATCGCTATGGAACTGAAATCGGAACGCTCACTGACATTTCCCCTATCTGAAAGTCTGATAAACCCTGGAAAAATGACTAAGTCCAAAAAAAAATTTTTCAACTCTTTTCAATTTTACCCCCGTGGGATATATATTCTACCCATACACATTTGGAACTCTCCTGGGGTACCCTCACACAGATTATTCCCTCATTTAGCGGTTATTTTCAAAAAAAAGTGAAATTTTCAAAAATCCAGAAAATTGGCTGAAAATGACTAAATATCAAGGACTCATTGGGCGAATCGCTGTGGAACTGAAATCGGAACGCTCACTGATATTTGCCCTATCTGAAAGTCTGATAAACGCCGGAAAAATGACTAAGTCCAAAAAAAAAATTTTTTCAACTTTTTTCAATTTTAACCCCGTGGTATATATATTCTACCCACACACATTTGGAACTCTCCTGGGGTACCCTCACACATGTCAAACCCTCATTTAGTGGATATTTTCACAAAAAAGTGAAATTTTCAAAAATCCAGAAAATTGGCTGAAAACGACTAAATATCAAGGACTCATTGGGCGAATCGCTCTGGAACTGAAATCGGAACGCTCAGTGACATTTCCCCTATCTGAAAGTCTGATAAACGCCGGAAAAATGACAGTCCAAAAAAAAAATTTTTTTCAACTTTTTTCAATTTTACCCCCATGGGATATATATTCTACCCAAACATATTTGGAATTCTCCTGGGGTACCCTCACACATATTATTCCCTCATTTAGTGGATATTTTCACAAAAAAGTGAAATTTTCAAAAATCCAGAAAATTGGCTGAAAACGACTAAGTATCAAGGACTCATTGGGCGAATCGCTCTGGAACTGAAATCGGAACGCTCACTGACATTTCCCCTATCTGAAAGTCTGATAAACCCTGGAAAAATGACTAAGTCCAAAAAAATATTTTTCAACTCTTTCAATTTTACCCCCGTGGGATACATATTCTACCCACACACATTTGGAACTCTCCTGGGTTACCCTCACACATATTATTCCCTCATTTAGTGGATATTTTCACAAAAAAGAGAAATTTTCAAAAATCCAGAAAATTGGCTGAAAACGACTAAATATCAAGGACTCATTGGGTGAATCGCTCTGGAACTGAAATCGGAACGGTCACTGATATTTGCCCTATCTGAAAGTCTGACAAATGCCGGAAAAATGACAGTCCAAAAAAGAAAATTTTTTAAACTTTTTTCAATTTTACCCCCGTGGGATATATATTATACCCACACACATTTGGAATTCTCCTGGGGTACCCTCACACATATTATTCCCTCATTTAGTGGATATTTTCACAAAAAAGTGAAATTTTCAAAAATCCAGAAAATTGGCTGAAAACGTCTAAGTATCAAGGACTCATTGGGCGAATCACTCTGGAACTGAAATCGGAACGCTCACTGATATTTGCCCTATCTGAAAGTCTGATAAACGCCGGAAAAATGACTAAGTCCAAAAAAAAATTTTTTTTCAACTTTTTTCAATTTTACACCTGTGGGATACATATTCTACCCACACACATTTGGAATTCTCCTGGGGTACCCTCACACATATTATTCCCTCATTTAGTGGATATTTTCACAAAAAAGTGAAATTTTCAAAAATCCAGAAAATTGGCTGAAAACGACTAAATATCAAGGACTCATTGCGCGAATCGCTCTGGAACTGAAATCGGAACGCTCACTGATATTTCCCCTATCTGAAAGTCTGATAAACGCCGGAAAAATGACTAAGTCCAAAAAAATAAATTTTTTCAACTTTTTTCAATTTTACCCCCGTGGGATATATATTCTACCCACACACATTTGGAACTCTCCTGTGGTACCCTCACACATATTATTCCCTCATTTAGTGGATATTTTCACAAAAAAGTGAAATTTTCAAAAATCCAGAAAATTGGCTGAAAACGACTAAATATCAAGGACTCATTGGGCGAATCGCTATGGAACTGAAATCGGAACGCTCACTGACATTTCCCCTATCTGAAAGTCTGATAAACCCTGGAAAAATGACTAAGTCCAAAAAAAAATTTTTCAACTCTTTTCAATTTTACCCCCGTGGGATATATATTCTACCCATACACATTTGGAACTCTCCTGGGGTACCCTCACACATATTATTCCCTCATTTAGTGGATATATTCACAAAAAAGTGAAATTTTCAAAAATCCAGAAAATTGGCTGAAAACGACTAAATATCAAGGACTCATTGGTCGAATCGCTCTGGAACTGAAATTGGAACGCTCAGTGACATTTCCCTTCTCTGAAAGTCTGATAAACTCCGGAAAAATGACAGTCCAAAAAAAAAAATGTTTTCAACTTTTTTCAATTTTACCCCCGTGGGATATATATTCTACCCACACACATTTGGAACTCTCCTGGGGTACCCTCACACAGATTATTCCCTCATTTAGCGGTTATTTTCACAAAAAAGTGAAATTTTCAAAAATCCAGAAAATTGGCTGAAAATGACTAAATATCAAGGACTCATTGGGCGAATCGCTGTGGAACTGAAATCGGAACGCTCACTGATATTTGCCCTATCTGAAAGTCTGATAAACGCCGGAAAAATGACAGTCCAAAAAAAAAATATTTTCAACTTTTTTCAATTTTACCCCTGTGGGATATATATTCTACCCACACACATTTGGAATTCTCCTGGGGTACCCTCACACATATTATTCCCTCATTTAGTGGATATTTTCACAAAAAAGTGAAATTTTCAAAAATCCAGAAAATTGGCTGAAAACGACTAAATATCAAGGACTCATTGGGCGAATCGCTCTGGAGCTGAAATCGGAATGCTCACTGACATTTCCCCTATCTGAAAGTCTGATAAACGCTGGAAAAATGGCTAAGTCCAAAAAAATTTTTTTTTAAACTTTTTTCAATTTTACCCCCGTGGGATATATATTCTACCCACACACATTTGGAACTCTCCTGTGGTACCCTCACACATATTATTCCCTCATTTAGTGGATATTTTCACAAAAAAGTGAAATTTTCAAAAATCCAGAAAATTGGCTGAAAACGACTAAATATCAAGGACTCATTGGGCGAATCGCTATGGAACTGAAATCGGAACGCTCACTGACATTTCCCCTATCTGAAAGTCTGATAAACCCTGGAAAAATGACTAAGTCCAAAAAAAAATTTTTCAACTCTTTTCAATTTTACCCCCGTGGGATATATATTCTACCCATACACATTTGGAACTCTCCTGGGGTACCCTCACACATATTATTCCCTCATTTAGTGGATATTTTCACAAAAAAGTGAAATTTTCAAAAATCCAGAAAATTGGCTGAAAACGACTAAATATCAAGGACTCATTGGTCGAATCGCTGTGGAACTGAAATTGGAACGCTCAGTGACATTTCCCTTCTCTGAAAGTCTGATAAACCCCGGAAAAATGACAGTCCAAAAAAAAAAATGTTTTCAACTTTTTTCAATTTTACCCCCGTGGGATATATATTCTACCCACACACATTTGGAACTCTCCTGGGGTACCCTCACACATATTATTCCCTCATTTAGCGGTTATTTTCACAAAAAAGTGAAATTTTCAAAAATCGAGAAAATTGGCTAAAAATGACTAAATGTCAAGGACTCATTGGGCGAATCGCTCTGGAACTGAAATCGGAACGCTCACTGATATTTCCCCTATCTGAAAGTCTGATAAACGCCGGAAAAATGACAGTCCAAAAAAAAAATTTTTTCAACTTTTTTCAATTTTACCCCCGTGGGATATATATTCTACCCACACACATTTGGAATTCTCCTGGGGTACCCTCACACATATTATTCCCTCATTTAGTGGATATTTTCACAAAAAAAGTGAAATTTTCAAAAATCCAGAAAATTGGCTGAAAACGACTAAATATCAAGGACTCATTCGGCGAATCACTCTGGAACTGAAATCGGAACGCTCACTGATATTTCCCCTATCTGAAAGTCTGATAAACGCCGGAAAAATGACTAAGTCCAAAAAAATAAATTTTTTCAACTTTTTTCAATTTTACCCCCGTGGGATATATATTCTACCCACACACATTTGGAACTCTCCTGTGGTACCCTCACACATATTATTCCCTCATTTAGTGGATATTTTCACAAAAAAGTGAAATTTTCAAAAATCCAGAAAATTGGCTGAAAACGACTAAATATCAAGGACTCATTGGGCGAATCGCTATGGAACTGAAATCGGAACGCTCACTGACATTTCCCCTATCTGAAAGTCTGATAAACCCTGGAAAAATGACTAAGTCCAAAAAAAAATTTTTCAACTCTTTTCAATTTTACCCCCGTGGGATATATATTCTACCCATACACATTTGGAACTCTCCTGGGGTACCCTCACACATATTATTCCCTCATTTAGTGGATATATTCACAAAAAAGTGAAATTTTCAAAAATCCAGAAAATTGGCTGAAAACGACTAAATATCAAGGACTCATTGGTCGAATCGCTCTGGAACTGAAATTGGAACGCTCAGTGACATTTCCCTTCTCTGAAAGTCTGATAAACTCCGGAAAAATGACAGTCCAAAAAAAAAAATGTTTTCAACTTTTTTCAATTTTACCCCCGTGGGATATATATTCTACCCACACACATTTGGAACTCTCCTGGGGTACCCTCACACAGATTATTCCCTCATTTAGCGGTTATTTTCACAAAAAAGTGAAATTTTCAAAAATCCAGAAAATTGGCTGAAAATGACTAAATATCAAGGACTCATTGGGCGAATCGCTCTGGAGCTGAAATCGGAATGCTCACTGACATTTCCCCTATCTGAAAGTCTGATAAACGCTGGAAAAATGGCTAAGTCCAAAAAAATTTTTTTTTAAACTTTTTTCAATTTTACCCCCGTGGGATATATATTCTACCCACACACATTTGGAACTCTCCTGTGGTACCCTCACACATATTATTCCCTCATTTAGTGGATATTTTCACAAAAAAGTGAAATTTTCAAAAATCCAGAAAATTGGCTGAAAACGACTAAATATCAAGGACTCATTGGGCGAATCGCTATGGAACTGAAATCGGAACGCTCACTGACATTTCCCCTATCTGAAAGTCTGATAAACCCTGGAAAAATGACTAAGTCCAAAAAAAAATTTTTCAACTCTTTTCAATTTTACCCCCGTGGGATATATATTCTACCCATACACATTTGGAACTCTCCTGGGGTACCCTCACACATATTATTCCCTCATTTAGTGGATATTTTCACAAAAAAGTGAAATTTTCAAAAATCCAGAAAATTGGCTGAAAACGACTAAATATCAAGGACTCATTGGTCGAATCGCTCTGGAACTGAAATTGGAACGCTCAGTGACATTTCCCTTCTCTGAAAGTCTGATAAACTCCGGAAAAATGACAGTCCAAAAAAAAAAATGTTTTCAACTTTTTTCAATTTTACCCCCGTGGGATATATATTCTACCCACACACATTTGGAACTCTCCTGGGGTACCCTCACACATATTATTCCCTCATTTAGCGGTTATTTTCACAAAAAAGTGAAATTTTCAAAAATCGAGAAAATTGGCTAAAAATGACTAAATGTCAAGGACTCATTGGGCGAATCGCTCTGGAACTGAAATCGGAACGCTCACTGATATTTCCCCTATCTGAAAGTCTGATAAACGCCGGAAAAATGACAGTCCAAAAAAAAAATTTTTTCAACTTTTTTCAATTTTACCCCCGTGGGATATATATTCTACCCACACACATTTGGAATTCTCCTGGGGTACCCTCACACATATTATTCCCTCATTTAGTGGATATTTTCACAAAAAAAGTGAAATTTTCAAAAATCCAGAAAATTGGCTGAAAACGACTAAATATCAAGGACTCATTCGGCGAATCACTCTGGAACTGAAATCGGAACGCTCACTGATATTTCCCCTATCTGAAAGTCTGATAAACGCCGGAAAAATGACTAAGTCCAAAAAAATAAATTTTTTCAACTTTTTTCAATTTTACCCCCGTGGGATATATATTCTACCCACACACATTTGGAACTCTCCTGTGGTACCCTCACACATATTATTCCCTCATTTAGTGGATATTTTCACAAAAAAGTGAAATTTTCAAAAATCCAGAAAATTGGCTGAAAACGACTAAATATCAAGGACTCATTGGGCGAATCGCTATGGAACTGAAATCGGAACGCTCACTGACATTTCCCCTATCTGAAAGTCTGATAAACCCTGGAAAAATGACTAAGTCCAAAAAAAAATTTTTCAACTCTTTTCAATTTTACCCCCGTGGGATATATATTCTACCCATACACATTTGGAACTCTCCTGGGGTACCCTCACACATATTATTCCCTCATTTAGTGGATATATTCACAAAAAAGTGAAATTTTCAAAAATCCAGAAAATTGGCTGAAAACGACTAAATATCAAGGACTCATTGGTCGAATCGCTCTGGAACTGAAATTGGAACGCTCAGTGACATTTCCCTTCTCTGAAAGTCTGATAAACTCCGGAAAAATGACAGTCCAAAAAAAAAAATGTTTTCAACTTTTTTCAATTTTACCCCCGTGGGATATATATTCTACCCACACACATTTGGAACTCTCCTGGGGTACCCTCACACAGATTATTCCCTCATTTAGCGGTTATTTTCACAAAAAAGTGAAATTTTCAAAAATCCAGAAAATTGGCTGAAAATGACTAAATATCAAGGACTCATTGGGCGAATCGCTCTGGAGCTGAAATCGGAATGCTCACTGACATTTCCCCTATCTGAAAGTCTGATAAACGCTGGAAAAATGGCTAAGTCCAAAAAAATTTTTTTTTAAACTTTTTTCAATTTTACCCCCGTGGGATATATATTCTACCCACACACATTTGGAACTCTCCTGTGGTACCCTCACACATATTATTCCCTCATTTAGTGGATATTTTCACAAAAAAGTGAAATTTTCAAAAATCCAGAAAATTGGCTGAAAACGACTAAATATCAAGGACTCATTGGGCGAATCGCTATGGAACTGAAATCGGAACGCTCACTGACATTTCCCCTATCTGAAAGTCTGATAAACCCTGGAAAAATGACTAAGTCCAAAAAAAAATTTTTCAACTCTTTTCAATTTTACCCCCGTGGGATATATATTCTACCCATACACATTTGGAACTCTCCTGGGGTACCCTCACACATATTATTCCCTCATTTAGTGGATATTTTCACAAAAAAGTGAAATTTTCAAAAATCCAGAAAATTGGCTGAAAACGACTAAATATCAAGGACTCATTGGTCGAATCGCTCTGGAACTGAAATTGGAACGCTCAGTGACATTTCCCTTCTCTGAAAGTCTGATAAACTCCGGAAAAATGACAGTCCAAAAAAAAAAATGTTTTCAACTTTTTTCAATTTTACCCCCGTGGGATATATATTCTACCCACACACATTTGGAACTCTCCTGGGGTACCCTCACACAGATTATTCTCTCATTTAGCGGTTATTTTCAAAAAAAGTGAAATTTTCAAAAATCCAGAAAATTGGCTGAAAATGACTAAATATCAAGGACTCATTGGGCGAATCGCTGTGGAACTGAAATCGGAACGCTCACTGATATTTGCCCTATCTGAAAGTCTGATAAACGCCAGAAAAATGACTAAGTCCAAAAAAAAAAATTTTTCAACTTTTTTCAATTTTACCCCCGTGGGATATATATTCTACCCATACACATTTGGAACTCTCCTGGGGTACCCTCACACATATTATTCCCTCATTTAGTGGATATTTTCACAAAAAAGTGAAATTTTCAAAAATCCAGAAAATTGGCTAAAAATGACTAAATATCAAGGACTCATTGGGCGAAATGCTCTGGAGCTGAAATCGGAATGCTCACTGACATTTCCCCTATCTGAAAGTCTGATAAACGCTGGAAAAATGGCTAAGTCCAAAAAAAATTTTTTTTCAACTTTTTTCAATTTTACCCCCGTGGGATATATATTCTACCCACACACATTTGGAACTCTCCTGGGGTACCCTCACACATATTATTCCCTCATTTAGTGGATATTTTCACAAAAAAGTGAAATTTTCAAAAATCCAGAAAATTGGCTGAAAACGACTAAATATCAAGGACTCATTGGGCGAATCGCTGTGGAACTGAAATCGGAATGGTCACTGATATTTGCCCTATCTGAAAGTCTGATAAACGCCGGAAAAATGACTAAGTCCAAAAAAAAAAAATTTTCAACTTTTTTCAATTTTACACCCGTGGGATACATATTCTACCCACACACATTTGGAATTCTCCTGGGGTACCCTCACACATATTATTCCCTCATTTAGTGGATATTTTCACAAAAAAGTGAAATTTTCAAAAATCCAGAAAATTGGCTGAAAACGACTAAATATCAAGGACTCATTGGGCGAATCGCTCTGGAACTGAAATCGGAACGCTCACTTACACTTGCACTATCTGAAGGTCTGATAAACGGCGGAAAAATGACTAAGTCCAAAAAAAAAAAATTTTTAAACTTTCTTCAATTTTACCCCCGTGGGATATATATTCTACCCACACACATTTGGAATTCTGGGGTACCCTCACACATATTATTCCCTCATTTAGTGGATATATTCACAAAAAAGTGAAATTTTCAAAAATCCAGAAAATTGGCTGAAAACGACTAAATATCAACGGCTCATTGGGCGAATAGCTCTGGAACTGAAATCGGAACGCTCACTGACATTTCCCCTATCTGAAGGTCTGATAAACACTGGAAAAATGACTAAGCCAAAAAAAAATTTTTTTCAACTTTTTTCAATTTTACCCCCGTGGGATATATATTCTACCCATACACATTTGGAACTCTCCTGGGTTACCCTCACATATATTATTCCCTCATTTAGTGGATATTTTCACAAAAAAGAGAAATTTTCAAAAATCCAGAAAATTGGCTGAAAACGACTAAATATCAAGGACTCATTGGGCGAATCGCTCTGGAACTGAAATCGGAACGGTCACTGATATTTGCCCTATCTGAAAGTCTGACAAACGCCGGAAAAATGACTAAGTCCAAAAAAAAAAATTTTTCAACTTTTTTCAATTTTACCCCCGTGGGATATATATTCTACCCATACACATTTGGAACTCTCCTGGGGTACCCTCACACATATTATTCCCTCATTTAGTGGATATTTTCACAAAAAAGTGAAATTTTCAAAAATCCAGAAAATTGGCTGAAAACGACTAAATATCAAGGACTCATTGGGCGAATCGCTCTGGAGCTGAAATCGGAATGCTCACTGACATTTCCCCTATCTGAAAGTCTGATAAACGCTGGAAAAATGGCTAAGTCCAAAAAAAAATTTTTTTCAACTTTTTTCAATTTTACCCCCGTGGGATATATATTCTACCCACACACATTTGGAACTCTCCTGTGGTACCCTCACACATATTATTCCCTCATTTAGTGGATATTTTCACAAAAAAGTGAAATTTTCAAAAATCCAGAAAATTGGCTGAAAACGACTAAATATCAAGGACTCATTGGGCGAATCGCTATGGAACTGAAATCGGAACGCTCACTGACATTTCCCCTATCTGAAAGTCTGATAAACCCTGGAAAAATGACTAAGTCCAAAAAAAAATTTTTCAACTCTTTTCAATTTTACCCCCGTGGGATATATATTCTACCCATACACATTTGGAACTCTCCTGGGGTACCCTCATACATATTATTCCCTCATTTAGTGGATATATTCACAAAAAAGTGAAATTTTCAAAAATCCAGAAAATTGGCTGAAAACGACTAAATATCAAGGACTCATTGGGCGAATCGCTCTGGAACTGAAATTGGAACGCTCAGTGACATTTCCCTTCTCTGAAAGTCTGATAAACTCCGGAAGAATGACAGTCCAAAAAAAAATTTTTCAACTCTTTTCAATTTTACCCCCATGGGATATATATTCTACCCACACACATTTGGAACTCTCCTGGGGTACCCTCACACAGATTATTCTCTCATTTAGCGGTTATTTTCAAAAAAAAGTGAAATTTTAAAAAATCCAGAAAATTGGCTGAAAATGACTAAATATCAAAGACTCATTGGGCGAATCGCTGTGGAACTGAAATCGGAACGCTCACTGATATTTGCCCTATCTGAAAGTCTGATAAACGCCACAAAAATGACTAAGTCCAAAAAAAAAAATTTTTCAACTTTTTTCAATTTTACCCCCGTGGGATATATATTCTACCCATACACATTTGGAACTTTCCTGGGGTACCCTCACACATATTATTCCCTCATTTAGTGGATATTTTCACAAAAAAGTGAAATTTTCAAAAATCCAGAAAATTGGCTAAAAATGACTAAATATCAAGGACTCATTGGGCGAATTGCTCTGGAGCTGAAATCGGAATGCTCACTGACATTTCCCCTATCTGAAAGTCTGATAAACGCTGGAAAAATGACTAAGCCAAAAAAAAATTTTTTTCAACTTTTTTCAATTTTACCCCCGTGGGATATATATTCTACCCATACACATTTGGAACTCTCCTGGGTTACCCTCACATATATTATTCCCTCATTTAGTGGATATTTTCACAAAAAAGAGAAATTTTCAAAAATCCAGAAAATTGGCTGAAAACGACTAAATATCAAGGACTCATTGGGCGAATCGCTCTGGAACTGAAATCGGAACGGTCACTGATATTTGCCCTATCTGAAAGTCTGACAAACGCCGGAAAAATGACTAAGTCCAAAAAAAAAAATTTTTCAACTTTTTTCAATTTTACCCCCGTGGGATATATATTCTACCCATACACATTTGGAACTCTCCTGGGGTACCCTCACACATATTATTCCCTCATTTAGTGGATATTTTCACAAAAAAGTGAAATTTTCAAAAATCCAGAAAATTGGCTAAAAATCACTAAATATCAAGGACTCATTGGGCGAATCGCTCTGGAACTGAAATCAGAACGCTCACTGATATTTGCCCTATCTGAAAGTCTGATAAACGCCGGAAAAATGACAGTCCAAAAAAAAAATTTTTTCAACTTTTTTCAATTTTACCCCTGTGGGATATATATTCTACCCACACACATTTGGAATTCTCCTGGGGTACCCTCACACATATTATTCCCTCATTTAGAGGATATTTTCACAAAAAAGTGAAATTTTCAAAAATCCAGAAAATTGGCTGAAAACGACTAAATATCAAGGACTCATTGGGCGAATCGCTATGGAACTGAAATCGGAACGCTCACTGACATTTCCCCTATCTGAAAGTCTGATAAACCCTGGAAAAATGACTAAGTCCAAAAAAAAATTTTTCAACTCTTTTCAATTTTACCCCCGTGGGATATATATTCTACCCATACACATTTGGAACTCTCCTGGGGTACCCTCACACATATTATTCCCTCATTTAGTGGATATATTCACAAAAAAGTGAAATTTTCAAAAATCCAGAAAATTGGCTGAAAACGACTAAATATCAAGGACTCATTGGTCGAATCGCTCTGGAACTGAAATTGGAACGCTCAGTGACATTTCCCTTCTCTGAAAGTCTGATAAACTCCGGAAAAATGACAGTCCAAAAAAAAAAATGTTTTCAACTTTTTTCAATTTTACCCCCGTGGGATATATATTCTACCCACACACATTTGGAACTCTCCTGGGGTACCCTCACACAGATTATTCCCTCATTTAGCGGTTATTTTCACAAAAAAGTGAAATTTTCAAAAATCCAGAAAATTGGCTGAAAATGACTAAATATCAAGGACTCATTGGGCGAATCGCTGTGGAACTGAAATCGGAACGCTCACTGATATTTGCCCTATCTGAAAGTCTGATAAACGCCGGAAAAATGACTAAGTCCAAAAAAAAAAATTTTTCAACTTTTTTCAATTTTACCCCCGTGGGATATATATTCTACCCATACACATTTGGAACTCTCCTGGGGTACCCTCACACATATTATTCCCTCATTTAGTGGATATTTTCACAAAAAAGTGAAATTTTCAAAAATCCAGAAAATTGGCTGAAAACGACTAAATATCAAGGACTCATTGGGCGAATTGCTCTGGAGCTGAAATCGGAACGCTCACTGACATTTCCCCTATCTGAAAGTCTGATAAACTCCGGAAGAATGACAGTCCAAAAAAAAATTTTTCAACTCTTTTCAATTTTACCCCCATGGGATATATATTCTACCCACACACATTTGGAACTCTCCTGGGGTACCCTCACACAGATTATTCTCTCATTTAGCGGTTATTTTAAAAAAAAAGTGAAATTTTCAAAAATCCAGAAAATTGGCTGAAAATGACTAAATATCAAGGACTCATTGGGCGAATCGCTGTGGAACTGAAATCGAAACGCTCACTGATATTTGCCCTATCTGAAAGTCTGATAAACGCCAGAAAAATGACTAAGTCCAAAAAAAAAAATTTTTCAACTTTTTTCAATTTTACCCCCGTGGGATATATATTCTACCCACACACATTTGGAATTCTGGGGTACCCTCACACATATTATTCCCTCATTTAGTGGATATATTCACAAAAAAGTGAAATTTTCAAAAATCCAGAAAATTGGCTGAAAACGACTAAATATCAAGGACTCATTGGGCGAATAGCTCTTGAACTGAAATCGGAACGCTCACTGACATTTCCCCTATCTGAAGGTCTGATAAACACTGGAAAAATGACTAAGCCAAAAAAAAATTTTTTTCAACTTTTTTCAATTTTACCCCCGTGGGATATATATTCTACCCATACACATTTGGAACTCTCCTGGGTTACCCTCACATATATTATTCCCTCATTTAGTGGATATTTTCACAAAAAAGAGAAATTTTCAAAAATCCAGAAAATTGGCTGAAAACGACTAAATATCAAGGACTCATTGGGCGAATCGCTCTGGAACTGAAATCGGAACGGTCACTGATATTTGCCCTATCTGAAAGTCTGACAAACGCCGGAAAAATGACAGTACAAAAAAAAAATTTTTTCAACTTTTTTCAATTTTACCCCCGTGGGATATATATTCTACCCACACACATTTTGAATTCTCCTGGGGTACCCTCACACATATTATTCCCTCATTTAGTGGATATTTTCACAAAAAAGTGAAATTTTCAAAAATCCAGAAAATTGGCTGAAAACGACTTAATATCAAGGACTCATTGGGCGAATCGTTCTGGAACTGAAATCGGAACGCTCACTTACACTTGCCCTATTTGAAAGTCTGATAAACGCCGGAAAAATGACTAAGTCCAAAAAAAAAAATTTTTTAAACTTTTTTCAATTTTACCCCGTGGGATATATATTCTACCCACACACATTTGGAACTCTCCTGGGGTACCCTCACACATATTATTCCCTCATTTAGTGGATATTTTCACAAAAAAGTGAAATTTTCAAAAATCCAGAAAATTGGCTAAAAATGACTAAATATCAAGGACTCATTGGGCGAATCACTCTGGAGCTGAAATCGGAATGCTCACTGACATTTCCCCTATCTGAAAGTCTGATAAACGCTGGAAAAATGGCTAAGTCCAAAAAAAATTTTTTTTCAACTTTTTTCAATTTTACCCCCGTGGGATATATATTCTACCCACACACATTTGGAACTCTCCTGGGGTACCCTCACACATATTATTCCCTCATTTAGTGGATATTTTCACAAAAAAGTGAAATTTTCAAAAATCCAGAAAATTGGCTGAAGACGACTAAATATCATGGACTCATTGGGCGAATCGCTATGGAACTGAAATCGGAACGCTCACTGACATTTCCCCTATCTGAAAGTCTGATAAACCCTGGAAAAATGACTAAGTCCAAAAAAAAATTTTTCAACTCTTTTCAATTTTACCCCCGTGGGATATATATTCTACCCATACACATTTGGAACTCTCCTGGGGTACCCTCACACATATTATTCCCTCATTTAGTGGATATATTCACAAAAAAGTGAAATTTTCAAAAATCCAGAAAATTGGCTGAAAACGACTAAATATCAAGGACTCATTGGTCGAATCGCTCTGGAACTGAAATTGGAACGCTCAGTGACATTTCCCTTCTCTGAAAGTCTGATAAACTCCGGAAAAATGACAGTCCAAAAAAAAAAATGTTTTCAACTTTTTTCAATTTTACCCCCGTGGGATATATATTCTACCCACACACATTTGGAACTCTCCTGGGGTACCCTCACACAGATTATTCCCTCATTTAGCGGTTATTTTCACAAAAAAATGAAATTTTCAAAAATCCAGAAAATTGGCTGAAAACGACTAAATATCAAGGACTCATTGGTCGAATCGCTCTGGAACTGAAATTGGAACGCTCAGTGACATTTCCCTTCTCTGAAAGTCTGATAAACTCCGGAAAAATGACAGTCCAAAAAAAAAAATGTTTTCAACTTTTTTCAATTTTACCCCCGTGGGATATATATTCTACCCACACACATTTGGAACTCTCCTGGGGTACCCTCACACAGATTATTCCCTCATTTAGCGGTTATTTTCACAAAAAAATGAAATTTTCAAAAATCCAGAAAATTGGCTGAAAATGACTAAATATCAAGGACTCATTGGGCGAATCGCTGTGGAACTGAAATCGGAACGCTCACTGATATTTGCCCTATCTGAAAGTCTGATAAACGCCGGAAAAATGACTAAGTCCAAAAAAAAAAATTTTTCAACTTTTTTCAATTTTACCCCCGTGGGATATATATTCTACCCATACACATTTGGAACTCTCCTGGGGTACCCTCACACATATTATTCCCTCATTTAGTGGATATTTTCACAAAAAAGTGAAATTTTCAAAAATCCAGAAAATTGGCTGAAAACGACTAAATATCAAGGACTCATTGGGCGAATTGCTCTGGAGCTGAAATCGGAACGCTCACTGACATTTCCCCTATCTGAAAGTCTGATAAACTCCGGAAGAATGACAGTCCAAAAAAAAATTTTTCAACTCTTTTCAATTTTACCCCCATGGGATATATATTCTACCCACACACATTTGGAACTCTCCTGGGGTACCCTCACACAGATTATTCTCTCATTTAGCGGTTATTTTAAAAAAAAAGTGAAATTTTCAAAAATCCAGAAAATTGGCTGAAAATGACTAAATATCAAGGACTCATTGGGCGAATCGCTGTGGAACTGAAATCGAAACGCTCACTGATATTTGCCCTATCTGAAAGTCTGATAAACGCCAGAAAAATGACTAAGTCCAAAAAAAAAAATTTTTCAACTTTTTTCAATTTTACCCCCGTGGGATATATATTCTACCCACACACATTTGGAATTCTGGGGTACCCTCACACATATTATTCCCTCATTTAGTGGATATATTCACAAAAAAGTGAAATTTTCAAAAATCCAGAAAATTGGCTGAAAACGACTAAATATCAAGGACTCATTGGGCGAATAGCTCTGGAACTGAAATCGGAACGCTCACTGACATTTCCCCTATCTGAAGGTCTGATAAACACTGGAAAAATGACTAAGCCAAAAAAAAATTTTTTTCAACTTTTTTCAATTTTACCCCCGTGGGATATATATTCTACCCATACACATTTGGAACTCTCCTGGGTTACCCTCACATATATTATTCCCTCATTTAGTGGATATTTTCACAAAAAAGAGAAATTTTCAAAAATCCAGAAAATTGGCTGAAAACGACTAAATATCAAGGACTCATTGGGCGAATCGCTCTGGAACTGAAATCGGACCGGTCACTGATATTTGCCCTATCTGAAAGTCTGACAAACGCCGGAAAAATGACAGTACAAAAAAAAAATTTTTTCAACTTTTTTCAATTTTACACCCGTGGGATACATATTCTACCCACACACATTTGGAACTCTCCTGGGTTACCCTCACACATATTATTCCCTCATTTAGTGGATATTTTCACAAAAAAGAGAAATTTTCAAAAATCCAGAAAATTGGCTGAAAACGACTAAATATCAAGGACTCATTGGGAGAATCGCTCTGGAACTGAAATCGGAACGGTCACTGATATTTGCCCTATCTGAAAGTCTGATAAACGCCGGAAAAATGACAGTACAAAAAAAAAAATTTTTCAACTTTTTTCAATTTTACCCCCGTGGTATATATATTCTACCCACACACATTTGAAATTCTCCTGGGGTACCCTCACACATATTATTCCCTCATTTAGTGGATATTTTCACAAAAAAGTGAAATTTTCAAAAATCCAGAAAATTGGCTAAAAATGACTAAATATCAAGGACTCATTGGGCGAATCACTCTGGAGCTGAAATCGGAATGCTCACTGACATTTCCCCTATCTGAAAGTCTGATAAACGCTGGAAAAATGGCTAAGTCCAAAAAAAATTTTTTTTCAACTTTTTTCAATTTTACCCCCGTGGGATATATATTCTACCCACACACATTTGGAACTCTCCTGGGGTACCCTCACACATATTATTCCCTCATTTAGTGGATATTTTCACAAAAAAGTGAAATTTTCAAAAATCCAGAAAATTGGCTGAAGACGACTAAATATCAAGGACTCATTGGGCGAATCGCTGTGGAACTGAAATCGGAATGGTCACTGATATTTGCCCTATCTGAAAGTCTGATAAGCGCCGGAAAAATGACTAAGTCCAAAAAAAAAAAATTTTCAACTTTTTTCAATTTTACACCCGTGGGATACATATTCTACCCACACACATTTGGAATTCTCCTGGGGTACCCTCACACATATTATTCCCTCATTTAGTGGATATTTTCACAAAAAAGTGAAATTTTCAAAAATCCAGAAAATTGGCTGAAAACGACTAAATATCAAGGACTCATTGGGCGAATCGCTCTGGAACTGAAATCGGAACGCTCACTTACACGTGCCCTATCTGAAGGTCTGATAAACGCCGGAAAAATGACTAAGTCCAAAAAAAAAAAATTTTTAAACTTTTTTCAATTTTACCCCCGTGGGATATATATTCTACCCACACACATTTGGAATTCTGGGGTACCCTCACACATATTATTCCCTCATTTAGTGGATATATTCACAAAAAAGTGAAATTTTCAAAAATCCAGAAAATTGGCTGAAAACGACTAAATATCAAGGACTCATTGGGCGAATAGCTCTGGAACTGAAATCGGAACGCTCACTGACATTTCCCCTATCTGAAGGTCTGATAAACACTGGAAAAATGACTAAGCCAAAAAAAAATTTTTTTCAACTTTTTTCAATTTTACCCCCGTGGGATATATATTCTACCCATACACATTTGGAACTCTCCTGGGTTACCCTCACATATATTATTCCCTCATTTAGCGGTTATTTTCACAAAAAAATGAAATTTTCAAAAATCCAGAAAATTGGCTGAAAATGACTAAATATCAAGGACTCATTGGGCGAATCGCTGTGGAACTGAAATCGGAACGCTCACTGATATTTGCCCTATCTGAAAGTCTGATAAACGCCGGAAAAATGACTAAGTCCAAAAAAAAAAATTTTTCAACTTTTTTCAATTTTACCCCCGTGGGATATATATTCTACCCATACACATTTGGAACTCTCCTGGGGTACCCTCACACATATTATTCCCTCATTTAGTGGATATTTTCACAAAAAAGTGAAATTTTCAAAAATCCAGAAAATTGGCTGAAAACGACTAAATATCAAGGACTCATTGGGCGAATTGCTCTGGAGCTGAAATCGGAACGCTCACTGACATTTCCCCTATCTGAAAGTCTGATAAACTCCGGAAGAATGACAGTCCAAAAAAAAATTTTTCAACTCTTTTCAATTTTACCCCCATGGGATATATATTCTACCCACACACATTTGGAACTCTCCTGGGGTACCCTCACACAGATTATTCTCTCATTTAGCGGTTATTTTAAAAAAAAAGTGAAATTTTCAAAAATCCAGAAAATTGGCTGAAAATGACTAAATATCAAGGACTCATTGGGCGAATCGCTGTGGAACTGAAATCGAAACGCTCACTGATATTTGCCCTATCTGAAAGTCTGATAAACGCCAGAAAAATGACTAAGTCCAAAAAAAAAAATTTTTCAACTTTTTTCAATTTTACCCCCGTGGGATATATATTCTACCCACACACATTTGGAATTCTGGGGTACCCTCACACATATTATTCCCTCATTTAGTGGATATATTCACAAAAAAGTGAAATTTTCAAAAATCCAGAAAATTGGCTGAAAACGACTAAATATCAAGGACTCATTGGGCGAATAGCTCTGGAACTGAAATCGGAACGCTCACTGACATTTCCCCTATCTGAAGGTCTGATAAACACTGGAAAAATGACTAAGCCAAAAAAAAATTTTTTTCAACTTTTTTCAATTTTACCCCCGTGGGATATATATTCTACCCATACACATTTGGAACTCTCCTGGGTTACCCTCACATATATTATTCCCTCATTTAGTGGATATTTTCACAAAAAAGAGAAATTTTCAAAAATCCAGAAAATTGGCTGAAAACGACTAAATATCAAGGACTCATTGGGCGAATCACTCTGGAACTGAAATCGGACCGGTCACTGATATTTGCCCTATCTGAAAGTCTGACAAACGCCGGAAAAATGACAGTACAAAAAAAAAATTTTTTCAACTTTTTTCAATTTTACACCCGTGGGATACATATTCTACCCACACACATTTGGAACTCTCCTGGGTTACCCTCACACATATTATTCCCTCATTTAGTGGATATTTTCACAAAAAAGAGAAATTTTCAAAAATCCAGAAAATTGGCTGAAAACGACTAAATATCAAGGACTCATTGGGAGAATCGCTCTGGAACTGAAATCGGAACGGTCACTGATATTTGCCCTATCTGAAAGTCTGATAAACGCCGGAAAAATGACAGTACAAAAAAAAAAATTTTTCAACTTTTTTCAATTTTACCCCCGTGGTATATATATTCTACCCACACACATTTGAAATTCTCCTGGGGTACCCTCACACATATTATTCCCTCATTTAGTGGATATTTTCACAAAAAAGTGAAATTTTCAAAAATCCAGAAAATTGGCTAAAAATGACTAAATATCAAGGACTCATTGGGCGAATCACTCTGGAGCTGAAATCGGAATGCTCACTGACATTTCCCCTATCTGAAAGTCTGATAAACGCTGGAAAAATGGCTAAGTCCAAAAAAAATTTTTTTTCAACTTTTTTCAATTTTACCCCCGTGGGATATATATTCTACCCACACACATTTGGAACTCTCCTGGGGTACCCTCACACATATTATTCCCTCATTTAGTGGATATTTTCACAAAAAAGTGAAATTTTCAAAAATCCAGAAAATTGGCTGAAGACGACTAAATATCAAGGACTCATTGGGCGAATCGCTGTGGAACTGAAATCGGAATGGTCACTGATATTTGCCCTATCTGAAAGTCTGATAAGCGCCGGAAAAATGACTAAGTCCAAAAAAAAAAAATTTTCAACTTTTTTCAATTTTACACCCGTGGGATACATATTCTACCCACACACATTTGGAATTCTCCTGGGGTACCCTCACACATATTATTCCCTCATTTAGTGGATATTTTCACAAAAAAGTGAAATTTTCAAAAATCCAGAAAATTGGCTGAAAACGACTAAATATCAAGGACTCATTGGGCGAATCGCTCTGGAACTGAAATCGGAACGCTCACTTACACGTGCCCTATCTGAAGGTCTGATAAACGCCGGAAAAATGACTAAGTCCAAAAAAAAAAAATTTTTAAACTTTTTTCAATTTTACCCCCGTGGGATATATATTCTACCCACACACATTTGGAATTCTGGGGTACCCTCACACATATTATTCCCTCATTTAGTGGATATATTCACAAAAAAGTGAAATTTTCAAAAATCCAGAAAATTGGCTGAAAACGACTAAATATCAAGGACTCATTGGGCGAATAGCTCTGGAACTGAAATCGGAACGCTCACTGACATTTCCCCTATCTGAAGGTCTGATAAACACTGGAAAAATGACTAAGCCAAAAAAAAATTTTTTTCAACTTTTTTCAATTTTACCCCCGTGGGATATATATTCTACCCATACACATTTGGAACTCTCCTGGGTTACCCTCACATATATTATTCCCTCATTTAGTGGATATTTTCACAAAAAAGAGAAATTTTCAAAAATCCAGAAAATTGGCTGAAAACGACTAAATATCAAGGACTCATTGGGCGAATCGCTCTGGAACTGAAATCGGAACGGTCACTGATATTTGCCCTATCTGAAAGTCTGACAAACGCCGGAAAAATGACAGTACAAAAAAAAAATTTTTTCAACTTTTTTCAATTTTACACCCGTGGGATACATATTCTACCCACACACATTTGGAACTCTCCTGGGTTACCCTCACACATATTATTCCCTCATTTAGTGGATATTTTCACAAAAAAGAGAAATTTTCAAAAATCCAGAAAATTGGCTGAAAACGACTAAATATCAAGGACTCATTGGGCGAATCGCTCTGGAACTGAAATCGGAACGGTCACTGATATTTGCCCTATCTGAAAGTCTGATAAACGCCGGAAAAATGACAGTACAAAAAAAAAATTTTTTCAACTTTTTTCAATTTTACCCCCGTGGTATATATATTCTACCCACACACATTTGAAATTCTCCTGGGGTACCCTCACACATATTATTCCCTCATTTAGTGGATATTTTCACAAAAAAGTGAAATTTTCAAAAATCCAGAAAATTGGCTGAAAACGACTAAGTATCAAGGACTCATTGGGCGAATCACTCTGGAACTGAAATCGGAACGCTCACTGTTATTTGCCCTATCTGAAAGTCTGATAAACCCTGGAAAAATGACTAAGTCCAAAAAAAAATTTTTCAACTCTTTTCAATTTTACCCCCGTGGGATATATATTCTACCCATACACATTTGGAACTCTCCTGGGGTACCCTCACACATATTATTCCCTCATTTAGTGGATATATTCACAAAAAAGTGAAATTTTCAAAAATCCAGAAAATTGGCTGAAAACGACTAAATATCAAGGACTCATTGGTCGAATCGCTCTGGAACTGAAATTGGAACGCTCAGTGACATTTCCCTTCTCTGAAAGTCTGATAAACTCCGGAAAAATGACAGTCCAAAAAAAAAAATGTTTTCAACTTTTTTCAATTTTACCCCCGTGGGATATATATTCTACCCACACACATTTGGAACTCTCCTGGGGTACCCTCACACAGATTATTCCCTCATTTAGCGGTTATTTTCACAAAAAAATGAAATTTTCAAAAATCCAGAAAATTGGCTGAAAACGACTAAATATCAAGGACTCATTGGTCGAATCGCTCTGGAACTGAAATTGGAACGCTCAGTGACATTTCCCTTCTCTGAAAGTCTGATAAACTCCGGAAAAATGACAGTCCAAAAAAAAAAATGTTTTCAACTTTTTTCAATTTTACCCCCGTGGGATATATATTCTACCCACACACATTTGGAACTCTCCTGGGGTACCCTCACACAGATTATTCCCTCATTTAGCGGTTATTTTCACAAAAAAATGAAATTTTCAAAAATCCAGAAAATTGGCTGAAAATGACTAAATATCAAGGACTCATTGGGCGAATCGCTGTGGAACTGAAATCGGAACGCTCACTGATATTTGCCCTATCTGAAAGTCTGATAAACGCCGGAAAAATGACTAAGTCCAAAAAAAAAAATTTTTCAACTTTTTTCAATTTTACCCCCGTGGGATATATATTCTACCCATACACATTTGGAACTCTCCTGGGGTACCCTCACACATATTATTCCCTCATTTAGTGGATATTTTCACAAAAAAGTGAAATTTTCAAAAATCCAGAAAATTGGCTGAAAACGACTAAATATCAAGGACTCATTGGGCGAATTGCTCTGGAGCTGAAATCGGAACGCTCACTGACATTTCCCCTATCTGAAAGTCTGATAAACTCCGGAAGAATGACAGTCCAAAAAAAAATTTTTCAACTCTTTTCAATTTTACCCCCATGGGATATATATTCTACCCACACACATTTGGAACTCTCCTGGGGTACCCTCACACAGATTATTCTCTCATTTAGCGGTTATTTTAAAAAAAAAGTGAAATTTTCAAAAATCCAGAAAATTGGCTGAAAATGACTAAATATCAAGGACTCATTGGGCGAATCGCTGTGGAACTGAAATCGAAACGCTCACTGATATTTGCCCTATCTGAAAGTCTGATAAACGCCAGAAAAATGACTAAGTCCAAAAAAAAAAATTTTTCAACTTTTTTCAATTTTACCCCCGTGGGATATATATTCTACCCACACACATTTGGAATTCTGGGGTACCCTCACACATATTATTCCCTCATTTAGTGGATATATTCACAAAAAAGTGAAATTTTCAAAAATCCAGAAAATTGGCTGAAAACGACTAAATATCAAGGACTCATTGGGCGAATAGCTCTGGAACTGAAATCGGAACGCTCACTGACATTTCCCCTATCTGAAGGTCTGATAAACACTGGAAAAATGACTAAGCCAAAAAAAAATTTTTTTCAACTTTTTTCAATTTTACCCCCGTGGGATATATATTCTACCCATACACATTTGGAACTCTCCTGGGTTACCCTCACATATATTATTCCCTCATTTAGTGGATATTTTCACAAAAAAGAGAAATTTTCAAAAATCCAGAAAATTGGCTGAAAACGACTAAATATCAAGGACTCATTGGGCGAATCGCTCTGGAACTGAAATCGGACCGGTCACTGATATTTGCCCTATCTGAAAGTCTGACAAACGCCGGAAAAATGACAGTACAAAAAAAAAATTTTTTCAACTTTTTTCAATTTTACACCCGTGGGATACATATTCTACCCACACACATTTGGAACTCTCCTGGGTTACCCTCACACATATTATTCCCTCATTTAGTGGATATTTTCACAAAAAAGAGAAATTTTCAAAAATCCAGAAAATTGGCTGAAAACGACTAAATATCAAGGACTCATTGGGAGAATCGCTCTGGAACTGAAATCGGAACGGTCACTGATATTTGCCCTATCTGAAAGTCTGATAAACGCCGGAAAAATGACAGTACAAAAAAAAAAATTTTTCAACTTTTTTCAATTTTACCCCCGTGGTATATATATTCTACCCACACACATTTGAAATTCTCCTGGGGTACCCTCACACATATTATTCCCTCATTTAGTGGATATTTTCACAAAAAAGTGAAATTTTCAAAAATCCAGAAAATTGGCTAAAAATGACTAAATATCAAGGACTCATTGGGCGAATCACTCTGGAGCTGAAATCGGAATGCTCACTGACATTTCCCCTATCTGAAAGTCTGATAAACGCTGGAAAAATGGCTAAGTCCAAAAAAAATTTTTTTTCAACTTTTTTCAATTTTACCCCCGTGGGATATATATTCTACCCACACACATTTGGAACTCTCCTGGGGTACCCTCACACATATTATTCCCTCATTTAGTGGATATTTTCACAAAAAAGTGAAATTTTCAAAAATCCAGAAAATTGGCTGAAGACGACTAAATATCAAGGACTCATTGGGCGAATCGCTGTGGAACTGAAATCGGAATGGTCACTGATATTTGCCCTATCTGAAAGTCTGATAAGCGCCGGAAAAATGACTAAGTCCAAAAAAAAAAAATTTTCAACTTTTTTCAATTTTACACCCGTGGGATACATATTCTACCCACACACATTTGGAATTCTCCTGGGGTACCCTCACACATATTATTCCCTCATTTAGTGGATATTTTCACAAAAAAGTGAAATTTTCAAAAATCCAGAAAATTGGCTGAAAACGACTAAATATCAAGGACTCATTGGGCGAATCGCTCTGGAACTGAAATCGGAACGCTCACTTACACGTGCCCTATCTGAAGGTCTGATAAACGCCGGAAAAATGACTAAGTCCAAAAAAAAAAAATTTTTAAACTTTTTTCAATTTTACCCCCGTGGGATATATATTCTACCCACACACATTTGGAATTCTGGGGTACCCTCACACATATTATTCCCTCATTTAGTGGATATATTCACAAAAAAGTGAAATTTTCAAAAATCCAGAAAATTGGCTGAAAACGACTAAATATCAAGGACTCATTGGGCGAATAGCTCTGGAACTGAAATCGGAACGCTCACTGACATTTCCCCTATCTGAAGGTCTGATAAACACTGGAAAAATGACTAAGCCAAAAAAAAATTTTTTTCAACTTTTTTCAATTTTACCCCCGTGGGATATATATTCTACCCATACACATTTGGAACTCTCCTGGGTTACCCTCACATATATTATTCCCTCATTTAGCGGTTATTTTCACAAAAAAATGAAATTTTCAAAAATCCAGAAAATTGGCTGAAAATGACTAAATATCAAGGACTCATTGGGCGAATCGCTGTGGAACTGAAATCGGAACGCTCACTGATATTTGCCCTATCTGAAAGTCTGATAAACGCCGGAAAAATGACTAAGTCCAAAAAAAAAAATTTTTCAACTTTTTTCAATTTTACCCCCGTGGGATATATATTCTACCCATACACATTTGGAACTCTCCTGGGGTACCCTCACACATATTATTCCCTCATTTAGTGGATATTTTCACAAAAAAGTGAAATTTTCAAAAATCCAGAAAATTGGCTGAAAACGACTAAATATCAAGGACTCATTGGGCGAATTGCTCTGGAGCTGAAATCGGAACGCTCACTGACATTTCCCCTATCTGAAAGTCTGATAAACTCCGGAAGAATGACAGTCCAAAAAAAAATTTTTCAACTCTTTTCAATTTTACCCCCATGGGATATATATTCTACCCACACACATTTGGAACTCTCCTGGGGTACCCTCACACAGATTATTCTCTCATTTAGCGGTTATTTTAAAAAAAAAGTGAAATTTTCAAAAATCCAGAAAATTGGCTGAAAATGACTAAATATCAAGGACTCATTGGGCGAATCGCTGTGGAACTGAAATCGAAACGCTCACTGATATTTGCCCTATCTGAAAGTCTGATAAACGCCAGAAAAATGACTAAGTCCAAAAAAAAAAATTTTTCAACTTTTTTCAATTTTACCCCCGTGGGATATATATTCTACCCACACACATTTGGAATTCTGGGGTACCCTCACACATATTATTCCCTCATTTAGTGGATATATTCACAAAAAAGTGAAATTTTCAAAAATCCAGAAAATTGGCTGAAAACGACTAAATATCAAGGACTCATTGGGCGAATAGCTCTGGAACTGAAATCGGAACGCTCACTGACATTTCCCCTATCTGAAGGTCTGATAAACACTGGAAAAATGACTAAGCCAAAAAAAAATTTTTTTCAACTTTTTTCAATTTTACCCCCGTGGGATATATATTCTACCCATACACATTTGGAACTCTCCTGGGTTACCCTCACATATATTATTCCCTCATTTAGTGGATATTTTCACAAAAAAGAGAAATTTTCAAAAATCCAGAAAATTGGCTGAAAACGACTAAATATCAAGGACTCATTGGGCGAATCGCTCTGGAACTGAAATCGGACCGGTCACTGATATTTGCCCTATCTGAAAGTCTGACAAACGCCGGAAAAATGACAGTACAAAAAAAAAATTTTTTCAACTTTTTTCAATTTTACACCCGTGGGATACATATTCTACCCACACACATTTGGAACTCTCCTGGGTTACCCTCACACATATTATTCCCTCATTTAGTGGATATTTTCACAAAAAAGAGAAATTTTCAAAAATCCAGAAAATTGGCTGAAAACGACTAAATATCAAGGACTCATTGGGAGAATCGCTCTGGAACTGAAATCGGAACGGTCACTGATATTTGCCCTATCTGAAAGTCTGATAAACGCCGGAAAAATGACAGTACAAAAAAAAAAATTTTTCAACTTTTTTCAATTTTACCCCCGTGGTATATATATTCTACCCACACACATTTGAAATTCTCCTGGGGTACCCTCACACATATTATTCCCTCATTTAGTGGATATTTTCACAAAAAAGTGAAATTTTCAAAAATCCAGAAAATTGGCTAAAAATGACTAAATATCAAGGACTCATTGGGCGAATCACTCTGGAGCTGAAATCGGAATGCTCACTGACATTTCCCCTATCTGAAAGTCTGATAAACGCTGGAAAAATGGCTAAGTCCAAAAAAAATTTTTTTTCAACTTTTTTCAATTTTACCCCCGTGGGATATATATTCTACCCACACACATTTGGAACTCTCCTGGGGTACCCTCACACATATTATTCCCTCATTTAGTGGATATTTTCACAAAAAAGTGAAATTTTCAAAAATCCAGAAAATTGGCTGAAGACGACTAAATATCAAGGACTCATTGGGCGAATCGCTGTGGAACTGAAATCGGAATGGTCACTGATATTTGCCCTATCTGAAAGTCTGATAAGCGCCGGAAAAATGACTAAGTCCAAAAAAAAAAAATTTTCAACTTTTTTCAATTTTACACCCGTGGGATACATATTCTACCCACACACATTTGGAATTCTCCTGGGGTACCCTCACACATATTATTCCCTCATTTAGTGGATATTTTCACAAAAAAGTGAAATTTTCAAAAATCCAGAAAATTGGCTGAAAACGACTAAATATCAAGGACTCATTGGGCGAATCGCTCTGGAACTGAAATCGGAACGCTCACTTACACGTGCCCTATCTGAAGGTCTGATAAACGCCGGAAAAATGACTAAGTCCAAAAAAAAAAAATTTTTAAACTTTTTTCAATTTTACCCCCGTGGGATATATATTCTACCCACACACATTTGGAATTCTGGGGTACCCTCACACATATTATTCCCTCATTTAGTGGATATATTCACAAAAAAGTGAAATTTTCAAAAATCCAGAAAATTGGCTGAAAACGACTAAATATCAAGGACTCATTGGGCGAATAGCTCTGGAACTGAAATCGGAACGCTCACTGACATTTCCCCTATCTGAAGGTCTGATAAACACTGGAAAAATGACTAAGCCAAAAAAAAATTTTTTTCAACTTTTTTCAATTTTACCCCCGTGGGATATATATTCTACCCATACACATTTGGAACTCTCCTGGGTTACCCTCACATATATTATTCCCTCATTTAGTGGATATTTTCACAAAAAAGAGAAATTTTCAAAAATCCAGAAAATTGGCTGAAAACGACTAAATATCAAGGACTCATTGGGCGAATCGCTCTGGAACTGAAATCGGAACGGTCACTGATATTTGCCCTATCTGAAAGTCTGACAAACGCCGGAAAAATGACAGTACAAAAAAAAAATTTTTTCAACTTTTTTCAATTTTACACCCGTGGGATACATATTCTACCCACACACATTTGGAACTCTCCTGGGTTACCCTCACACATATTATTCCCTCATTTAGTGGATATTTTCACAAAAAAGAGAAATTTTCAAAAATCCAGAAAATTGGCTGAAAACGACTAAATATCAAGGACTCATTGGGCGAATCGCTCTGGAACTGAAATCGGAACGGTCACTGATATTTGCCCTATCTGAAAGTCTGATAAACGCCGGAAAAATGACAGTACAAAAAAAAAATTTTTTCAACTTTTTTCAATTTTACCCCCGTGGTATATATATTCTACCCACACACATTTGAAATTCTCCTGGGGTACCCTCACACATATTATTCCCTCATTTAGTGGATATTTTCACAAAAAAGTGAAATTTTCAAAAATCCAGAAAATTGGCTGAAAACGACTAAGTATCAAGGACTCATTGGGCGAATCACTCTGGAACTGAAATCGGAACGCTCACTGTTATTTGCCCTATCTGAAAGTCTGATAAACCCTGGAAAAATGACTAAGTCCAAAAAAAAATTTTTCAACTCTTTTCAATTTTACCCCCGTGGGATATATATTCTACCCATACACATTTGGAACTCTCCTGGGGTACCCTCACACATATTATTCCCTCATTTAGTGGATATTTTCACAAAAAAGTGAAATTTTCAAAAATCCAGAAAATTGGCTGAAGACGACTAAATATCAAGGACTCATTGGGCGAATCGCTGTGGAACTGAAATCGGAATGGTCACTGATATTTGCCCTATCTGAAAGTCTGATAAGCGCCGGAAAAATGACTAAGTCCAAAAAAAAAAAATTTTCAACTTTTTTCAATTTTACACCCGTGGGATACATATTCTACCCACACACATTTGGAATTCTCCTGGGGTACCCTCACACATATTATTCCCTCATTTAGTGGATATTTTCACAAAAAAGTGAAATTTTCAAAAATCCAGAAAATTGGCTGAAAACGACTAAATATCAAGGACTCATTGGGCGAATCGCTCTGGAACTGAAATCGGAACGCTCACTTACACGTGCCCTATCTGAAGGTCTGATAAACGCCGGAAAAATGACTAAGTCCAAAAAAAAAAAATTTTTAAACTTTTTTCAATTTTACCCCCGTGGGATATATATTCTACCCACACACATTTGGAATTCTGGGGTACCCTCACACATATTATTCCCTCATTTAGTGGATATATTCACAAAAAAGTGAAATTTTCAAAAATCCAGAAAATTGGCTGAAAACGACTAAATATCAAGGACTCATTGGGCGAATAGCTCTGGAACTGAAATCGGAACGCTCACTGACATTTCCCCTATCTGAAGGTCTGATAAACACTGGAAAAATGACTAAGCCAAAAAAAAATTTTTTTCAACTTTTTTCAATTTTACCCCCGTGGGATATATATTCTACCCATACACATTTGGAACTCTCCTGGGTTACCCTCACATATATTATTCCCTCATTTAGTGGATATTTTCACAAAAAAGAGAAATTTTCAAAAATCCAGAAAATTGGCTGAAAACGACTAAATATCAAGGACTCATTGGGCGAATCGCTCTGGAACTGAAATCGGAACGGTCACTGATATTTGCCCTATCTGAAAGTCTGACAAACGCCGGAAAAATGACAGTACAAAAAAAAAATTTTTTCAACTTTTTTCAATTTTACACCCGTGGGATACATATTCTACCCACACACATTTGGAACTCTCCTGGGTTACCCTCACACATATTATTCCCTCATTTAGTGGATATTTTCACAAAAAAGAGAAATTTTCAAAAATCCAGAAAATTGGCTGAAAACGACTAAATATCAAGGACTCATTGGGCGAATCGCTCTGGAACTGAAATCGGAACGGTCACTGATATTTGCCCTATCTGAAAGTCTGATAAACGCCGGAAAAATGACAGTACAAAAAAAAAATTTTTTCAACTTTTTTCAATTTTACCCCCGTGGTATATATATTCTACCCACACACATTTGAAATTCTCCTGGGGTACCCTCACACATATTATTCCCTCATTTAGTGGATATTTTCACAAAAAAGTGAAATTTTCAAAAATCCAGAAAATTGGCTGAAAACGACTAAGTATCAAGGACTCATTGGGCGAATCACTCTGGAACTGAAATCGGAACGCTCACTGTTATTTGCCCTATCTGAAAGTCTGATAAACCCTGGAAAAATGACTAAGTCCAAAAAAAAATTTTTCAACTCTTTTCAATTTTACCCCCGTGGGATATATATTCTACCCATACACATTTGGAACTCTCCTGGGGTACCCTCACACATATTATTCCCTCATTTAGTGGATATTTTCACAAAAAAGTGAAATTTTCAAAAATCCAGAAAATTGGCTGAAAACGACTAAATATCAAGGACTCATTGGCGAATCGCTGTGGAACTGAAATCGGAATGGTCACTGATATTTGCCTTATCTGAAAGTCTGATAAACGCCGGAAAAATGACTAAGTCCAAAAAAAAAAATTTTTTCAACTTTTTTCAATTTTACCCCCGTGGGATATATATTCTACCCACACACATTTGGAACTCTGGGGTACCCTCACACATATTATTCCCTCATTTAGTGGATATATTCACAAAAAAGTGAAATTATCAAAAATCCAGAAAATTGGCTGAAAACGACTAAATATCAAGGACTCATTGGGCGAATAGCTCTGGAACTGAAATCGGAACGCTCACTGACATTTCCCCTATCTGAAGGTCTGATAAACACTGGAAAAATGACTAAGCCAAAAAAAAAATTTCTTCAACTTTTTTCAATTTTACCCCCGTGGGATATATATTCTACCCATACACATTTGGAACTCTCCTGGGTTACCCTCACACATATTATTCCCTCATTTAGTGGATATTTTCACAAAAAAGTGAAATTTTCAAAAATCCAGAAAATTGGCTGAAAACGACTAAGTATCAAGGACTCATTGGGCGAATCACTCTGGAACTGAAATCAGAACGCTCACAGATATTTGCCCTATCTGAAAGTCTGATAAACGCCGGAAAAATGACTAAGTCCAAAAAAAAAATTTTTTTCAACTTTTTTCAATTTTACACCTGTGGGATACATATTCTACCCACACACATTTGGAACTCTCCTGGGTTACCCTCACACATATTATTCCCTCATTTAGTGGATATTTTACACAAAAAAGTGAAATTTTCAAAAATCCAGAAAATTGGCTGAAAACGACTAAATATCAAGGACTCAGTGGGCGAATCGCTCTGGAACTGAAATCGGAATGCTCAGTGACATTTCCCCTATCTGAAAGTCTGATAAACGCTGGAAAAATGACTAAGTCCAAAAAAAAATTTTTTTCAACTTTTTTCAATTTTACCCCCGTGGGATATATATTCTACCCACACACATTTGGAACTCTCCTGGGGTACCCTCACACATATTATTCCCTCATTTAGTGGATATTTTCACAAAAAAGTGAAATTTTCAAAAATCCAGAAAATTGGCTGAAAACGACTAAATATCAAGGACTCAATGGGCGAATCGCTCTGGAACTGAAATCGGAACGCTCACTGACATTTCTCCTATCTGAAAGTCTGATAAACCCTGGAAAAATGACTAATTCCAAAAAAAAATTTTTCAACTCTTTTCAATTTTACCCCCGTGGGATATATATTCTACCCTTACACATTTGGAACTCTCCTGGGGTACCCTCACACATATTATTCCCTCATTTAGTGGATATATTCACAAAAAAGTGAAATTTTCAAAAATCCAGAAAATAGGCTGAAAACGACTAAATATCAAGGACTCATTGGGCGAATCGCTCTGGAACTGAAATCGGAACGTTCACTGACATTTCCCCTATCTGAAAGTCTGATAAACCATGGAAAAATGACTAAGTCCAAAAAAAAATTTTTCAACTCTTTTCAATTTTACCCCCGTGGGATATATATTCTACCCATACACATTTGGAACTCTCCTGGGGTACCCTCACACATATTATTCCCTCATTTTGTGGATATATTCACAAAAAAGTGAAATTTTCAAAAATCCAGAAAATTGGCTGAAAACGACTAAATATCAAGGACTCATTGGGCGAATAGCTCTGGAACTGAAATCGGAACGCTCACTGACATTTCCCGTATCTGCAGGTCTAATAAACGCCGGAAAAATGACTAAGTCCAAAAAAAAAAATTTTTCAACTTTTTTAAATTTTACACCCGTGGGATACATATTCTACCCACACACATTTGGAACTCTCCTGGGTTACCCTCACACATATTATTCCCTCATTTAGTGGATATTTTCACAAAAAAGAGAAATTTTCAAAAATCCAGAAAATTGGCTGAAAACAACTAAATATCAAGGACTCATTGGGCGAATCGCTCTGGAACTGAAATCGGAACGTTCACTGATATTTGCCCTATCTGAAAGTTTGATAAACGCCGGAAAAATGACAGTCCAAAAAAAAATTTTTTTCAACTTTTTTCAATTTTACCCCCGTGGGATATATATTCTACCCACACACATTTGGAACTCTGTGGTACCCTCACACATATTATTCCCTCATTTAGTGGATATATTCACAAAAAAGTGAAATTTTCAAAAATCCAGAAAATTGGCTGAAAATGACTAAATATCAAGGACTCATTGGGCGAATAGCTCTGGAACTGAAATCGGAACGCTCACTGACATTTCCCCTATCTGAAGGTCTGATAAACACTGGAAAAATGACTAAGACAAAAAAAATTTTTATTCAACTTTTTTCAATTTTACCCCCGTGGGATATATATTCTACCCATACACATTTGGAACTCTCCTGGGTTACCCTCACACATATTATTCCCTCATTTAGTGGATATTTTCACAAAAAAGTGAAATTTTCAAAAATCCAGAAAATTGGCTGAAAACGACTAAGTATCAAGGACTTATTGGGCGAATCACTCTGGAACTGAAATCGGAACGCTCACTGATATTTGCCCTATCTGAAAGTCTGATAAACGCCGGAAAAATGACTAAGTCCAAAAAAAAAATTTTTTTCAACTTTTTGCAATTTTACACCTGTGGCATACATATTCTACCCACACACATTTGGAACTCTCCTGGGGTACCCTCACACATATTATTCCCTCATTTAGTGGATATTTTCACAAAAAAGTGAAATTTTCAAAAATCCAGAAAATTGGCTAAAAATGACTAAATATTAAGGACTCATTGGGCGAATCGCTCTGGAACTGAAATCGGAACGCTCACTGATATTTGCCCTATCTGAAAGTCTGATAAACGCCGGAAAAATGACTAAGTCCAAAAGAAAATTTATTTTCAACTTTTTTCAATTTTACCCTCGTGGGATATATATTCCACCCACACACATTTGGAACTCTCCTGGGGTACCCTCACACATATTATTCCCTCATTTAGTGGATATTTTCACAAAAAAGAGAAATTTTCAAAAATCCAGAAAATTGGCTGAAAACGACTAAATATCAAGGACTCATTGGGCGAATCGCTCTGGAACTGAAATCGGAACGGTCACTGATATTTGCCCTATCTGAAAGTCTGATAAACGCCGGAAAAATGACAGTCCAAAAAAAAAAATTTTTAAACTTTTTTCAATTTTACCCCCGTGGGATATATATTCTACCCACACACATTTGGAATTCTCCTGGGGTACCCTCACACATATTATTCCCTCATTTAGTGGATATTTTCACAAAAAAGTGAAATTTTCAAAAATCCAGAAAATTGGCTAAAAATGACTAAATATCAAGGACTCATTGGGCGAATCGCTCTGGAACTGAAATCGGAACGCTCACTGATATTTGCCCTATCTGAAAGTCTGATAAACGCCGGAAAAATGACAGTCCAAAAAAAAAAATTTTTCAACTTTTTTCAATTTTACCCCCGTGGGATATATATTCTACCCACACACATTTGGAATTCTCCTGGGGTACCCTCACACATATTATTCCTTCATTTAGTGGATATTTTCACAAAAAAGTGAAATTTTCAAAAATCCAGAAAATTGGCTGAAAATGACTAAATATCAAGGACTCAATGGGCGAATCGCTCTGGAACTGAAATCGGAACGCTCACTGACATTTCCCCTATCTGAAAGTCTGATAAACCCTGGAAAAATGACTAAGTCCAAAAAAAAATTTTTCAACTCTTTTCAATTTTACCCCGTGGGATATATATTCTACCCATACACATTTGGAACTCTCCTGGGGTACCCTCACACATATTATTCCCTCATTTAGTGGATATATTCACAAAAAAGTGAAATTTTCAAAAATCCAGAAAATTGGCTGAAAACGACTAAATATCAAGGACTCATTGGGCGAATCGCTCTGGAACTGAAATCGGAACGCTCATTGACATTTCCCCTATCTGAAAGTCTGATAAACCCTGGAAAAATGACTAAGTCCAAAAAAAAATTTTTCAACTCTTTTCAATTTTACCCCCGTGGGATATATATTCTACCCATACACATTTGGAACTCTCCTGGGGTACCCTCACACATATTATTCCCTCATTTAGTGGATATTTTCACAAAAAAATGAAATTTTCAAAAATCCAGAAAATTGGCTGAAAACGACTAAATATCATGGACTCTTTGGGCGAATCGCTCTGGAACTGAAATTGGAACGCTCAGTGACATTTCCCTTCTCTGAAAGTCTGATAAACTCCGGAAAAATGACAGTCAAAAAAAAAAAATGTTTTAAACTTTTTTCAATTTTACCCCCGTGGGATATATATTCTACCCACACACATTTGGAACTCTGGGGTACCCTCACACATATTATTCCCTCATTTAGTGGATATTTTCACAAAAAAGTGAAATTTTCAAAAATCCAGAAAATTGGCTGAAAATGACTAAATATCAAGGACTCATTGGGCGAATCGGTCTGGAACTGAAATCGGAACGGTCACTGATATTTGCCCTATCTGAAAGTCTGATAAACGCCGGAAAAATGACTAAGTAAAAAAAAAAAATTTTTTTCAACTTTTTTCAATTTTACCCCCGTGGGATATATATTCTACCCACACACATTTGGAATTCTCCTGGGGTACCTTCACACATATTATTCCCTCATTTAGTGGATATTTTCACAAAAAAGTGAAATTTTCAAAAATCCAGAAAATTGGATGAAAACGACTAAATATCAAGGACTCATTGGGCGAATTGCTCTGGAACTGAAATCGGAACGGTCACTGATATTTGCCCTATCTGAAAGTCTGATAAACGCCGGAAAAATGACTAAGTCGAAAAAAAAAAAATTTTTCAACTTTTTTCAATTTTACACCCATGGGATACATATTCTACCCACACACATTTGGAACTCTCCTGGGTTACCCTCACACATATTATTCCCTCATTTAGTGGATATTTTCACAAAAAAGAGAAATTTTCAAAAATCCAGAAAATTGGCTGAAAACGACTAAATATCAAGGACTCATTGGGCGAATCGCTCTGGAACTGAAATCGGAACGGTCACTGATATTTGCCCTATCTGAAAGTCTGATAAACGCCGGAAAAATGACAGTCCAAAAAAAAATTTTTTTCAACTTTTTTCAATTTTACCCCCGTGGGATATATATTCTACCCACACACATTTGGAATTCTCCTCGGGTACCCTCACACATATTATTCCCTCATTTAGTGGATATTTTCACAAAAAAGTGAAATTTTCAAAAATCCAGAAAATTGGCTGAAAACGACTAAATATCAAGGACTCATTGGGCGAATCGCTCTGGATCTGAAATCGGAACGCTCACTTACACTTGCCCTATCTGAAAGTCTGATAAACGCCGGAAAAATGACTAAGTCCAAAAAAGAAAATTTTTTAAACTTTTTTCAATTTTACCCCCGTGGGATATATATTCTACCCACACACATTTGGAACTCTGGGGTACCCTCACACATATTATTCCCTCAATTAGTGGATATATTCACAAAAAAGTGAAATTTTCAAAAATCCAGAAAATTGGCTGAAAACGACTAAATATTATGGACTCATTGGGCGAATAGCTTTGGAACTGAAATCGGAACGCTCACTGATATTTCCCCTATCTGAAGGTCTGATAAACACTGGAAAAATGACTAAGTCCAAAAAAAAATTTTTTTCAACTTTTTTCAATTTTTCCCCCGTGGGATATATATTCTACCCATACACATTTGGAACTCTCCTGGGTTACCCTCACACATTCCCTCATTTAGTGGATATTTTCACAAAAAAGTGAAATTTTCAAAAATTCAGAAAATTGGCTGAAAACGACTAAATATCAAGGACTCTTTGGGCGAATCGCTCTGGAACTGAAATTGGAATGCTCAGTGACATTTCCCTTCTCTGAAAGTCTGATAAACTCCGGAAAAATGACAGTCCAAAAAAAAAAATGTTTTCAACTTTTTTCAATTTTACCCCCGTGGGATATATATTCTACCCACACATATTTGGAACTCTCCTGGGGTACCCTCACACATATTATTCCCTCATTTAGCGGTTATTTTCACAAAAAAGTGAAATTTTCAAAAATCCAGAAAATTGGCTGAAAATGACTAAATATCAAGGACTCATTGGGCGAATCGGTCTGGAACTGAAATCGGAACGGTCACTGATATTTGCCCTATCTGAAAGTCTGATAAATGCCGGAAAAATAACAGTCCAAAAAAAAAATTTTCTCAACTTTTTTCAATTTTACCCCCGTGGGATATATATTCTACCCACACAAATTTGGAATTCTCCTGGGGTACCCTCACACATATTATTCCCTCATTTAGTGGATATTTTCACAAAAAAGTGAAATTTTCAAAAATCCAGAAAATTGGATGAAAACAACTAAATATCAAGGACTCATTGGGCGAATCGCTCTGGAGCTGAAATCGGAACGCTCACTTACACTTGACCTATCTGAAAGTCTGATAAACGCCGGAAAAATGACTAAGTCCAAAAAAAAATTTTTTTCAACTTTTTTCAATTTTACCCCCGTGGGATATATATTCTACCCATACACATTTGGAACACTCCTGGGGTACCCTCACACATATTATTCCCTCATTTAGTGGTTATTTTCACAAAAAAGTGAAATTTTAAAAAATCCAGAAAATTGGCTGAAAACGACTAAATATCAAGGACTCATTGGGCGAATCACTCTGGAACTGAAATCGGAACGCTCACTTACACTTGCCCTATCTGAAAGTCTGATAAACGCCGGAAAAATGACAGTCCAAAAAAAATTTTTTTTCAACTTTTTTCAATTTTACCCCCGTGGGATATATATTCTACCCACACACATTTGGAATTCTCCTCGGGTACCCTCACACATATTATTCCCTCATTTAGTGGATATTTTCACAAAAAAGTGAAATTTTCAAAAATCCAGAAAATTGGCTGAAAACGACTAAATATCAAGGACTCATTGGGCGAATCGCTCTGGATCTGAAATCGGAACGCTCACTTACACTTGCCCTATCTGAAAGTCTGATAAACGCCGGAAAAATGACTAAGTCCAAAAAAGAAAATTTTTTAAACTTTTTTCAATTTTACCCCCGTGGGATATATATTCTACCCACACACATTTGGAACTCTGGGGTACCCTCACACATATTATTCCCTCATTTAGTGGATATATTCACAAAAAAGTGAAATTTTCAAAAATCCAGAAAATTGGCTGAAAACGACTAAATATCAAGGACTCATTGGGCGAATAGCTCTGGAACTGAAATCGGAACGCTCACTGACATTTCCCGTATCTGAAGGTCTGATAAACACTGGAAAAATGACTAAGTACAAAAGAAAATTTTTTTCAACTTTTTTCAATTTTACCCTCGTGGGATATATATTCCACCCACACATATTTGGAACTCTCCTGGGGTACCCTCACACATATTATTCCCTCATTTAGTGGATATTTTCACAAAAAAGTGAAATTTTCAAAAATCCAGAAAATTGGCTAAAAATGACTAAATATTAAGGACTCATTGGGCGAATCGCTCTGGAACTGAAATCGGAACGCTCACTGATATTTGCCCTTTCTGAAAGTCTGATAAACGCCGGAAAAATGACAGTCCAAAAAAAAAATTTTTTCAACTTTTTTCAATTTTCCCCCCTTGGGATATATATTCTACCCACACACATTTGGAACTCTGTGGTACCCTCACACATATTATTCCCTCATTTAGTGGATATATTCACACAAAAGTGAAATTTTCAAAAATCCAGAAAATTGGCTGAAAATGACTAAATATCAAGGACTCATTGGGCGAATAGCTCTGGAACTGAAATCGGAACACTCACTGACATTTCCCCTATCTGAAGGTCTGATAAACACTGGAAAAATGACTAAGCCAAAAAAAAAATTTATTCAACTTTTTTCAATTTTACCCCCGTGGGATATATTTTCTACCCATACACATTTGGAACTCTCCTGGGTTACCCTCACACATATTATTCCCTCATTTAGTGGATATTTTCACAAAAAAGTGAAATTTTCAAAAATCCAGAAAATTGGCTGAAAACGACTAAGTATCAAGGACTTATTGGGCGAATCACTCTGGAACTGAAATCGGAACGCTCACTGATATTTGCCGTATCTGAAAGTCTGATAAACGCCGGAAAAATGACTAAGTCCAAAAAAAAAATTTTTTTTAACTTTTTGCAATTTTACACCTGTGGCATACATATTCTACCCACACACATTTGGAACTCTCCTGGGGTACCCTCACACATATTATTCCCTCATTTAGTGGATATTTTCACAAAAAAGTGAAATTTTCAAAAATCCAGAAAATTGGCTAAAAATGACTAAATATTAAGGACTCATTGGGCGAATCGCTCTGGAACTGAAATCGGAATGCTCACTGATATTTGCCCTTTCTGAAAGTCTGATAAACGCCGGAAAAATGACTAAGTCCAAAAGAAAATTTATTTTCAACTTTTTTCAATTTTACCCTCGTGGGATATATATTCCACCCACACACATTTGGAACTCTCCTGGGGTACCCTCACACATATTATTCCCTCATTTAGTGGATATTTTCACAAAAAAGAGAAATTTTCAAAAATCCAGAAAATTGGCTGAAAACGACTAAATATCAAGGACTCATTGGGCGAATCGCTCTGGAACTGAAATCGGAACGGTCACTGATATTTGCCCTATCTGAAAGTCTGATAAACGCCGGAAAAATGACAGTCCAAAAAAAAAAATTTTTCAACTTTTTTCAATTTTACCCCCGTGGGATATATATTCTACCCACACAAATTTGGAATTCTCCTGGGGTACCCTCACACATATTATTCCCTCATTTAGTGGATATTTTCACAAAAAAGTGAAATTTTCAAAAATCCAGAAAATTGGCTAAAAATGACTAAATATCAAGGACTCATTGGGCGAATCGCTCTGGAACTGAAATCGGAACGCTCACTGATATTTGCCCTATCTGAAAGTCTGATAAACGCCGGAAAAATGACAGTCCAAAAAAAAAAATTTTTCAACTTTTTTCAATTTTACCCCCGTGGGATATATATTCTACCCACACACATTTGGAATTCTCCTGGGGTACCCTCACACATATTATTCCTTCATTTAGTGGATATTTTCACAAAAAAGTGAAATTTTCAAAAATCCAGAAAATTGGCTGAAAATGACTAAATATCAAGGACTCAATGGGCGAATCGCTCTGGAACTGAAATCGGAACGCTCACTGACATTTCCCCTATCTGAAAGTCTGATAAACTCCGGAAAAATGACAGTAAAAAAAAAAAAATGTTTTAAACTTTTTTCAATTTTACCCCCGTGGGATATATATTCTACCCACACACATTTGGAACTCTGGGGTACCCTCACACATATTATTCCCTCATTTAGTGGATATTTTCACAAAAAAGTGAAATTTTCAAAAATCCAGAAAATTGGCTGAAAATGACTAAATATCAAGGACTCATTGGGCGAATCGGTCTGGAACTGACATCGGAACGGTCACTGATATTTGCCCTATCTGAAAGTCTGATAAACGCCGGAAAAATGACTAAGTAAAAAAAAAAAATTTTTTTCAACTTTTTTCAATTTTACCCCCGTGGGATATATATTCTACCCACACACATTTGGAATTCTCCTGGGGTACCTTCACACATATTATTCCCTCATTTAGTGGATATTTTCACAAAAAAGTGAAATTTTCAAAAATCCAGAAAATTGGATGAAAACAACTAAATATCAAGGACTCATTGGGCGAATCGCTCTGGAGCTGAAATCGGAACGCTCACTTACATTTGACCTATCTGAAAGTCTGATAAACGCCGGAAAAATGACTAAGTCCAAAAAAAAATTTTTTTCAACTTTTTTCAATTTTACCCCCGTGGGATATATATTCTACCCATACACATTTGGAACACTCCTGGGGTACCCTCACACATATTATTCCCTCATTTAGTGGTTATTTTCACAAAAAAGTGAAATTTTAAAAAATCCAGAAAATTGGCTGAAAACGACTAAATATCAAGGACTCATTGGGCGAATCACTCTGGAACTGAAATCGGAACGCTTACTTACACTTGCCCTATCTGAAAGTCTGATAAACGCCGGAAAAATGACAGTCCAAAAAAAAATTTTTTTCAACTTTTTTCAATTTTACCCCCGTGGGATATATATTCTACCCACACACATTTGGAATTCTCCTCGGGTACCCTCACACATATTATTCCCTCATTTAGTGGATATATTCACAAAAAAGTGAAATTTTCAAAAATCCAGAAATTGGCTGAAAACGACTAAATATTATGGACTCATTGGGCGAATCGCTGTGGAACTGAAATTGGAACGCTCACTGATATTTGCCCTATCTGAAAGTCTGATAAACGCCGGAAAAATGGCTAAGTCCAAAAAAAAAAATTTTTCAACTTTTTTCAATTTTACACCCGTGGGATACATATTCTACCCACACACATTTGGAACTCTCCTGGGTTACCCTCACACATATTATTCCCTCATTTAGTGGATATTTTCACAAAAAAGAGAAATTTTCAAAAATCCAGAAAATTGGCTGAAAACGACTAAATATCAAGGACTCAATGGGCGAATCGCTCTGGAACTGAAATCGGAACGGTCACTGATATTTGCCCTATCTGAAAGTCTGATAAACGCCGGAAAAATGACAGTCCAAAAAAAAAATTTTTTCAACTTTTTTCAATTTTACCCCCGTGGGATATATATTCTACCCACACACATTTGGAATTCTCCTGGGGTACCCTCACACATATTATTCCCTCATTTAGTGGATATTTTCACAAAAAAGTGAAATTTTCAAAAATCCAGAAAATTGGCTGAAAACGACTAAATATCAAGGACTCATTGGGCGAATCGCTCTGGAACTGAAATCGGAACGCTCACTTACACTTGCCCTATCTGAAAGTCTGATAAACGCCGGAAAAATGACTAAGTCCAAAAAAAAAAATTTTTCAACTTTTTTCAATTTTACACCCGTGGGATACATATTCTACCCACACACATTTGGAACTCTCCTGGGTTACCCTCACACATATTATTCCCTCATTTAGTGGATATTTTCACAAAAAAGAGAAATTTTCAAAAATCCAGAAAATTGGCTGAAAACGACTAAATATCAAGGACTCATTGGGCGAATCGCTCTGGAACTGAAATCGGAACGGTCACTGATATTTGCCCTATCTGAAAGTCTGATAAACGCCGGAAAAATGACTAAGTCCAAAAAAAAAAATTTTTTAAACTTTTTTCAATTTTACCCCCGTGGGATATATATTCTACCCACACACATTTGGAACTCTGGGGTACCCTCACACATATTATTCCCTCATTTAGTGGATATTTTCACAAAAAAGTGAAATTTTCAAAAATCCAGAAAATTGGCTGAAAATGACTAAATATCAAGGACTCATTGGGCGAATCGGTCTGGAACTGAAATCGGAACGGTCACTGATATTTGCCCTATCTGAAAGTCTGATAAATGCCGGAAAAATGACAGTCCAAAAAAAAAATTTTCTCAACTTTTTTCAATTTTACCCCCGTGGGATATATATTCTACCCACACACATTTGGAATTCTCCTGGGGTACCCTCACACATATTATTCCCTTATTTAGTGGATATTTTCACAAAAAAGTGAAATTTTCAAAAATCCAGAAAATTGGATGAAAACAACTAAATATCAAGGACTCATTGGGCGAATCGCTCTGGAGCTGAAATCGGAACGCTCACTGACATTTCCCCTATCTGAAAGTCTGATAAACGCTGGAAAAATGGCTAAGTCCAATAAAAAAAATTTTTCAACTTTTTTCAATTTTACCCCCGTGGGATATATATTCTACCCACACACATTTGGAACTCTCCTGGGATACCCTCACACATATTATTCCCTCATTTAGTGGATATTTTCACAAAAAAGTGAAATTTTCAAAAATCCAGAAAATTGGCTGAAAACGACTAAATATCAAGGACTCATTGGGCAAATCGCTCTGGAACTGAAATCGGAACGCTCACTTACACTTGACCTATCTGAAAGTCTGATAAACGCCGGAAAAATGACTAAGTCCAAAAAAAAATTTTTTTCAACTTTTTTCAATTTTACCCCCGTGGGATATATATTCTACCCATACACATTTGGAACTCTCCTGGGGTACCCTCACACATATTATTCCCTCATTTAGTGGTTATTTTCACAAAAAAGTGAAATTTTAAAAAATCCAGAAAATTGGCTGAAAACGACTAAATATCAAGGACTCATTGGGCGAATCACTCTGGAACTGAAATCGGAACGCTCACTTACACTTGCCCTATCTGAAAGTCTGATAAACGCCGGAAAAATGACTAAGTCCAAAAAAAAAAATTTTTTAAACTTTTTTCAATTTTACCCCCGTGGGATATATATTCTACCCACACACATTTGGAACTCTGGGGTACCCTCACACATATTATTCCCTCATTTAGTGGATATTTTCACAAAAAAGTGAAATTTTCAAAAATCCAGAAAATTGGCTGAAAATGACTAAATATCAAGGACTCATTGGGCGAATCGGTCTGGAACTGAAATCGGAACGGTCACTGATATTTGCCCTATCTGAAAGACTGATAAACGTCGGAAAAATGACAGTCCAAAAAAAAAATTTTCTCAACTTTTTTCAATTTTACCCCCGTGGGATATATATTCTACCCACACACATTTGGAATTCTCCTGGGGTACCTTCACACATATTATTCCCTCATTTAGTGGATATTTTCACAAAAAAGTGAAATTTTCAAAAATCCAGAAAATTGGATGAAAACGACTAAATATCAAGGACTCATTGGGCGAATCGCTCTGGAGCTGAAATCGGAACGCTCACTGACATTTCCCCTATCTGAAAGTCTGATAAACGCCGGAAAAATGACTAAGTCCAAAAAAAAAATTTTTTTCAACATTTTTCATTTGGAACCCTCCTGGGGTACCCTCACACATATTATTCCCTCATTTAGTGGATATTTTCACAAAAAAGTGAAATTTTCAAAAATCCAAAAAATTGGCTGAAAACGACTAAATATCAAGGACTCTTTGGGCGAATCGCTCTGGAACTGAAATCGGAACGCTCAGTGTCATTTCCCCTATCTGAAAGTGTGATAAACGCCGGAAAAATGACTAAGTCCAAAAAAAAAATTTTTCAACTTCTTTCAATTTTACCCCCGTGGGATATATATTCTACCCGCACACATTCGGAACTCTCCTGGGGTACCCTCACACATATTATTCCCTCATTTAGTGGATATTTTCACAAAAAAGTGAAATTTTCAAAAATCCAGAAAATTGGCTGAAAACGACTAAATATCAAGGACTCATTGGGCGAATCGCTCTGGAACTGAAATCGGAACGCTCACTTACACTTGCCCTATCTGAAAGTCTGATAAGCGCCGGAAAAATGACTAAGTCCAAAAAAAAAAATTTTTTAAACTTTTTTCAATTTTACCCCCGTGGGATATATATTCTACCCACACACATTTGGAACTCTGGGGTACCCTCACACATATTATTCCCTCATTTAGTGGTTATTTTCACAAAAAAGTGAAATTTTCAAAAATCCAGAAAATTGGCTGAAAATGACTAAATATCAAGCACTCATTGGGCAAATCACTCTGGAACTGAAATCGGAACGCTCACTGATATTTGCCCTATCTGAAAGTCTGATAAACGCCGGAAAAATGACTAAGTCCAAAAAAAAAAATTTTCAACTTCTTTCAATTTTACCCCCGTGGGATATATATTCTACCCACACACATTCGGAATTCTCCTGGGGTACCCTCACACATATTATTCCCTCATTTAGTGGATATTTTCACAAAAAAGTGAAATTTTCAAAAATCCAGAAAATTGGCTGAAAACGACTAAATATCAAGGACTCATTGGGCGAATCGCTCTGGAACTGAAATCGGAACGCTCACTTACATTTGCCCTATCTGAAAGTCTGATAAACGCCGGAAAAATGACTAAGTCCAAAAAAAAAAATTTTTTAAACTTTTTTCAATTTTACCCCCGTGGGATATATATTCTACCCACACACATTTGGAACTCTGGGGTACCCTCACACATATTATTCCCTCATTTAGTGGTTATTTTCACAAAAAAGTGAAATTTTCAAAAATCCAGAAAATTGGCTGAAAATGACTAAATATCAAGGACTCATTGGGCGAATCGCTCTGGAACTGAAATCGGAACGCTCACTGATATTTGCCCTATCTGAAAGTCTGATAAACGCCGGAAAAATGACTAAGTCCAAAAAAAAATTTTTTTCAACTTTTTTCAATTTTACCCCCGTGGGATATATATTCTACCCACACACATTTGGAACTCTCCTGGGGTACCCTCACACATATTATTCCCTCATTTAGTGGATATTTTCACAAAAAAGTGAAATTTTAAAAAATCCAGAAAATTGGCTGAAAACGAATAAATATCAAGGACTCATTGGGCGAATCGTTCTGGAACTGAAATCGGAACGCTCACTTACACTTGCCCTATCTGAAAGTCTGATAAACGCCGGAAAAATGACTAAGTCCAAAAAAAAAAATTTTCAACTTCTTTCAATTTTACCCCCGTGGGATATATATTCTACCCACACACATTTGGAACTCTGGGGTACCCTCACACATATTATTCCCTCATTTAGTGGATATTTTCACAAAAAAGTGAAATTTTCAAAAATCCAGAAAATTGGCTGAAAATGACTAAATATCAAGGACTCATTGGGCGAATCGCTCTGGAACTGAAATCGGAACGGTCACTGATATTTGCCTTATCTGAAAGTCTGATAAACGCCGGAAAAATGACAGTCCAAAAAAAAAATTTTCTCAACTTTTTTCAATTTTACCCCCGTGGGATATATATTCTACCTACACACATTTGGAATTCTCCTGGGGTACCCTCACACATATTATTCCCTCATTTAGTGGATATTTTCACAAAAAAGTGAAATTTTCAAAAATCCAGAAAATTGGCTGAAAACGACTAAATATCAAGGACTCATTGGGCGAATCGCTCTGGAACTGAAATCGGAACGCTCACTTACACTTGCCCTATCTGAAAGTCTGATAAGCGCCGGAAAAATGACTAAGTCCAAAAAAAAAAATTTTTTAAACTTTTTTCAATTTTACCCCCGTGGGATATATATTCTACCCACACACATTTGGAACTCTGGGGTACCCTCACACATATTATTCCCTCATTTAGTGGTTATTTTCACAAAAAAGTGAAATTTTCAAAAATCCAGAAAATTGGCTGAAAATGACTAAATATCAAGCACTCATTGGGCAAATCACTCTGGAACTGAAATCGGAACGCTCACTGATATTTGCCCTATCTGAAAGTCTGATAAACGCCGGAAAAATGACTAAGTCCAAAAAAAAAAATTTTCAACTTCTTTCAATTTTACCCCCGTGGGATATATATTCTACCCACACACATTCGGAATTCTCCTGGGGTACCCTCACACATATTATTCCCTCATTTAGTGGATATTTTCACAAAAAAGTGAAATTTTCAAAAATCCAGAAAATTGGCTGAAAACGACTAAATATCAAGGACTCATTGGGCGAATCGCTCTGGAACTGAAATCGGAACGCTCACTTACATTTGCCCTATCTGAAAGTCTGATAAACGCCGGAAAAATGACTAAGTCCAAAAAAAAAAATTTTTTAAACTTTTTTCAATTTTACCCCCGTGGGATATATATTCTACCCACACACATTTGGAACTCTGGGGTACCCTCACACATATTATTCCCTCATTTAGTGGTTATTTTCACAAAAAAGTGAAATTTTCAAAAATCCAGAAAATTGGCTGAAAATGACTAAATATCAAGGACTCATTGGGCGAATCGCTCTGGAACTGAAATCGGAACGCTCACTGATATTTGCCCTATCTGAAAGTCTGATAAACGCCGGAAAAATGACTAAGTCCAAAAAAAAATTTTTTTCAACTTTTTTCAATTTTACCCCCGTGGGATATATATTCTACCCACACACATTTGGAACTCTCCTGGGGTACCCTCACACATATTATTCCCTCATTTAGTGGATATTTTCACAAAAAAGTGAAATTTTAAAAAATCCAGAAAATTGGCTGAAAACGAATAAATATCAAGGACTCATTGGGCGAATCGTTCTGGAACTGAAATCGGAACGCTCACTTACACTTGCCCTATCTGAAAGTCTGATAAACGCCGGAAAAATGACTAAGTCCAAAAAAAAAAATTTTCAACTTCTTTCAATTTTACCCCCGTGGGATATATATTCTACCCACACACATTTGGAACTCTGGGGTACCCTCACACATATTATTCCCTCATTTAGTGGATATTTTCACAAAAAAGTGAAATTTTCAAAAATCCAGAAAATTGGCTGAAAATGACTAAATATCAAGGACTCATTGGGCGAATCGCTCTGGAACTGAAATCGGAACGGTCACTGATATTTGCCTTATCTGAAAGTCTGATAAACGCCGGAAAAATGACAGTCCAAAAAAAAAATTTTCTCAACTTTTTTCAATTTTACCCCCGTGGGATATATATTCTACCTACACACATTTGGAATTCTCCTGGGGTACCCTCACACATATTATTCCCTCATTTAGTGGATATTTTCACAAAAAAGTGAAATTTTCAAAAATCCAGAAAATTGGCTGAAAACAACTAAATATCAAGGACTCATTGGGCGAATCGCTCTGGAACTGAAATCGGAACGCTCACTTACATTTGCCCTATCTGAAAGTCTGATAAACGCCGGAAAAATGACTAAGTCCAAAAAAAAAAATTTTTTAAACTTTTTTCAATTTTACCCCCGTGGGATATATATTCTACCCACACACATTTGGAACTCTGGGGTACCCTCACACATATTATTCCCTCATTTAGTGGTTATTTTCACAAAAAAGTGAAATTTTCAAAAATCCAGAAAATTGGCTGAAAATGACTAAATATCAAGGACTCATTGGGCGAATCGCTCTGGAACTGAAATCGGAACGCTCACTGATATTTGCCCTATCTGAAAGTCTGATAAACGCCGGAAAAATGACTAAGTCCAAAAAAAAATTTTTTTCAACTTTTTTCAATTTTACCCCCGTGGGATATATATTCTACCCACACACATTTGGAACTCTCCTGGGGTACCCTCACACATATTATTCCCTCATTTAGTGGATATTTTCACAAAAAAGTGAAATTTTAAAAAATCCAGAAAATTGGCTGAAAACGAATAAATATCAAGGACTCATTGGGCGAATCATTCTGGAACTGAAATCGGAACGCTCACTTACACTTGCCCTATCTTAAAGTCTGATAAACGCCGTAAAAATGACTAAGTCCAAAAAAAAAAATTTTTTAAACTTTTTTCAATTTTACCCCCGTGGGATAAATATTCTACCCACACACATTTGGATCTCTGGGGTACCCTCACACATATTATTCCCTCATTTAGTGGTTATTTTCACAAAAAAGTGAAATTTTCAAAAATCCAGAAAATTGGCTGAAAACGACTAAATATCAAGGACTCATTGGGCGAATCGCTCTGGAGCTGAAATCGGAACGCTCACTGATATCTCCCTATCTGAAAGTCTGATAAATGCCGGAAAAATGACTAAGTCCAAAAAAAAAATTTTTTTCAACATTTTTCATTTGGAACCCTCCTGGGGTACCCTCACACATATTATTCCCTCATTTAGTGGATATTTTCACAAAAAAGTGAAATTTTCAAAAATCCAGAAAATTGGCTGAAAATGAGTAAATATCAAGGACTCATTGGGCGAATCGCTCTGGAGCTAAAATCGGAACGGTCACTGATATTTGCCCTATCTGAAAGTCTGATAAACGCCGGAAAAATGACAGTCCAAAAAAAAAATTTTCTCAACTTTTTTCTATTTTACCCCCGTGGGATATATATTCTACCTACACACATTTGGAATTCTCCTGGGGTACCCTCACACATATTATTCCCTCATTTAGTGGATATTTTCACAAAAAAGTGAAATTTTCAAAAATCCAGAAAATTGGCTGAAAACGACTAAATATCAAGGACTCATTGGGCGAATCGCTCTGGAACTGAAATCGGAACGCTCACTTACATTTGCCCTATCTGAAAGTCTGATAAACGCCGGAAAAATGACAGTCCAAAAAAAAAATTTTCTCAACTTTTTTCAATTTTACCCCCGTGGGATATATATTCTACCTACACACATTTGGAATTCTCCTGGGGTACCCTCACACATATTATTCCCTCATTTAGTGGATATTTTCACAAAAAAGTGAAATTTTCAAAAATCCAGAAAATTGGCTGAAAACAACTAAATATCAAGGACTCATTGGGCGAATCGCTCTGGAACTGAAATCGGAACGCTCACTTACATTTGCCCTATCTGAAAGTCTGATAAACGCTGGAAAAATGACTAAGTCGAAAAAAAAAATTTTTTTTAACTTTTTTCAATTTTACCCCCGTGGGATATATATTCTACCCACACACATTTGGAACTCTGGGGTACCCTCACACATATTATTCCCTCATTTAGTGGTTATTTTCACAAAAAAGTGAAATTTTCAAAAATCCAGAAAATTGGCTGAAAATGACTAAATATCAAGGACTCATTGGGCGAATCGCTCTGGAACTGAAATCGGAATGCTCACTGATATTTGCCCTATCTGAAAGTCTGATAAACGCCGGAAAAATGACTAAGTCCAAAAAAAAATTTTTTTCAACTTTTTTCAATTTTACCCCTATGGAATATATATTCTACCCACACACATTTGGAACTCTCCTGGGGTACCCTCACACATATTATTCCCTCATTTAGTGGATATTTTCACAAAAAAGTGAAATTTTAAAAAATCCAGAAAATTGGCTGAAAACGAATAAATATCAAGGACTCATTGGGCGAATCGTTCTGGAACTGAAATCGGAACGCTCACTTACACTTGCCCTATCTGAAAGTCTGATAAACGCCGGAAAAATGACTAAGTCCAAAAAAAAAAATTTTTTAAACTTTTTTCAATTTTACCCCCGTGGGATATATATTCTACCCACACACATTTGGAACTCTGGGGTACCCTCACACATATTATTCCCTCATTTAGTGATTATTTTCACAAAAAAGTGAAATTTTCAAAAATCCAGAAAATTGGCTGAAAACGACTAAATATCAAGGACTCATTGGGCGAATCGCTCTGGAGCTGAAATCGGAACGCTCACTGATATTTCCCTATCTGAAAGTCTGATAAATGCCGGAAAAATGACTAAGTCCAAAAAAAAAAATTTTTTCAACATTTTTCATTTGGAACCCTCCTGGGGTACCCTCACACATATTATTCCCTCATTTAGTGGATATTTTCACAAAAAAGTGAAATTTTCAAAAATCCAGAAAATTGGCTGAAAATGACTAAATATCAAGGACTCATTGGGCGAATCGCTCTGGAGCTGAAATCGGAACGGTCACTGATATTTGCCCTATCTGAAAGTCTGATAAACGCCGGAAAAATGACAGTCCAAAAAAAAAATTTTCTCAACTTTTTTCTATTTTACCCCCGTGGGATATATATTCTACCTACACACATTTGGAATTCTCCTGGGGTACCCTCACACATATTATTCCCTCATTTAGTGGATATTTTCACAAAAAAGTGAAATTTTCAAAAATCCAGAAAATTGGCTGAAAACGACTAAATATCAAGGACTCATTGGGCGAATCGCTCTGGAACTGAAATCGGAACGCTCACTTACATTTGCCCTATCTGAAAGTCTGATAAACGCTGGAAAAATGACTAAGTCGAAAAAAAAAAATTTTTTTAACTTTTTTCAATTTTACCCCCGTGGGATATATATTCTACCCACACACATTTGGAACTCTGGGGTACCCTCACACATATTATTCCCTCATTTAGTGGTTATTTTCACAAAAAAGTGAAATTTTCAAAAATCCAGAAAATTGGCTGAAAATGACTAAATATCAAGGACTCATTGGGCGAATCGCTCTGGAACTGAAATCGGAACGCTCACTGATATTTGCCCTATCTGAAAGTCTGATAAACGCCGGAAAAATGACTAAGTCCAAAAAAAAATTTTTTTCAACTTTTTTCAATTTTACCCCCGTGGAATATATATTCTACCCACACACATTTGGAACTCTCCTGGGGTACCCTCACACATATTATTCCCTCATTTAGTGGATATTTTCACAAAAAAGTGAAATTTTAAAAAATCCAGAAAATTGGCTGAAAACGAATAAATATCAAGGACTCATTGGGCGAATCGTTCTGGAACTGAAATCGGAACGCTCACTTACACTTGCCCTATCTGAAAGTCTGATAAACGCCGGAAAAATGACTAAGTCCAAAAAAAAAAATTTTTTAAACTTTTTTCAATTTTACCCCCGTGGGATATATATTCTACCCACACACATTTGGAACTCTGGGGTACCCTCACACATATTATTCCCTCATTTAGTGGTTATTTTCACAAAAAAGTGAAATTTTCAAAAATCCAGAAAATTGGCTGAAAATGACTAAATATCAAGGACTCATTGGGTGAATCGCTCTGGAACTGAAATCGGAACGCTCACTGATATTTGCCCTATCTGAAAGTCTGATAAACGCCAGAAAAATGACTAAGTCCAAAAAAAAAATTTTTTCAACTTTTTTCAATTTTACCCCCGTGGGATATATATTCTACCCACACACATTTGGAACTCTCCTGGGGTACCCTCACACATATTATTGCCTCATTTAGTGGATATTTTCACAAAAAAGTGAAATTTTAAAAAATCCAGAAAATTGGCTGAAAACGAATAAATATCAAGGACTCATTGGGCGAATCGTTCTGGAACTGAAATCGGAACGCTCACTTACACTTGCCCTATCTGAAAGTCTGATAAACGCCGGAAAAATGACTAAGTCCAAAAAAAAAAATTTTTTTAACTTTTTTCAATTTTTCCCCCGTGGGATATATATTCTACCCACACACATTTGGAACTCTGGGGTACCCTCACACATATTATTCCCTCATTTAGTGGTTATTTTCACAAAAAAGTGAAATTTTCAAAAATCCAGAAAATTGGCTGAAAACGACTAAATATCAAGGACTCATTGGGCGAATCGCTCTGGAGCTGAAATCGGAACGCTCACTGATATTTCCCTATCTGAAAGTCTGATAAATGCCGGAAAAATGACTAAGTCCAAAAAAAAAAATTTTTTCAACATTTTTCATTTGGAACCCTCCTGGGGTACTCTCACACATATTATTCCCTCATTTAGTGGATATTTTCACAAAAAAGTGAAATTTTCAAAAATCCAGAAAATTGGCTGAAAATGACTAAATATCAAGGACTCATTGGGCGAATCGCTCTGGAGCTGAAATCGGAACGGTCACTGATATTTGCCCTATCTGAAAGTCTGATAAACGCCGGAAAAATGACAGTCCAAAAAAAAAATTTTCTCAACTTTTTTCTATTTTACCCCCGTGGGATATATATTCTACCTACACACATTTGGAATTCTCCTGGGGTACCCTCACACATATTATTCCCTCATTTAGTGGATATTTTCACAAAAAAGTGAAATTTTCAAAAATCCAGAAAATTGGCTGAAAACGACTAAATATCAAGGACTCATTGGGCGAATCGCTCTGGAACTGAAATCGGAACGCTCACTTACATTTGCCCTATCTGAAAGTCTGATAAACGCCGGAAAAATGACTAAGTCCAAAAAAAAAAATTTTTTAAACTTTTTTCAATTTTACCCCCGTGGGATATATATTCTACCTACACACATTTGGAATTCTCCTGGGGTACCCTCACACATATTATTCCCTCATTTAGTGGATATTTTCACAAAAAAGTGAAATTTTCAAAAATCCAGAAAATTGGCTGAAAACGACTAAATATCAAGGACTCATTGGGCGAATCGCTCTGGAACTGAAATCGGAACGCTCACTTACATTTGCCCTATCTGAAAGTCTGATAAACGCCGGAAAAATGACTAAGTCCAAAAAAAAAAATTTTTTAAACTTTTTTCAATTTTTCCCCCGTGGGATATATATTCTACCCACACACATTTGGAACTCTGGGGTACCCTCACACATATTATTCCCTCATTTAGTGGTTATTTTCACAAAAAAGTGAAATTTTCAAAAATCCAGAAAATTGGCTGAAAATGACTAAATATCAAGGACTCATTGGGCGAATCGCTCTGGAACTGAAATCGGAACGCTCACTGATATTTGCCCTATCTGAAAGTCTGATAAACGCCGGAAAAATGACTAAGTCCAAAAAAAAATTTTTTTCAACTTTTTTCAATTTTACCCCCGTGGAATATATATTCTACCCACACACATTTGGAACTCTCCTGGGGTACCCTCACACATATTATTCCCTCATTTAGTGGATATTTTCACAAAAAAGTGAAATTTTAAAAAATCCAGAAAATTGGCTGAAAACGAATAAATATCAAGGACTCATTGGGCGAATTGTTCTGGAACTGAAATCGGAACGCTCACTTACACTTGCCCTATCTGAAAGTCTGATAAACGCCGGAAAAATGACTAAGTCCAAAAAAAAAAATTTTTTAAACTTTTTTCAATTTTACCCCCGTGGGATATATATTCTACCCACACACATTTGGAACTCTGGGGTACCCTCACACATATTATTCCCTCATTTAGTGGTTATTTTCACAAAAAAGTGAAATTTTCAAAAATCCAGAAAATTGGCTGAAAATGACTAAATATCAAGGACTCATTGGGTGAATCGCTCTGGAACTGAAATCGGAACGCTCACTGATATTTACCCTATCTGAAAGTCTGATAAACGCCGGAAAAATGACTAAGTCCAAAAAAAAAATTTTTTCAACTTTTTTCAATTTTACCCCCTTGGGATATATATTCTACCCACACACATTTGGAACTCTCCTGGGGTACCCTCACACATATTATTCCCTCATTTAGTGGATATTTTCACAAAAAAGTGAAATTTTAAAAAATCCAGAAAATTGGCTGAAAACGAATAAATATCAAGGACTCATTGGGCGAATCGTTCTGGAACTGAAATCGGAACGCTCACTTACACTTGCCCTATCTGAAAGTCTGATAAACGCCGGAAAAATGACTAAGTCCAAAAAAAAAAATTTTTTAAACTTTTTTCAATTTTACCCCCGTGGGATATATATTCTACCCACACACATTTGGAACTCTGGGGTACCCTCACACATATTATTCCCTCATTTAGTGATTATTTTCACAAAAAAGTGAAATTTTCAAAAATCCAGAAAATTGGCTGAAAACGACTAAATATCAAGGACTCATTGGGCGAATCGCTCTGGAGCTGAAATCGGAACGCTCACTGATATTTCCCTATCTGAAAGTCTGATAAATGCCGGAAAAATGACTAAGTCCAAAAAAAAAAATTTTTTCAACATTTTTCATTTGGAACCCTCCTGGGGTACCCTCACACATATTATTCCCTCATTTAGTGGATATTTTCACAAAAAAGTGAAATTTTCAAAAATCCAGAAAATTGGCTGAAAATGACTAAATATCAAGGACTCATTGGGCGAATCGCTCTGGAGCTGAAATCGGAACGGTCACTGATATTTGCCCTATCTGAAAGTCTGATAAACGCCGGAAAAATGACAGTCCAAAAAAAAAATTTTCTCAACTTTTTTCTATTTTACCCCCGTGGGATATATATTCTACCTACACACATTTGGAATTCTCCTGGGGTACCCTCACACATATTATTCCCTCATTTAGTGGATATTTTCACAAAAAAGTGAAATTTTCAAAAATCCAGAAAATTGGCTGAAAACGACTAAATATCAAGGACTCATTGGGCGAATCGCTCTGGAACTGAAATCGGAACGCTCACTTACATTTGCCCTATCTGAAAGTCTGATAAACGCTGGAAAAATGACTAAGTCGAAAAAAAAAAATTTTTTTAACTTTTTTCAATTTTACCCCCGTGGGATATATATTCTACCCACACACATTTGGAACTCTGGGGTACCCTCACACATATTATTCCCTCATTTAGTGGTTATTTTCACAAAAAAGTGAAATTTTCAAAAATCCAGAAAATTGGCTGAAAATGACTAAATATCAAGGACTCATTGGGCGAATCGCTCTGGAACTGAAATCGGAACGCTCACTGATATTTGCCCTATCTGAAAGTCTGATAAACGCCGGAAAAATGACTAAGTCCAAAAAAAAATTTTTTTCAACTTTTTTCAATTTTACCCCCGTGGAATATATATTCTACCCACACACATTTGGAACTCTCCTGGGGTACCCTCACACATATTATTCCCTCATTTAGTGGATATTTTCACAAAAAAGTGAAATTTTAAAAAATCCAGAAAATTGGCTGAAAACGAATAAATATCAAGGACTCATTGGGCGAATCGTTCTGGAACTGAAATCGGAACGCTCACTTACACTTGCCCTATCTGAAAGTCTGATAAACGCCGGAAAAATGACTAAGTCCAAAAAAAAAAATTTTTTAAACTTTTTTCAATTTTACCCCCGTGGGATATATATTCTACCCACACACATTTGGAACTCTGGGGTACCCTCACACATATTATTCCCTCATTTAGTGGTTATTTTCACAAAAAAGTGAAATTTTCAAAAATCCAGAAAATTGGCTGAAAATGACTAAATATCAAGGACTCATTGGGTGAATCGCTCTGGAACTGAAATCGGAACGCTCACTGATATTTGCCCTATCTGAAAGTCTGATAAACGCCAGAAAAATGACTAAGTCCAAAAAAAAAATTTTTTCAACTTTTTTCAATTTTACCCCCGTGGGATATATATTCTACCCACACACATTTGGAACTCTCCTGGGGTACCCTCACACATATTATTGCCTCATTTAGTGGATATTTTCACAAAAAAGTGAAATTTTAAAAAATCCAGAAAATTGGCTGAAAACGAATAAATATCAAGGACTCATTGGGCGAATCGTTCTGGAACTGAAATCGGAACGCTCACTTACACTTGCCCTATCTGAAAGTCTGATAAACGCCGGAAAAATGACTAAGTCCAAAAAAAAAAATTTTTTTAACTTTTTTCAATTTTTCCCCCGTGGGATATATATTCTACCCACACACATTTGGAACTCTGGGGTACCCTCACACATATTATTCCCTCATTTAGTGGTTATTTTCACAAAAAAGTGAAATTTTCAAAAATCCAGAAAATTGGCTGAAAACGACTAAATATCAAGGACTCATTGGGCGAATCGCTCTGGAGCTGAAATCGGAACGCTCACTGATATTTCCCTATCTGAAAGTCTGATAAATGCCGGAAAAATGACTAAGTCCAAAAAAAAAAATTTTTTCAACATTTTTCATTTGGAACCCTCCTGGGGTACTCTCACACATATTATTCCCTCATTTAGTGGATATTTTCACAAAAAAGTGAAATTTTCAAAAATCCAGAAAATTGGCTGAAAATGACTAAATATCAAGGACTCATTGGGCGAATCGCTCTGGAGCTGAAATCGGAACGGTCACTGATATTTGCCCTATCTGAAAGTCTGATAAACGCCGGAAAAATGACAGTCCAAAAAAAAAATTTTCTCAACTTTTTTCTATTTTACCCCCGTGGGATATATATTCTACCTACACACATTTGGAATTCTCCTGGGGTACCCTCACACATATTATTCCCTCATTTAGTGGATATTTTCACAAAAAAGTGAAATTTTCAAAAATCCAGAAAATTGGCTGAAAACGACTAAATATCAAGGACTCATTGGGCGAATCGCTCTGGAACTGAAATCGGAACGCTCACTTACATTTGCCCTATCTGAAAGTCTGATAAACGCCGGAAAAATGACTAAGTCCAAAAAAAAAAATTTTTTAAACTTTTTTCAATTTTACCCCCGTGGGATATATATTCTACCTACACACATTTGGAATTCTCCTGGGGTACCCTCACACATATTATTCCCTCATTTAGTGGATATTTTCACAAAAAAGTGAAATTTTCAAAAATCCAGAAAATTGGCTGAAAACGACTAAATATCAAGGACTCATTGGGCGAATCGCTCTGGAACTGAAATCGGAACGCTCACTTACACTTGCCCTATCTGAAAGTCTGATAAACGCCGGAAAAATGACTAAGTCCAAAAAAAAAAATTTTTTAAACTTTTTTCAATTTTTCCCCCGTGGGATATATATTCTACCCACACACATTTGGAACTCTGGGGTACCCTCACACATATTATTCCCTCATTTAGTGGTTATTTTCACAAAAAAGTGAAATTTTCAAAAATCCAGAAAATTGGCTGAAAATGACTAAATATCAAGGACTCATTGGGCGAATCGCTCTGGAACTGAAATCGGAACGCTCACTGATATTTGCCCTATCTGAAAGTCTGATAAACGCCGGAAAAATGACTAAGTCCAAAAAAAAATTTTTTTCAACTTTTTTCAATTTTACCCCCGTGGAATATATATTCTACCCACACACATTTGGAACTCTCCTGGGGTACCCTCACACATATTATTCCCTCATTTAGTGGATATTTTCACAAAAAAGTGAAATTTTAAAAAATCCAGAAAATTGGCTGAAAACGAATAAATATCAAGGACTCATTGGGCGAATTGTTCTGGAACTGAAATCGGAACGCTCACTTACACTTGCCCTATCTGAAAGTCTGATAAACGCCGGAAAAATGACTAAGTCCAAAAAAAAAAATTTTTTAAACTTTTTTCAATTTTACCCCCGTGGGATATATATTCTACCCACACACATTTGGAACTCTGGGGTACCCTCACACATATTATTCCCTCATTTAGTGGTTATTTTCACAAAAAAGTGAAATTTTCAAAAATCCAGAAAATTGGCTGAAAATGACTAAATATCAAGGACTCATTGGGTGAATCGCTCTGGAACTGAAATCGGAACGCTCACTGATATTTACCCTATCTGAAAGTCTGATAAACGCCGGAAAAATGACTAAGTCCAAAAAAAAAATTTTTTCAACTTTTTTCAATTTTACCCCCTTGGGATATATATTCTACCCACACACATTTGGAACTCTCCTGGGGTACCCTCACACATATTATTCCCTCATTTAGTGGATATTTTCACAAAAAAGTGAAATTTTAAAAAATCCAGAAAATTGGCTGAAAACGAATAAATATCAAGGACTCATTGGGCGAATCGTTCTGGAACTGAAATCGGAACGCTCACTTACACTTGCCCTATCTGAAAGTCTGATAAACGCCGGAAAAATGACTAAGTCCAAAAAAAAAAATTTTTTAAACTTTTTTCAATTTTACCCCCGTGGGATATATATTCTACCCACACACATTTGGAACTCTGGGGTACCCTCACACATATTATTCCCTCATTTAGTGGTTATTTTCACAAAAAAGTGAAATTTTCAAAAATCCAGAAAATTGGCTGAAAATGACTAAATATCAAGGACTCATTGGGCGAATCGCTCTGGAACTGAAATCGGAATGCTCACTGATATTTGCCCTATCTGAAAGTCTGATAAACGCCGGAAAAATGACTAAGTCCAAAAAAAAATTTTTTTCAACTTTTTTCAATTTTACCCCCGTGGGATATATATTCTACCCACACACATTTGGAACTCTCCTGGGGTACCCTCACACATATTATTCCCTCATTTAGTGGATATTTTCACAAAAAAGTGAAATTTTAAAAAATCCAGAAAATTGGCTGAAAACGAATAAATATCAAGGACTCATTGGGCGAATCGTTCTGGAACTGAAATCGGAACGCTCACTTACACTTGCCCTATCTGAAAGTCTGATAAACGCCGGAAAAATGACTAAGTCCAAAAAAAAAAATTTTTTAAACTTTTTTCAATTTTACCCCCGTGGGATATATATTCTACCCACACACATTTGGAACTCTGGGGTACCCTCACACATATTATTCCCTCATTTAGTGGTTATTTTCACAAAAAAGTGAAATTTTCAAAAATCCAGAAAATTGGATGAAAATGATTAAATATCAAGGACTCATTGGGCGAATCGCTCTGGAACTGAAATCGGAACGCTCACTGATATTTGCCCTATCTGAAAGTCTGATAAACGCCAGAAAAATGACTAAGTCCAAAAAAAAATTTTTTTCAACTTTTTTCAATTTTACCCCCGTGGGATATATATTCTACCCACACACATTTGGAACTCTCCTGGGGTACCCTCACACATATTATTCCCTCATTTAGTGGATATTTTCACAAAAAAGTGAAATTTTAAAAAATCCAGAAAATTGGCTGAAAACGAATAAATATCAAGGACTCATTGGGCGAATCGTTCTGGAACTGAAATCGGAACGCTCACTTACACTTGCCCTATCTGAAAGTCTGATAAACGCCGGAAAAATGACTAAGTCCAAAAAAAAAAATTTTTTAAACTTTTTTCAATTTTACCCCCGTGGGATATATATTCTACCCACACACATTTGGAACTCTGGGGTACCCTCACACATATTATTCCCTCATTTAGTGGTTATTTTCACAAAAAAGTGAAATTTTCAAAAATCCAGAAAATTGGCTGAAAATGACTAAATATCAAGGACTCATTGGGCGAATTGCTCTGGAACTGAAATCGGAACGCTCACTGATATTTGCCCTATCTGAAAGTCTGATAAACGCCGGAAAAATGACTAAGTCCAAAAAAAAATTTTTTTCAACTTTTTTCAATTTTACCCCCGTGGGATATATATTCTACCCACACACATTTGGAACTCTCCTGGGGTACCCTCACACATATTATTCCCTCATTTAGTGGATATTTTCACAAAAAAGTGAAATTTTCAAAAATCCAGAAAATTGGCTGAAAATTATTAAATATCAAGGACTCATTGGGTGAATCGCTCTGGAACTGAAATCGGAATGCTCACTGATATTTGCCCTATCTGAAAGTCTGATAAACGCCGGAAAAATGACTAAGTCCAAAAAAAAATTTTTTTCAACTTTTTTCAATTTTACCCCCGTGGGATATATATTCTACCCACACACATTTGGAACTCTCCTGGGGTACCCTCACACATATTATTCCCTCATTTAGAGGATATTTTCACAAAATAGTGAAAATTTAAAAAATCCAGAAAATTGGCTGAAAACAACTAAATATCAAGGACTCATTGGGCGAATCGCTCTGGAACTGAAATCGGTACGTTCACTTACACGTGCCCTATCTGAAAGTCTGATAAACGCCGGAAAAATGACTAAGTCCAAAAAAAAAAATTTTTTAAACTTTTTTCAATTTTACCCCCGTGGGATATATATTCTACCCACACACATTTGGAACTCTGGGGTACCCTCACACATATTATACCCTCATTTAGTGGTTATTTTCACAAAAAAGTGAAATTTTCAAAAATCCAGAAAATTGGCTGAAAATGATTAAATATCAAGGACTCATTGGACGAATCGCTCTGGAACTGAAATCGGAACGCTCACTTACGCTTGCCCTATCTGAAAGTCTGATAAACGCCGGAAAAATGACTAAGTCCAAAAAAAAAATTTTTTCAACTTTTTTCAATTTTACCCCCGTGGGATATATATTCTACCCACACACATTTGGAACTCTGGGGTACCCTCACACATATTATTCCCTCGTTTAGTGGATATTTTCACAAAAAAGTGAAATTTTCAAAAATCCAGAAAATTGGCTGAAAATGACTAAATATCAAGGACTCATTGGGCGAATCGCTCTGGAACTGAAATCGGAACGGTCACTGATATTTGCCCTATCTGAAAGTCTGATAAACGCCGGAAAAATGACAGTCCAAAAAAAAAATTTTCTCAACTTTTTTCAATTTTACCCCCGTGGGATATATATTCTACCCACACACATCTGGAATTCTCCTGGGGTACCCTCACACATATTATTCCCTCATTTAGTGGATATTTTCACAAAAAAGTGAAATTTTCAAAAATCCAGAAAATTGGCTGAAAACGACTAAATATCAAGGACTCATTGGGCGAATCGCTCTGGAGCTGAAATCTTAATGCTCACTGACATTTCCCCTATCTGAAAGTCTGATAAACGCTGGAAAAATGGCTAAGTCCAATAAAAAAAAAATTTCAACTTTTTTCAATTTTACCCCCGTGGGATATATATTCTACCCACACACATTTGGAACTCTCCTGGGGTACCCACACACATATTATTCCCTCATTTAGTGGATATTTTCACAAAAAAGTGAAATTTTCAAAAATCCAGAAAATTGGCTGAAAACGACTAAATATCAAGGACTCATTGGGCGAATCGTTCTGGAACTGAAATCAGAACGCTCACTGACATTTCCCCTATCTGAAAGTCTGATAAACGCTGGAAAAATGACTAAGTCCAAAAAAAAAATTTTTTCAACTTTTTTCAATTTTACCCCCGTGGGATATATATTCTACCCATACACATTTGGAACTCTCCTGGGGTACCCTCACACATTTTATTCCCTCATTTAGTGGATATTTTCACAAAAAAGTGAAATTTTAAAAAATCCAGAAAATTGGCTGAAAACAACTAAATATCAAGGACTCATTGGGAGAATCGCTCTGGAACTGAAATCGGTACGCTCACTTACACTTGCCCTATCTGAAAGTCTGATAAACGCCGGAAAAATGACTAAGTCCAAAAAAAAAAATTTTTTAAACTTTTTTCAATTTTACCCCCATGGGATATATATTCTACCCAAACACATTTGGAACTCTGGGGTACCCTCACACATATTATTCCCTCATTTAGTGGTTATTTTCACAAAAAAGTGAAATTTTCAAAAATCCAGAAAATTGGCTGAAAATGATTAAATATCAAGGACTCATTGGACGAATCGCTCTGGAACTGAAATCGGAACGCTCACTTACACTTGCCCTATCTGAAAGTCTGATAAACGCCGGAAAAATGACTAAGTCCAAAAAAAAAAATTTTTTCAACTTTTTTCAATTTTACCCCCGTGGGATATATATTCTACCCACACACATTTGGAAGTCTGGGGTACCCTCACACATATTATTCCCTCGTTTAGTGGATATTTTCACAAACAAGTGAAATTTTCAAAAATCCAGAAAATTGGCTGAAAATGACTAAATATCAAGGACTCATTGGGCGAATCGCTCTGGAACTGAAATCGGAACGGTCACTGATATTTGCCCTATCTGAAAGTCTGATAAACGCCGGAAAAATGACAGTCCAAAAAAAAAATTTTCTCAACTTTTTTCAATTTTACCCCCGTGGGATATATATTCTACCCACACACATCTGGAATTCTCCTGGGGTACCCTCACACATATTATTCCCTCATTTAGTGGATATTTTCACAAAAAAGTGAAATTTTCAAAAATCCAGAAAATTGGCTGAAAACGACTAAATATCAAGGACTCATTGGGCGAATCGCTCTGGAGCTGAAATCGGAATGCTCACTGACATTTCCCCTATCTGAAAGTCTGATAAACGCTGGAAAAATGGCTAAGTCCAATAAAAAAAAAATTTCAACTTTTTTCAATTTTACCCCCGTGGGATATATATTCTACCCACACACATTTGGAACTCTCCTGGGGTACCCTCACACATATTATTCCCTCATTTAGCGGATATTTTCACAAAAAAGTGAAATTTTAAAAAATCCAGAAAATTGGCTGAAAACGACTAAATATCAAGGACTCATTGGGCGAATCTCTCTGGAACTGAAATTGGAACGCTCACTTACACTTGCCCTATCTGAAAGTCTGATAAACGCTGGAAAAATGACTAAGTCCAAAAAAAAATTTTTTTCAACTTTTTTCATTTTTACCCCCGTGGGATATATATTCTACCCATACACATTTGGAACTCTCCTGGGGTACCCTCACACATATTATTCCCTCATTTAGTGGATATTTTCACAAAAAAGTGAAATTTTAAAAAATCCAGAAAATTGGCTGAAAACGACTAAATATCAAGGACTCATTGGGCGAATCTCTCTGGAACTGAAATCGGAACGCTCACTTACACTTGCCCTATCTGAAAGTCTGATAAACGCCGGAAAAATGACTAAGTCCAAAAAAAAAAATTTTTTAAACTTTTTTCAATTTTACCCCCGTGGGATATATATTCTACCCACACACATTTGGAACTCTGGGGTACCCTCACACATATTATTCCCTCATTTAGTGGATATTTTCACAAAAAAGTGAAATTTTCAAAAATCCAGAAAATTGGCTGAAAATGACTAAATATCAAGGACTCATTGGGCGAATCGCTCTGGAACTGAAATCGGAACGGTCACTGATATTTGCCCTATCTGAAAGTCTGATAAACGCCGGAAAAATGACAGTCCAAAAAAAAAATTTTCTCAACTTTTTTCAATTTTACCCCCGTGGGATATATATTCTACCCACACACATTTGGAACTCTCCTGGGGTACCCTCACACATATTATTCCCTCATTTAGTGGATATTTTCACAAACAAGTGAAATTTTCAAAAATCCAGAAAATTGGCTGAAAATGACTAAATATCAAGGACTCATTGGGCGAATCGCTCTGGAACTGAAATCGGAACGGTCACTAATATTTGCCCTATCTGAAAGTCTGATAAACGCTGGAAAAATGACTAAGTCCAAAAAAAAATTTTTTTCAACTTTTTTCAATTTTACCCCCGTGGGATATAAATTCTACCCATACACATTTCCAACTCTCCTGGGGTACCCACACACATATTATTCCCTCATTTAGTGGATATTTTCACAAAAAAGTGAAATTTTCAAAAATCCAGAAAATTGGCTGAAAACGACTAAATATCAAGGACTCATTGGGCGAATCGTTCTGGAACTGAAATCAGAACGCTCACTGACATTTCCCCTATCTGAAAGTGTGATAAACGCTGGAAAAATGACAGTCCAAAAAAAAAATTTTTTCAACTTTTTTCAATTTTACCCCCGTGGGATATATATTCTACCCATACACATTTGGAACTCTCCTGGGGTACCCTCACACATTTTATTCCCTCATTTAGTGGATATTTTCACAAAAAAGTGAAATTTTAAAAAATCCAGAAAATTGGCTGAAAACAACTAAATATCAAGGACTCATTGGGAGAATCGCTCTGGAACTGAAATCGGTACGCTCACTTACACTTGCCCTATCTGAAAGTCTGATAAACGCCGGAAAAATGACTAAGTCCAAAAAAAAAAATTTTTTAAACTTTTTTCAATTTTACCCCCATGGGATATATATTCTACCCAAACACATTTGGAACTCTGGGGTACCCTCACACATATTATTCGCTCATTTAGTGGTTATTTTCACAAAAAAGTGAAATTTTCAAAAATCCAGAAAATTGGCTGAAAATGATTAAATATCAAGGACTCATTGGACGAATCGCTCTGGAACTGAAATCGGAACGCTCACTTACACTTGCCCTATCTGAAAGTCTGATAAACGCCGGAAAAATGACTAAGTCCAAAAAAAAAAATTTTTTCAACTTTTTTCAATTTTACCCCCGTGGGATATATATTCTACCCACACACATTTGGAAGTCTGGGGTACCCTCACACATATTATTCCCTCGTTTAGTGGATATTTTCACAAACAAGTGAAATTTTCAAAAATCCAGAAAATTGGCTGAAAATGACTAAATATCAAGGACTCATTGGGCGAATCGCTCTGGAACTGAAATCGGAACGGTCACTGATATTTGCCCTATCTGAAAGTCTGATAAACGCCGGAAAAATGACAGTCCAAAAAAAAAATTTTCTCAACTTTTTTCAATTTTACCCCCGTGGGATATATATTCTACCCACACACATTTGGAACTCTCCTTGGGTACCCTCACACATATTATTCCCTCATTTAGTGGATATTTTCACAAAAAAGTGAAATTTTAAAAAATCCAGAAAATTGGCTGAAAACGACTAAATATCAAGGACTCATTGGGCGAATCGCTCTGGAACTGAAATCGGAACGCTCACTTACACTTGCCCTATCTGAAAGTCTGATAAACACCGGAAAAATGACTAAGTCCAAAAAAAAAAATTTTTTAAACTTTTTTCAATTTTACCCCCGTCGGATATATATTCTACCCACACACATTTGGAACTCTGGGGTACCCGCACACATATTATTCTCTCATTTAGTGGTTATTTTCACAAAAAAGTGAAATTTTCAAAAATCCAGAAAATTGGCTGAAAATGATTAAATATCAAGGACTCATTGGGTGAATCGCTCTGGAACTGAAATCGGAATGCTCACTGATATTTGCCCTCTCTGAAAGTCTGATAAACGCCGGAAAAATGACTAAGTCCAAAAAAAAAATTTTTTCAACTTTTTTCAAATTTACCCCTGTGGGATATATATATTCTACCCAAACACATTTGGAATTCTCCTGGGGTACCCTCACACATATTATTCCCTCATTTAGTGGATATTTTCACAAAAAAGTGAAATTTTCAAAAATCCAGAAAATTGGCTGAAAACGACTAAATATCAAGGACTCATTGGGCGAATCGCTCTGGAACTGAAATCAGAACGCTCACTGACATTTCCCCTATCTGAAAGTCTGATAAACGCTGGAAAAATGGCTAAGTCCAATAAAAAAAAATTTTTCAACTTTTTTCAATTTTACCCCCGTGGGATATATATTCTACCCACACACATTTGGAACTCTCCTGGGGTACCCTCACACATATTATTCCCTCATTTAGTGGTTATTTTCACAAAAAAGTGAAATTTTCAAAAATCCAGAAAATTGGCTGAAAATGATTAAATATCAAGGACTCATTGGGCGAATCGCTCTGGAACTGAAATCGGAACGCTCACTTACACTTGCCCTATCTGAAAGTCTGATAAACGCCGGAAAAATGACTAAGTCCAAAAAAAAAAATTTTTTAAACTTTTTTCAATTTTACCCCCGTGGGATATATATTCTACCCACACACATTTGGAACTCTGGGGTACCCTCACACATATTATTCCCTCATTTAGTGGATATTTTCACAATAAAGCGAAATTTTCAAAAATCCAGAAAATTGGCTGAAAATGACTAAATATGAAGGACTCATTGGGCGAATCACTCTGGAACTGAAATCGTAACGGTCACTGATATTTGCCCTATCTGAAAGTCTGATAAACGCCGGAAAAATGACAGTCCAAAAAAAAAATTTTCTCAACTTTTTTCAATTTTACCCCCGTGGGATATATATTCTACCCACACACATCTGGAATTCTCCTGGGGTACCCTCACACATATTATTCCCTCATTTAGTGGATATTTTCACAAAAAAGTTAAATTTTCAAAAATCCAGAAAATTGGCTGAAAACAACTAAATATCAAGGACTCATTGGGCGAATCGCTCTGGAACTGAAATAAGAACGCTCACTGACATTTCCCCTATCTGAAAGTCTGATAAATGCCGGAAAAATGACTAAGTCCCAAAAAAATTTTTTTTCAACTTTTTTCAATTTTACCCCCGTGGGATATATATTCTACCCATACACATTTGGAACTCTCCTGGGGTACCCTCACACATATTATTCCCTCATTTAGTGGATGTTTTCACAGAAAAGTGAAATTTTAAAAAATCCAGAAAATTGGCTGAAAACGACTAAATATCAAGGACTCATTGGGCGAATCGCTCTGGAACTGAAATCGGAACACTCACTTACACTTGCCCTATCTGAAAGTCTGATAAACGCCGGAAAAATGACTAAGTCCAAAAAAAAAAATTTTTTAAACTTTTTTCAATTTTACCCCCGTGGGATATATATTCTACCCACACACATTTGGAACTCTGGGGTACCCTCACACATATTATTCCCTCATTTAGTGGTTATTTTCACAAAAAAGTGAAATTTTCAAAAATCCAGAAAATTGGCTGAAAATGATTAAATATCAAGGACTCATTGGGTGAATCGCTCTGGAACTGAAATCGGAACGCTCACTGATATTTGCCCTATCTGAAAGTCTGATAAACGCCGGAAAAATGACTAAGTCCAATAAAAAAAAATTTTCAACTTTTTTCAATTTTTCCCCCGTGGGATATATATTCTACCCACACACATTTGGAACTCTCCTGGGGTACCCTCACACATATTATTCCCTCATTTATTGGATATTTTCACAAAAAAGTGAAATTTTCAAAAATGCAGAAATTTGGCTGAAAACGACTAAATATCAAGGACTCATTGGGCGAATCGCTCTGGAACTGAAATCAGAACGCTCACTGACATTTCCCCTATCTGAAAGTCTGATAAACGCTGGAAAAATGACTAAGTCCAAAAAAAAAAATTTTTTCAACTTTTTTCAATTTTACCCCCGTGGGATATATATTCTACCCACACACATTTGGAACTCTGGGGTACCCTCACACATATTATTCCCTCATTTAGTGGTTATTTTCACAAAAAAGTGAAATTTTCAAAAATCCAGAAAATTGGCTGAAAATGATTAAATATCAAGGACTCATTGGGTGAATCGCTCTGGAACTGAAATCGGAACGCTCACTGATATTTGCCCTATGTGAAAGTCTGATAAACGCCGGAAAAATGACTAAGTGCAAAAAAAAATTTTTTCAACTTTTATCAATTTTACCCCTGTGGGATATATATTCTACCCACACACATTTGGAATTCTACTGGGGTACCCTCACACATATTATTCCCTCATTTAGTGGATATTTTCACAAAAAAGTGAAATTTTCAAAAATCCAGAAAATTGGCTGAAAACGACTAAATATCAAGGACTCATTGGGCGAATCACTCTGGAACTGAAATCAGAACGCTCACTGACATTTCCCCTATCTGAAAGTCTGATAAACGCCGGAAAAATGACTAAGTCCAAAAAAAAAAAATTTTTAAACTTTTTTCAATTTTACCCCCGTGGGATATACATTCTACCCACACACACTTGGAACTCTGTGGTACCCTCACACATATTATTCCCTCATTTAGTGGTTATTTTCACAAAAAAGTGAAATTTTCAAAAATCCAGAAAATTGGCTGAAAATGATTAAATATCAAGGACTCATTGGGCGAATCGCTCTGGAACTGAAATCGGAACGCTCACTTACACTTGCCCTATCTGAAAGTCTGATAAACGCCGGAAAAATGACTAAGTCCAAAAAAAAAATTTTTTAAACTTTTTTCAATATTACCCCCGTGGGATATATATTCTACCCACACACATTTGGAACTCTGGGGTACCCTCACACATATTATTCCCTCATTTAGTGGATATTTTCACAAAAAAGTGAAATTTTCAAAAATCCAGAAAATTGGCTGAAAATGACTAAATATCAAGGACTCATTGGGCGAATCGCTCGGGAACTGAAATCGGAACGGTCACTGATATTTGCCCTATCTGAAAGTCTGATAAACGCCGGAAAAATGACTAAGTGCAAAAAAAAAATTTTTCAACTTTTTTCAATTTTACCCCTGTGGGATAAATATTCTTCCCACACACATTTGGAATTCTCCTGGGGTACCCTCACACATATTATTCCCTCATTTAGTGGATATTTTCACAAAAAAGTGAAATTTTCAAAAATCCAGAAAATTGGCTGAAAACGACTAAATATCAAGGACTCATTGGGCGAATCGCTCTGGAACTGAAATCGGAACGCTCCCTTACACTTGCCCTATCTGAAAGTCTGATAAACGACGGAAAAATGACTAAGTCCAAAAAAAAAAAAATTTAAAACTTTTTTCAATTTTACCCCCATGGGATATATATTCTACCCTCACACATTTGGAACTCTGGGGTACCCTCACACATATTATTCCCTCATTTAGTGGTTATTTTCACAAAAAAGTGAAATTTTCAAAAATCCAGAAAATTGGCTGAAAATGACTAAATATCAAGGACTCATTGGGCGAATCGCTCTGGAACTGAAATCGGAACGCTCACTGATATTTGCCCTATCTGAAAGTCTGATAAACGACGGAAAAATGACTAAGTGCAAAAAAAAAATTTTTTCAACTTTTTTCAATTTTACCCCTGTGGGATATATATTCTACCCACACACATTTGGAATTCTCCTGGGGTACCCTCACACATATTATTCCCTCATTTAGTGGATATTTTCACAAAAAAGTGAAATTTTCAAAAATCCAGAAAATTGGCTGAAAACGACTAAATATCAAGGACTCATTGGGCGAATCGCTCTGGAACTGAAATCAGAACGCTCACTGACATTTCCCCTATCTGAAAGTCTGATAAACGCTGGAAAAATGACTAAGTCCAATAAAAAAAAATTTTCAACTTTTTTCAATTTTACCCCCGTGGGATATATATTCTACCCACACACATTTGGAACTCTCCTGGGGTACCCTCACACATATTATTCCCTCATTTAGTGGATATTTTCACAAAAAAGTGAAATTTTAAAAAATCCAGAAAATTGGCTGAAAACGACTAAATATCAAGGACTCATTGGGCGAATCGCTCTGGAACTGAAATCGGTACGCTCACTTACACTTGCCCTATCTGAAAGTCTGATAAACGCCGGAAAAATGACTAAGTCCAAAAAAAAAAATTTTTTAAACTTTTTTCAATTTTACCCCCGTGGGATATATATTCTACCCACACACACTTGGAACTCTGGGGTACCCTCACACATATTATTCCCTCATTTAGTGGCTATTTTCACAAAAAAGTGAAATTTTCAAAAATCCAGAAAATTGGCTGAAAATGATTAAATATCAAGGACTCATTGGGCGAATCGCTCTGGAACTGAAATCGGAACGCTCACTTACACTTGCCCTATCTGAAAGTCTGATAAACGCCGGCAAAATGACTAAGTCCAAAAAAAAAATTTTTTAAACTTTTTTCAATATTACCCCCGTGGGATATATATTCTACCCACACACATTTGGAACTCTGGGGTACCCTCACACATATTATTCCCTCATTTAGTGGATATTTTCACAAAAAAGTGAAATTTTCAAAAATCCAGAAAATTGGCTGAAAATGACTAAATATCAAGGACTCATTGGGCGAATCGCTCTGGAACGGAAATCGGAACGGTCACTGATATTTGCCCTATCTGAAAGTCTGATAAACGCCGGAAAAATGACTAAGTGCAAAAAAAAAATTTTTCAACTTTTTTCAATTTTACCCCTGTGGGATATATATTCTTCCCACACACATTTGGAATTCTCCTGGGGTACCCTCACACATATTATTCCCTCATTTAGTGGATATTTTCACAAAAAAGTGAAATTTTCAAAAATCCAGAAAATTGGCTGAAAACGACTAAATATCAAGGACTCATTGGGCGAATCGCTCTGGAGCTGAAATCGGAACGCTCACTGACATTTCCCCTATCTGAAAGTCTGATAAACGCCGGAAAAATGGCTAAGTCCAAAAAAAAATTTTTTTCAACTTTTTTCAATTTTACCCCCGTGGGATGTATATTCTACCCATACACATTTGGAACTCTCCTGGGGTACCCTCACACATATTATTCCCTCATTTAGTGGATATTTTCACAAAAAAATGAAATTTTAAAAAATCCAGAAAATTGGCTGAAAACGACTAAATATCAAGGACTCATTGGGCGAATCGCTCTGGACCTGAAATCGGAATGCTCACTTACACTTGCCCTATCTGAAAGTCTGATAAACGCCGGAAAAATGACTAAGTCCAAAAAAAAAAAAAATTTTTTAAACTTTTTTCAATTTTACCCCCGTGGGATATATATTCTACCCACACACATTTGGAACTGTGGGGTACCCTCACACATATTATTCCCTCATTTAGTGGATATTTTCACAAAAAAGTGAAATTTTAAAAAATCCAGAAAATTGGCTGAAAACGACTAAATATCAAGGACTCATTGGGCGAATCGCTCTGGAACTGAAATCGGAACGCTCACTTACACTTGCCCTATCTGAAAGTCTGATAAACGCCGGAAAAATGACTAAGTCCAAAAAAAAAAATTTTTTAAACTTTTTTCAATTTTACCCCCGTGGGATTTATATTCTACCCACACACATTTGGAACTCTGGGGTACCCTCACACATATTATTCCCTCATTTAGTGGGTATTTTCACAAAAAAGTGAAATTTTCAAAAATCCAGGAAATTGGCTGAAAACGACTAAATATCAAGGACTCATTGGGCGAATCGCTCTGGAACTGAAATCGGAATGCTCACTGACATTTCCCCTATCTGAAAGTCTGATAAACGCTGGAAAAATGGCTAAGTCCAATAAAAAAAAATTTTCAACTTTTTTCAATTTTACCCCCGTGGGATATATATTCTACCCATACACATTTGGAACTCTCCTGGGGTACCCTCACACATATTATTCCCTCATTTAGTGGATATTTTCACAAAAAAGTGAAATTTTCAAAAATCCAGAAAATTGGCTGAAAACGACTAAATATCAAGGACTCATTGGCGAATCGCTCTGGAGCTGAAATCGGAACGCTCACTGACATTTCCCCTATCTGAAAGTCTGATAAACGCCGGAAAAATGGCTAAGTCCAAAAAAAAATTTTTTTCAACTTTTTTCAATTTTACCCCCGTGGGATGTATATTCTACCCATACACATTTGGAACTCTCCTGGGGTACCCTCACACATATTATTCCCTCATTTAGTGGATATTTTCACAAAAAAGTGAAATGTTAAAAAATCCAGAAAATTGGCTGAAAACGACTAAATATCAAGGACTCATTGGGCGAATCGCTCTGGACCTGAAATCGGAATGCTCACTTACACTTGCCCTATCTGAAAGTCTGATAAACGCCGGAAAAATGACTAAGTCCAAAAAAAAAAAAAATTTTTTAAACTTTTTTCAATTTTACCCCCGTGGGATATATATTCTACCCACACACATTTGGAACTCTGGGGTACCCTCACACATATTATTCCCTCATTTAGTGGGTATTTTCACAAAAAAGTGAAATTTTCAAAAATCCAGGAAATTGGCTGAAAACGACTAAATATCAAGGACTCATTGGGCGAATCGCTCTGGAACTGAAATCGGAACGCTCACTGACATTTCCCCTATCTGAAAGTCTGATAAACGCTGGAAAAATGGCTAAGTCCAATAAAAAAAAATGTTCAACTTTTTTCAATTTTACCCCCGTGGGATATATGTTCTACCCACACACATTTGGAACTCTCCTGGGGTACCCTCACACATATTATTCCCTCATTTAGTGGTTATTTTCACAAAAAAGTGAAATTTTCAAAAATCCAGAAAATTGGCTGAAAATGACTAAATATCAAGGACTCATTGGGCGAATCGCTCTGGAACTGAAATCAGAACGCTCACTGACATTTCCCCTATCTGAAAGTCTGATAAACGCTGGAAAAATGACTAAGTCCAAAAAAAAATTTTTTTCAACTTTTTTCAATTTTACCCCCGTGGGATATATATTCTACCCATACACATTTGGAACTCTCCTGGGGTACCCTCACACATATTATTCCCTCATTTAGTGGATATTTTCACAAAAAAGTGAAATTTTAAAAAATCCAGAAAATTGGCTGAAAACGACTAAATATCAAGGACTCATTGGGCGAATCGCTCTGGAACTGAAATCGGAAAGCTCACTTACACTTGCCCTATCTGAAAGTCTGATAAACGCCGGAAAAATGACTAAGTCCAAAAAAAAAAATTTTTTAAACTTTTTTCAATTTTACCCCCGTGGGATATATATTCTACCCACACACATTTGGAACTCTGGGGTACCCTCACACATATTATTCCCTCATTTAGTGGGTATTTTCACAAAAAAGTGAAATTTTCAAAAATCCAGGAAATTGGCTGAAAACGACTAAATATCAAGGACTCATTGGGCGAATCGCTCTGGAACTGAAATCGGAACGCTCACTGACATTTCCCCTATCTGAAAGTCTGATAAACGCTGGAAAAATGGCTAAGTCCAATAAAAAAAAATGTTCAACTTTTTTCAATTTTACCCCCGTGGGATATATGTTCTACCCACACACATTTGGAACTCTCCTGGGGTACCCTCACACATATTATTCCCTCATTTAGTGGTTATTTTCACAAAAAAGTGAAATTTTCAAAAATCCAGAAAATTGGCTGAAAATGACTAAATATCAAGGACTCATTGGGCGAATCGCTCTGGAACTGAAATCAGAACGCTCACTGACATTTCCCCTATCTGAAAGTCTGATAAACGCTGGAAAAATGACTAAGTCCAAAAAAAAATTTTTTTCAACTTTTTTCAATTTTACCCCCGTGGGATATATATTCTACCCATACACATTTGGAACTCTCCTGGGGTACCCTCACACATATTATTCCCTCATTTAGTGGATATTTTCACAAAAAAGTGAAATTTTAAAAAATCCAGAAAATTGGCTGAAAACGACTAAATATCAAGGACTCATTGGGCGAATCGCTCTGGAACTGAAATCGGAACGCTCACTTACACTTGCCCTATCTGAAAGTCTGATAAACGCCGGAAAAATGACTAAGTCCAAAAAAAAAAATTTTTTAAACTTTTTTCAATTTTACCCCCGTGGGATATATATTCTACCCACACACATTTGGAACTCTCCTGGGGTACCCTCACACATATTATTCCCTCATTTAGTGGTTATTTTCACAAAAAAGTGAAATTTTCAAAAATCCAGAAAATTGGCTGAAAATGACTAAATATCAAGGACTCATTGGGCGAATCGCTCTGGAACTGAAATCAGAACGCTCACTGACATTTCCCCTATCTGAAAGTCTGATAAACGCTGGAAAAATGACTAAGTCCAAAAAAAAATTTTTTTCAACTTTTTTCAATTTTACCCCCGTGGGATATATATTCTGCCCATACACATTTGGAACTCTCCTGGGGTACCCTCACACATATTATTCCCTCATTTAGTGGATATTTTCACAAAAAAGTGAAATTTTAAAAAATCCAGAAAATTGGCTGAAAACGACTAAATATCAAGGACTCATTGGGCGAATCGCTCTGGAACTGAAATCGGAATGCTCACTTACACTTGCCCTATCTGAAAGTCTGATAAACGCCGGAAAAATGACTAAGTCCAAAAAAAAAAATATTTTTAACTTTTTTCAATTTTACCCCCGTGGGATATATATTCTACCCACACACATTTGGAACTCTGGGGTACCCTCACACATATTATTCCCTCATTTAGTGGGTATTTTCACAAAAAAGTGAAATTTTCAAAAATCCAGGAAATTGGCTGAAAACGACTAAATATCAAGGACTCATTGGGCGAATCGCTCTGGAACTGAAATCGGAACGCTCACTGACATTTCCCCTATCTGAAAGTCTGATAAACGCTGGAAAAATGGCTAAGTCCAATAAAAAAAAATGTTCAACTTTTTTCAATTTTACCCCCGTGGGATATATGTTCTACCCACACACATTTGGAACTCTCCTGGGGTACCCTCACACATATTATTCCCTCATTTAGTGGTTATTTTCACAAAAAAGTGAAATTTTCAAAAATCCAGAAAATTGGCTGAAAATGACTAAATATCAAGGACTCATTGGGCGAATCGCTCTGGAACTGAAATCAGAACGCTCACTGACATTTCCCCTATCTGAAAGTCTGATAAACGCTGGAAAAATGACTAAGTCCAAAAAAAAATTTTTTTCAACTTTTTTCAATTTTACCCCCGTGGGATATATATTCTACCCATACACATTTGGAACTCTCCTGGGGTACCCTCACACATATTATTCCCTCATTTAGTGGATATTTTCACAAAAAAGTGAAATTTTAAAAAATCCAGAAAATTGGCTGAAAACGACTAAATATCAAGGACTCATTGGGCGAATCGCTCTGGAACTGAAATCGGAACGCTCACTTACACTTGCCCTATCTGAAAGTCTGATAAACGCCGGAAAAATGACTAAGTCCAAAAAAAAAAATTTTTTAAACTTTTTTCAATTTTACCCCCGTGGGATATATATTCTACCCACACACATTTGGAACTCTGGGGTACCCTCACACATATTATTCCCTCATTTAGTGGGTATTTTCACAAAAAAGTGAAATTTTCAAAAATCCAGGAAATTGGCTGAAAACGACTAAATATCAAGGACTCATTGGGCGAATCGCTCTGGAACTGAAATCGGAACGCTCACTGACATTTCCCCTATTTGAAAGTCTGATAAACGCTGGAAAAATGGCTAAGTCCAATAAAAAAAAATGTTCAACTTTTTTCAATTTTACCCCCGTGGGATATATGTTCTACCCACACACATTTGGAACTCTCCTGGGGTACCCTCACACATATTATTCCCTCATTTAGTGGTTATTTTCACAAAAAAGTGAAATTTTCAAAAATCCAGAAAATTGGCTGAAAATGACTAAATATCAAGGACTCATTGGGCGAATCGCTCTGGAACTGAAATCAGAACGCTCACTGACATTTCCCCTATCTGAAAGTCTGATAAACGCTGGAAAAATGACTAAGTCCAAAAAAAAATTTTTTTCAACTTTTTTCAATTTTACCCCCGTGGGATATATATTCTACCCATACACATTTGGAACTCTCCTGGGGTACCCTCACACATATTATTCCCTCATTTAGTGGATATTTTCACAAAAAAGTGAAATTTTAAAAAATCCAGAAAATTGGCTGAAAACGACTAAATATCAAGGACTCATTGGGCGAATCGCTCTGGAACTGAAATCGGAATGCTCACTTACACTTGCCCTATCTGAAAGTCTGATAAACGCCGGAAAAATGACTAAGTCCAAAAAAAAAAATATTTTTAACTTTTTTCAATTTTACCCCCGTGGGATATATATTCTACCCACACACATTTGGAACTCTGGGGTACCCTCACACATATTATTCCCTCATTTAGTGGGTATTTTCACAAAAAAGTGAAATTTTCAAAAATCCAGGAAATTGGCTGAAAACGACTAAATATCAAGGACTCATTGGGCGAATCGCTCTGGAACTGAAATCGGAACGCTCACTTACACTTGCCCTATCTGAAAGTTTGATAAACGCCGGAAAAATGACTAAGTCCAAAAAAAAAATTTTTTTTAACTTTTTTCAATTTTACCCCCGTGGGATATATATTCTACCCACACACATTTGGAACTCTGGGGTACCCTCACACATATTATTCCCTCATTTAGTGGATATTTTCACAAAAAAGTGAAATTTTCAAAAATCCAGAAAATTGGCTGAAAACGACTAAATATCAAGGACTCATTGGGCGAATCGCTCTGGAGCTGAAATTGGAACGCTCACTGACATTTCCCCTATCTGAAAGTCTGATAAACGCCGGAAAAATGACTAAGTGCAAAAAAAAAATTTTTTCAACTTTTTTCAATTTTACCCCTGTGGGATATATATTCTACCCACACACATTTGGAATTCTCCTGGGGTACCCTCACACATATTATTCCCTCATTTAGTGGATATTTTCACAAAAAAGTGAAATTTTCAAAAATCCAGAAAATTGGCTGAAAATGACTAAATATCAAGGACTCATTGGCGAATCGCTCTGGAACTGAAATCGGAACGCTCACTGACATTTCCCCTATCTGAAAGTCTGATAAACGGCGGAAAAATGACTAAGTCCAAAAAAAAAAATTTTTAAAACTTTTTTCAATTTTACCCCCGTGGGATATATATTCTACCCACACACATTTGGAACTCTGGGGTACCCTCACACATATTATTCCCTCATTTAGTGGTTATTTTCACAAAAAAAGTGAAATTTTCAAAAATCCAGAAAATTGGCTGAAAACGACTAAATATCAAGGACTCATTGGGCGAATCGCTCTGGAACTGAAATCGGAACGCTCACTTACACTTCCCCTATCTGAAAGTCTGATAAACGCCGGAAAAATGACTAAGTCCAAAAAAAAAAATTTTTTCAACTTTTTTCAATTTTACCCCCGTGGGATATATATTCTACCCATACACATTTGGAACTCTCCTGGGGTACCCTCACACATATTATTCCCTCATTTAGTGGATATTTTCACAAAAAAGTGAAATTTTAAAAAATCCAGAAAATTGGCTGAAAACGACTAAATATCAAGGACTCATTGGGCGAATCGCTCTGGAACTGAAATCGGAACGCTCACTTACACTTGCCCTATCTGAAAGTCTGATAAATGCCGGAAAAATGACTAAGTCCAAAAAAAAAAAATTTTTTAAACTTTTTTCAATTTTACCCCCGTGGGATATATATTCTACCCACACACATTTGGAACTCTGGGGTACCCTCACACATATTATTCCCTCATTTAGTGGTTATTTTCACAAAAAAGTGAAATTTTCAAAAATCCAGAAAATTGGCTGAAAATGATTAAATATCAAGGACTCATTGGGCGAATCGCTCTGGAACTGAAATCGGAACGCTCACTTACACTTCCCCTATCTGAAAGTCTGATAAACGCCGGAAAAATGACTAAGTCCAAAAAAAAAAATTTTTTCAACTTTTTTCAATTTTACCCCCGTGGGATATATATTCTACCCACACACATTTGGAACTCTGGGGTACCCTCACACATATTATTCCCTCATTTAGTGGTTATTTTCACAAAAAAGTGAAATTTTCAAAAATCCAGAAAATTGGCTGAAAATGATTAAATATCAAGGACTCATTGGGTGAATCGCTCTGGAACTGAAATCGGAACGCTCACTGATATTTGCCCTATCTGAAAGTCTGATAAACGCCGGAAAAATAACTAAGTCCAAAAAAAAATTTTTTTCAACTTTTTTCAATTTTACCCCCGTGGGATATATATTCTACCCACACACATTTGGAACTCTCCTGGGGTACCCTCACACATATTATTCCCTCATTTAGTGGATATTTTCACAAAAAAGTGAAATTTTAAAAAATCCAGAAAATTGGCTGAAAACGACTAAATATCAAGGACTCATTAGACGAATCGCTCTGGAACTGAAATCGGAACGCTCACTTACACTTCCCCTATCTGAAAGTCTGATAAACGCTGGAAAAATGGCTAAGTCCAATAAAAAAATTTTTTTAACTTTTTTCAATTTTACCCCCGTGGGATATATATTCTACCCACACACATTTGGAACTCTGGGGTACCCTCACACATATTATTCCCTCATTTAGTGGTTATTTTCACAAAAAAGTGAAATTTTCAAAAATCCAGAAAATTGGCTGAAAACGACTAAATATCAAGGACTCATTGGGCGAATCGCTCTGGAACTAAAATCAGAACGCTCACTGACATTTCCCCTATCTGAAAGTCTGATAAACGCTGGAAAATGACTAAGTCCAAAAAAAAATTTTTTTCAACTTTTTTCAATTTTACCCCCGTGGGATATATATTCTACCCATACACATTTGGAACTCTCCTGGGGTACCCTCACACATATTATTCCCTCATTTAGTGGATATTTTCACAAAAAAGTGAAATTTTAAAAAATCCAGAAAATTGGCTGAAAACGACTAAATATCAAGGACTCATTGGGCGAATCGCTCTGGAACTAAAATCAGAACGCTCACTGACATTTCCCCTATCTGAAAGTCTGATAAACGCTGGAAAATGACTAAGTCCAAAAAAAAATTTTTTTCAACTTTTTTCAATTTTACCCCCGTGGGATATATATTCTACCCATACACATTTGGAACTCTCCTGGGGTACCCTCACACATATTATTCCCTCATTTAGTGGATATTTTCACAAAAAAGTGAAATTTTCAAAAATCCAGATAATTGGCTGAAAATTACTAAATATCAAGGACCCATTGGGCGAATCGCTCTGGAACTGAAATCGGAACGCTCACTGATATTTGCCCTATTTGAAAGTCTGATAAACGCCGGAAAAATGACAGTCCAAAAAAAAAATTTTTTCAACTTTTTTCAATTTTACCCCCGTGGGATATATATTCTACCCACACACATTTGGAATTCTTCTGGGGTACCCTCACACATATTATTCCCTCATTTAGTGGATATTTTCGCAAAAAAGTGAAATTTTCAAAAATCCAGAAAATTGGCTGAAAACGAACAAAATATCAAGGACTCATTGGGCGAATCGCTCTGGAGCTGAAATCGGAATGCTCACTGACATTTCCCCGATCTGAAAGTCTGATAAACGCTGGAAAAATGGCTAAGTCCAATAAAAAAAAATTTTCAACTTTTTTCAATTTTACCCCCGTGGGATATATATTCTACCCACACACATTTGGAACTCTCCTGGGGTACCCTCACACGTATTATTCCCTCATTTAGTGGATATTTTCACAAAAAAGTGAAATTTTAAAAAATCCAGAAAATTGGCTGAAAACGACTAAATATCAAGGACTCATTGGGCGAATCGCTCTGGAACTGAAATCGGAACGCTCACTTACACTTGCCCTATCTGAAAGTTTGATAAACGCCGGAAAAATGACTAAGTCCAAAAAAAAAATTTTTTTTAACTTTTTTCAATTTTACCCCCGTGGGATATATATTCTACCCACACACATTTGGAACTCTGGGGTACCCTCACACATATTATTCCCTCATTTAGTGGATATTTTCACAAAAAAGTGAAATTTTCAAAAATCCAGAAAATTGGCTGAAAACGACTAAATATCAAGGACTCATTGGGCGAATCGCTCTGGAGCTGAAATCGGAACGCTCACTGACATTTCCCCTATCTGAAAGTCTGATAAACGCCGGAAAAATGACTAAGTCCAAAAAAAAAAATTTTTAAAACTTTTTTCAATTTTACCCCCGTGGGATATATATTCTACCCACACACATTTGGAACTCTGGGGTACCCTCACACATATTATTCCCTCATTTAGTGGTTATTTTCACAAAAAAAGTGAAATTTTCAAAAATCTAGAAAATTGGCTGAAAACGACTAAATATCAAGGACTCATTGGGCGAATCGCTCTGGAACTGAAATCGGAACGCTCACTTACACTTCCCCTACCTGAAAGTCTGATAAACGCCGGAAAAATGACTAAGTCCAAAAAAAAAAATTTTTTAAACTTTTTTCAATTTTACCCCCGTGGGATATATATTCTACCCACACACATTTGGAACTCTGGGGTACCCTCACACATATTATTCCCTCATTTAGTGGTTATTTTCACAAAAAAGTGAAATTTTCAAAAATCCAGAAAATTGGCTGAAAATGATTAAATATCAAGGACTCATTGGGTGAATCGCTCTGGAACTGAAATCGGAACGCTCACTGATATTTGCCCTATCTGAAAGTCTGATAAACGCCGGAAAAATGACTAAGTGCAAAAAAAAAATTTTTTCAACTTTTTTCTATTTTACCCCTGTGGGATATATATTCTACCCACACACATTTGGAATTCTCCTGGGGTACCCTCACACATATTATTCCCTCATTTAGTGGATATTTTCACAAAAAAGTGAAATTTTCAAAAATCCAGAAAATTGGCTGAAAATGACTAAATATCAAGGACTCATTGGGCGAATCGCTCTGGAACTGAAATCGGAACGCTCACTGACATTTCCCCTAACTGAAAGTCTGATAAACGCCGGAAAAATGACTAAGTCCAAAAAAAAAAATTTTTAAAACTTTTTTCAATTTTACCCCCGTGGGATATATATTCTACCCACACACATTTGGAACTCTGGGGTACCCTCACACATATTATTCCCTCATTTAGTGGTTATTTTCACAAAAAAAGTGAAATTTTCAAAAATCCAGAAAATTGGCTGAAAACGACTAAATATCAAGGACTCATTGGGCGAATCGCTCTGGAACTGAAATCGGAACGCTCACTTACACTTCCCCTATCTGAAAGTCTGATAAACCCGGAAAAATGACTAAGTCCAAAAAAAAAATTTTTTTCAACTTTTTTCAATTTTACCCCCGTGGGATATATATTCTACCCATACACATTTGGAACTCTCCTGGGGTACCCTCACACATATTATTCCCTCATTTAGTGGATATTTTCACAAAAAAGTGAAATTTTAAAAAATCCAGAAAATTGGCTGAAAACGACTAAATATCAAGGACTCATTGGGCGAATCGCTCTGGAACTGAAATCGGAACGCTCACTTACACTTGCCCTATCTGAAAGTCTGATAAATGCCGGAAAAATGACTAAGTCCAAAAAAAAAATTTTTTTTAACTTTTTTCAATTTTACCCCCGTGGGATATATATTCTACCCACACACATTTGGAACTCTGGGGTACCCTCACACATATTATTCCCTCATTTAGTGGTTATTTTCACAAAAAAGTGAAATTTTCAAAAAACCAGAAAATTGGCTGAAAACGACTAAATATCAAGGACTCATTGGGCGAATCGCTCTGGAGCTGAAATCGGAATGCTCACTGACATTTCCCCGATCTGAAAGTCTGATAAACGCTGGAAAAATGGCTAAGTCCAATAAAAAAAATTTTTTCAACTTTTTTCAATTTTACCCCCGTGGGATATATATTTTACCCATACACATTTGGAACTCTCCTGGAGTACCCTCACACATATTATTCCCTCATTTAGTGGATATTTTCACAAAAAAGTGAAATTTTAAAAAATCCAGAAAATTGGCTGAAAACGACTAAATATCAAGGACTCATTGGGCGAATCGCTCTGGAGCTGAAATCGGAATGCTCACTGACATTTCCCCGATCTGAAAGTCTGATAAACGCTGGAAAAATGGCTAAGTCCAATAAAAAAAATTTTTTCAACTTTTTTCAATTTTACCCCCGTGGGATATATATTTTACCCATACACATTTGGAACTCTCCTGGAGTACCCTCACACATATTATTCCCTCATTTAGTGGATATTTTCACAAAAAAGTGAAATTTTAAAAAATCCAGAAAATTGGCTGAAAACGACTAAATATCAAGGACTCATTGGGCGAATCGCTCTGGAACTGAAATCGGAACGCTCACTTACACTTGCCCTATCTGAAAGTCTGATAAACGCCGGAAAAATGACTATGTCCAAAAAAAAAATTTTTTTAAACTTTTTTCAATTTTACCCCCGTGCGATATATATTCTACCCACACACATTTGGAACTCTGGGGTACCCTCACACATATTATTCCCTCATTTAGTGGTTATTTTCACAAAATAGTGAAATTTTCAAAAATCCAGAAAATTGGCTGAAAATGACTAAATATCAAGGACCCATTGGGCGAATCGCTCTGGAACTGAAATCGGAACGCTCACTGATATTTGCCCTATCTGAAAGTCTGATAAACGCCGGAAAAATGACTAAGTCCAAAAAAAAAAATTTTTTAAACTTTTTTCAATTTTACCCCCGTGGGATATATATTCTACCCACACACATTTGGAACTCTGGGGTACCCTCACACATATTATTCCCTCATTTAGTGGATATTTTCACAAAAAAGTGAAATTTTCAAAAATCCAGAAAATTGGCTGAAAACGACTAAATATCAAGGACTCATTGGGCGAATCGCTCTGGAGCTGAAATCGGAATGCTCACTGACATTTCCCCTATCTGAAAGTCTGTTAAACGCTGGAAAAATGGCTAAGTCCAATAAAAAAAATTTTTCAACTTTTTTCAATTTTACCCCCGTGGGATATATATTCTACCCACACAAATTTGGAACTCTCCTGGGGTACCCTCACACATATTATTCCCTCATTTATTGGATATTTTCACAAAAAGGTGAAATTTTCAAAAATCTAGAAAATTGGCTGAAAACGACCAAATATCAAGGACTCATTGGGCGAATCGCTCTGGAACTGAAATTGGAACGCTCACTTACACTTGCGCTATCTGAAAGTCTGATAAACGACGGAAAAATGACTAAGTCCAAAAAAAAAAATTTTTTAAACTTTTTTCAATTTTACCCCCGTGGGATATATATTCTACCCACACACATTTGGTACTCTGGGGTACCCTCACACATATTATTCCCTCATTTAGTGGTTATTTTCACAAAAAAGTGAAATTTTCAAAAATCCAGAAAATTGGCTGAAAATGACTAAATATCAAGGACCCATTGGGCGAATCGCTCTGGAACTGAAATCGGAACGCTCACTGATATTTGCCCTATCTGAAAGTCTGATAAACGCTGGAAAAATGACTAAGTGCCAAAAAAATTTTTTTCAACTTTTTTCAATTTTACCCGCGTGGGATATTATATTCTACCCACACACATTTGGAACTCTCCTGGGGTACCCTCACACATATTATTCCCTCATTTAGTGGATATTTTCAAAAAAAGAGAAATTTTAAAAAATCCAGAAAATTGGCTGAAAACGACTAAATATCAAGGACTCATTGGGCGAATCGCTCTGGAACTGAAATCGGAACGCTCACTTACACTTGCCCTATCTGAAAGTCTGATAAACGCCGGAAAAATGACTAAGTCCAAAAAAAAAAATTTTTTAAACTTTTTTCAATTTTACCCCCGTGGGATATATATTCTACCCACACACATTTGGAACTCTCCTGGGGTACCCTCACACATATTATTCCCTCATTTAGTGGATATTTTCACAAAAAAAGTGAAATTTTCAAAAATCCAGAAAATTGGCTGAAAACGACTAAATATCAAGGACTCATTGGGCGAATCGCTCTAGAGCTGAAATCGGAACGCTCACTGACATTTTCCCTATCTGAAAGTCTGATAAACGCTGGAAAAATGGCTAAGTCCAATAAAAAAATTTTTTCAACTTTTTTCAATTTTACCCCCGTGGGATATATATTCTACCCACACACATTTGGAACTCTCCTGGGGTACCCTCACACATATTATTCCCTCATTTAGTGGATATTTTCACAAAAAAGTGAAATTTTAAAAAATCCAGAAAATTGGCTGAAAACGACTAAATATCAAGGACTCATTGGGCGAATCGCTCTGGAACTAAAATCAGAACGCTCACTGACATTTCCCCTATCTGAAAGTCTGATAAACGCTGGAAAATGACTAAGTCCAAAAAAAAATTTTTTTCAACTTTTTTCAATTTTACCCCCGTGGGATATATATTCTACCCATACACATTTGGAACTCTCCTGGGGTACCCTCACACATATTATTCCCTCATTTAGTGGATATTTTCACAAAAAAGTGAAATTTTCAAAAATCCAGATAATTGGCTGAAAATTACTAAATATCAAGGACCCATTGGGCGAATCGCTCTGGAACTGAAATCGGAACGCTCACTGATATTTGCCCTATTTGAAAGTCTGATAAACGCCGGAAAAATGACAGTCCAAAAAAAAATTTTTTTCAACTTTTTTCAATTTTACCCCCGTGGGATATATATTCTACCCACACACATTTGGAATTCTCCTGGGGTACCCTCACACATATTATTCCCTCATTTAGTGGATATTTTCGCAAAAAAGTGAAATTTTCAAAAATCCAGAAAATTGGCTGAAAACGACTAAATATCAAGGACTCATTGGGCGAATCGCTCTGGAGCTGAAATCGGAATGCTCACTGACATTTCCCCGATCTGAAAGTCTGATAAACGCTGGAAAAATGGCTAAGTCCAATAAAAAAAAATTTTCAACTTTTTTCAATTTTACCCCCGTGGGATATATATTCTACCCACACACATTTGGAACTCTCCTGGGGTACCCTCACACATATTATTCCCTCATTTAGTGGATATTTTCACAAAAAAGTGAAATTTTAAAAAATCCAGAAAATTGGCTGAAAACGACTAAATATCAAGGACTCATTGGGCGAATCGCTCTGGAACTGAAATCGGAACGCTCACTTACACTTGCCCTATCTGAAAGTTTGATAAACGCCGGAAAAATGACTAAGTCCAAAAAAAAAATTTTTTTTAACTTTTTTCAATTTTACCCCCGTGGGATATATATTCTACCCACACACATTTGGAACTCTGGGGTACCCTCACACATATTATTCCCTCATTTAGTGGTTATTTTCACAAAAAAAGTGAAATTTTCAAAAATCTAGAAAATTGGCTGAAAACGACTAAATATCAAGGACTCATTGGGTGAATCGCTCTGGAACTGAAATCGGAACGCTCACTGATATTTGCCCTATCTGAAAGTCTGATAAACGCCGGAAAAATGACTAAGTGCAAAAAAAAAATTTTTTCAACTTTTTTCAATTTTACCCCTGTGGGATATATATTCTACCCACACACATTTGGAATTCTCCTGGGGTACCCTCACACATATTATTCCCTCATTTAGTGGATATTTTCACAAAAAAGTGAAATTTTCAAAAATCCAGAAAATTGGCTGAAAATGACTAAATATCAAGGACTCATTGGGCGAATCGCTCTGGAACTGAAATCGGAACGCTCACTGACATTTCCCCTATCTGAAAGTCTGATAAACGCCGGAAAAATGACTAAGTCCAAAAAAAAAAATTTTTAAAACTTTTTTCAATTTTACCCCCGTGGGATATATATTCTACCCACACACATTTGGAACTCTGGGGTACCCTCACACATATTATTCCCTCATTTAGTGGTTATTTTCACAAAAAAAGTGAAATTTTCAAAAATCCAGAAAATTGGCTGAAAACGACTAAATATCAAGGACTCATTGGGCGAATCGCTCTGGAACTGAAATCGGAACGCTCACTTACACTTCCCCTATCTGAAAGTCTGATAAACGCCGGAAAAATGACTAAGTCCAAAAAAAAAATTTTTTTCAACTTTTTTCAATTTTACCCCCGTGGGATATATATTCTACCCATACACATTTGGAACTCTCCTGGGGTACCCTCACACATATTATTCCCTCATTTAGTGGATATTTTCACAAAAAAGTGAAATTTTAAAAAATCCAGAAAATTGGCTGAAAACGACTAAATATCAAGGACTCATTGGGCGAATCGCTCTGGAGCTGAAATCGGAATGCTCACTGACATTTCCCCGATCTGAAAGTCTGATAAACGCTGGAAAAATGGCTAAGTCCAATAAAAAAAAATTTTCAACTTTTTTCAATTTTACCCCCGTGGGATATATATTCTACCCACACACATTTGGAACTCTCCTGGGGTACCCTCACACATATTATTCCCTCATTTAGTGGATATTTTCACAAAAAAGTGAAATTTTAAAAAATCCAGAAAATTGGCTGAAAACGACTAAATATCAAGGACTCATTGGGCGAATCGCTCTGGAACTGAAATCGGAACGCTCACTTACACTTGCCCTATCTGAAAGTTTGATAAACGCCGGAAAAATGACTAAGTCCAAAAAAAAAATTTTTTTTAACTTTTTTCAATTTTACCCCCGTGGGATATATATTCTACCCACACACATTTGGAACTCTGGGGTACCCTCACACATATTATTCCCTCATTTAGTGGATATTTTCACAAAAAAGTGAAATTTTCAAAAATCCAGAAAATTGGCTGAAAACGACTAAATATCAAGGACTCATTGGGCGAATCGCTCTGGAGCTGAAATCGGAACGCTCACTGACATTTCCCCTATCTGAAAGTCTGATAAACGCTGGAAAAATGACTAAGTCCAAAAAAAAAATTTTTTAAACTTTTTTCAATTTTACCCCCGTGGGATATATATTCTACCCACACACATTTGGAACTCTGGGGTACCCTCACACATATTATTCCCTCATTTAGTGGTTATTTTCACAAAAAAGTGAAATTTTCAAAAATCCAGAAAATTGGCTGAAAATGACTAAATATCAAGGACCCATTGGGCGAATCGCTCTGGAACTGAAATCGGAACGGTCACTGATATTTGCCCTATCTGAAAGTCTGATAAACGCCGGAAAAATGACAGTCCAAAAAAAAAAATTTTTCAACTTTTTTCAATTTTACCCCCGTGGGATATATATTCTACCCACACACATTTGGAACTCTGGGGTACCCTCACACATATTATTCCCTCATTTAGTGGATATTTTCACAAAAAAGTGAAATTTTCAAAAATCCAGAAAATTGGCTGAAAACGACTAAATATCAAGGACTCATTGGGCGAATCGCTCTGGAGCTGAAATCGGAACGCTCACTGACATTTCCCCTATCTGAAAGTCTGATAAACGCCGGAAAAATGACTAAGTCCAAAAAAAAAAATTTTTAAAACTTTTTTCAATTTTACCCCCGTGGGATATATATTCTACCCACACACATTTGGAACTCTGGGGTACCCTCACACATATTATTCCCTCATTTAGTGTTTATTTTCACAAAAAAAGTGAAATTTTCAAAAATCTAGAAAATTGGCTGAAAACGACTAAATATCAAGGACTCATTGGGCGAATCGCTCTGGAACTGAAATCGGAACGCTCACTTACACTTCCCCTACCTGAAAGTCTGATAAACGCCGGAAAAATGACTAAGTCCAAAAAAAAAAATTTTTTTTACTTTTTTCAATTTTACCCCCGTGGGATATATATTCTACCCACACACATTTGGAACTCTGGGGTACCCTCACACATATTATTCCCTCATTTAGTGGTTATTTTCACAAAAAAGTGAAATTTTCAAAAATCCAGAAAATTGGCTGAAAATGATTAAATATCAAGAACTCATTGGGCGAATCGCTCTGGAACTGAAATCGGAACGCTCACTGACATTTCCCCTATCTGAAAGTCTGATAAACGCCGGAAAAATGACTAAGTCCAAAAAAAAAAATTTTTAAAACTTTTTTCAATTTTACCCCCGTGGGATATATATTCTACCCACACACATTTGGAACTCTGGGGTACCCTCACACATATTATTCCCTCATTTAGTGGTTATTTTCACAAAAAAAGTGAAATTTTCAAAAATCCAGAAAATTGGCTGAAAACGACTAAATATCAAGGACTCATTGGGCGAATCGCTCTGGAACTGAAATCGGAACGCTCACTTACACTTCCCCTATCTGAAAGTCTGATAAACGCCGGAAAAATGACTAAGTCCAAAAAAAAAATTTTTTTCAACTTTTTTCAATTTTACCCCCGTGGGATATATATTCTACCCATACACATTTGGAACTCTCCTGGGGTACCCTCACACATATTATTCCCTCATTTAGTGGATATTTTCACAAAAAAGTGAAATTTTAAAAAATCCAGAAAATTGGCTGAAAACGACTAAATATCAAGGACTCATTGGGCGAATCGCTCTGGAACTGAAATCGGAACGCTCACTTACACTTGCCCTATCTGAAAGTCTGATAAATGCCGGAAAAATGACAGTCCAAAAAAAAAATTTTTTCAACTTTTTTCAATTTTACCCCCGTGGGATATATATTCTACCCACACACATTTGGAATTCTCCTGGGGTACCCTCACACATATTATTCCCTCATTTAGTGGATATTTTCGCAAAAAAGTGAAATTTTCAAAAATCCAGAAAATTGGCTGAAAACGACTAAATATCAAGGACTCATTGGGCGAATCGCTCTGGAGCTGAAATCGGAATGCTCACTAACATTTCCCCGATCTGAAAGTCTGATAAACGCTGGAAAAATGGCTAAGTCCAATAAAAAAAATTTTTTCAACTTTTTTCAATTTTACCCCCGTGGGATATATATTTTACCCATACACATTTGGAACTCTCCTGGAGTACCCTCACACATATTATTCCCTCATTTAGTGGATATTTTCACAAAAAAGTGAAATTTTCAAAAATCCAGAAAATTGACTGAAAACGACTAAATATCAAGGACTCATTGGGCGAATCGGTCTGGAACTGAAATCAGAACGCTCACTGACATTTCCCCTATCTGAAAGTCTGATAAACGCTGGAAAAATGACTAAGTCCAAAAAAAAAATTTTTTAAACTTTTTTCAATTTTACCCCCGTGGGATATATATTCTACCCACACACATTTGGAACTCTGGGGTACCCTCACACATATTATTCCCTCATTTAGTGGTTATTTTCACAAAAAAGTGAAATTTTCAAAAATCCAGAAAATTGGCTGAAAATGACTAAATATCAAGGACCCATTGGGCGAATCGCTCTGGAACTGAAATCGGAACGGTCACTGATATTTGCCCTATCTGAAAGTCTGATAAACGCCGGAAAAATGACAGTCCAAAAAAAAAAATTTTTCAACTTTTTTCAATTTTACCCCCGTGGGATATATATTCTACCCACACACATTTGGAATTCTGCTGGGGTACCCTCACACATATTATTCCCTCATTTAGTGGATATTTTCACAAAAAAGTGAAATTTTCAAAAATCCAGAAAATTGACTGAAAACGACTAAATATCAAGGACTCATTGGGCGAATCGCTCTGGAACTGAAATCGGAACGCTCACTTACACTTGCCCTATCTGAAAGTCTGATAAACGCCGGAAAAATGACTATGTCCAAAAAAAAAAATTTTTTAAACTTTTTTCAATTTTACCCCCGTGCGATATATATTCTACCCACACACATTTGGAACTCTGGGGTACCCTCACACATATTATTCCCTCATTTAGTGGTTATTTTCACAAAATAGTGAAATTTTCAAAAATCCAGAAAATTGGCTGAAAATGACTAAATATCAAGGACCCATTGGGCGAATCGCTCTGGAACTGAAATCGGAACGCTCACTGATATTTGCCCTATCTGAAAGTCTGATAAACGCCGGAAAAATGACTAAGTCCAAAAAAAAAAATTTTTTAAACTTTTTTCAATTTTACCCCCGTGGGATATATATTCTACCCACACACATTTGGAACTCTGGGGTACCCTCACACATATTATTCCCTCATTTAGTGGTTATTTTCACAAAAAAGTGAAATTTTCAAAAAACCAGAAAATTGGCTGAAAACGACTAAATATCAAGGACTCATTGGGCGAATCGCTCTGGAGCTGAAATCGGAATGCTCACTGACATTTCCCCGATCTGAAAGTCTGATAAACGCTGGAAAAATGGCTAAGTCCAATAAAAAAAATTTTTTCAACTTTTTTCAATTTTACCCCCGTGGGATATATATTTTACCCATACACATTTGGAACTCTCCTGGAGTACCCTCACACATATTATTCCCTCATTTAGTGGATATTTTCACAAAAAAGTGAAATTTTAAAAAATCCAGAAAATTGGCTGAAAACGACTAAATATCAAGGACTCATTGGGCGAATCGCTCTGGAGCTGAAATCGGAATGCTCACTGACATTTCCCCGATCTGAAAGTCTGATAAACGCTGGAAAAATGGCTAAGTCCAATAAAAAAAATTTTTTCAACTTTTTTCAATTTTACCCCCGTGGGATATATATTTTACCCATACACATTTGGAACTCTCCTGGAGTACCCTCACACATATTATTCCCTCATTTAGTGGATATTTTCACAAAAAAGTGAAATTTTAAAAAATCCAGAAAATTGGCTGAAAACGACTAAATATCAAGGACTCATTGGGCGAATCGCTCTGGAACTGAAATCGGAACGCTCACTTACACTTGCCCTATCTGAAAGTCTGATAAACGCCGGAAAAATGACTATGTCCAAAAAAAAAATTTTTTTAAACTTTTTTCAATTTTACCCCCGTGCGATATATATTCTACCCACACACATTTGGAACTCTGGGGTACCCTCACACATATTATTCCCTCATTTAGTGGTTATTTTCACAAAATAGTGAAATTTTCAAAAATCCAGAAAATTGGCTGAAAATGACTAAATATCAAGGACCCATTGGGCGAATCGCTCTGGAACTGAAATCGGAACGCTCACTGATATTTGCCCTATCTGAAAGTCTGATAAACGCCGGAAAAATGACTAAGTCCAAAAAAAAAAATTTTTTAAACTTTTTTCAATTTTACCCCCGTGGGATATATATTCTACCCACACACATTTGGAACTCTGGGGTACCCTCACACATATTATTCCCTCATTTAGTGGATATTTTCACAAAAAAGTGAAATTTTCAAAAATCCAGAAAATTGGCTGAAAACGACTAAATATCAAGGACTCATTGGGCGAATCGCTCTGGAGCTGAAATCGGAATGCTCACTGACATTTCCCCTATCTGAAAGTCTGTTAAACGCTGGAAAAATGGCTAAGTCCAATAAAAAAAATTTTTCAACTTTTTTCAATTTTACCCCCGTGGGATATATATTCTACCCACACAAATTTGGAACTCTCCTGGGGTACCCTCACACATATTATTCCCTCATTTATTGGATATTTTCACAAAAAGGTGAAATTTTCAAAAATCTAGAAAATTGGCTGAAAACGACCAAATATCAAGGACTCATTGGGCGAATCGCTCTGGAACTGAAATTGGAACGCTCACTTACACTTGCGCTATCTGAAAGTCTGATAAACGACGGAAAAATGACTAAGTCCAAAAAAAAAAATTTTTTAAACTTTTTTCAATTTTACCCCCGTGGGATATATATTCTACCCACACACATTTGGTACTCTGGGGTACCCTCACACATATTATTCCCTCATTTAGTGGTTATTTTCACAAAAAAGTGAAATTTTCAAAAATCCAGAAAATTGGCTGAAAATGACTAAATATCAAGGACCCATTGGGCGAATCGCTCTGGAACTGAAATCGGAACGCTCACTGATATTTGCCCTATCTGAAAGTCTGATAAACGCTGGAAAAATGACTAAGTGCCAAAAAAATTTTTTTCAACTTTTTTCAATTTTACCCGCGTGGGATATTATATTCTACCCACACACATTTGGAACTCTCCTGGGGTACCCTCACACATATTATTCCCTCATTTAGTGGATATTTTCAAAAAAAGAGAAATTTTAAAAAATCCAGAAAATTGGCTGAAAACGACTAAATATCAAGGACTCATTGGGCGAATCGCTCTGGAACTGAAATCGGAACGCTCACTTACACTTGCCCTATCTGAAAGTCTGATAAACGCCGGAAAAATGACTAAGTCCAAAAAAAAAAATTTTTTAAACTTTTTTCAATTTTACCCCCGTGGGATATATATTCTACCCACACACATTTGGAACTCTCCTGGGGTACCCTCACACATATTATTCCCTCATTTAGTGGATATTTTCACAAAAAAAGTGAAATTTTCAAAAATCCAGAAAATTGGCTGAAAACGACTAAATATCAAGGACTCATTGGGCGAATCGCTCTAGAGCTGAAATCGGAACGCTCACTGACATTTTCCCTATCTGAAAGTCTGATAAACGCTGGAAAAATGGCTAAGTCCAATAAAAAAATTTTTTCAACTTTTTTCAATTTTACCCCCGTGGGATATATATTCTACCCACACACATTTGGAACTCTCCTGGGGTACCCTCACACATATTATTCCCTCATTTAGTGGATATTTTCACAAAAAAGTGAAATTTTAAAAAATCCAGAAAATTGGCTGAAAACGACTAAATATCAAGGACTCATTGGGCGAATCGCTCTGGAACTAAAATCAGAACGCTCACTGACATTTCCCCTATCTGAAAGTCTGATAAACGCTGGAAAATGACTAAGTCCAAAAAAAAATTTTTTTCAACTTTTTTCAATTTTACCCCCGTGGGATATATATTCTACCCATACACATTTGGAACTCTCCTGGGGTACCCTCACACATATTATTCCCTCATTTAGTGGATATTTTCACAAAAAAGTGAAATTTTCAAAAATCCAGATAATTGGCTGAAAATTACTAAATATCAAGGACCCATTGGGCGAATCGCTCTGGAACTGAAATCGGAACGCTCACTGATATTTGCCCTATTTGAAAGTCTGATAAACGCCGGAAAAATGACAGTCCAAAAAAAATTTTTTTTCAACTTTTTTCAATTTTACCCCCGTGGGATATATATTCTACCCACACACATTTGGAATTCTCCTGGGGTACCCTCACACATATTATTCCCTCATTTAGTGGATATTTTCGCAAAAAAGTGAAATTTTCAAAAATCCAGAAAATTGGCTGAAAACGACTAAATATCAAGGACTCATTGGGCGAATCGCTCTGGAGCTGAAATCGGAATGCTCACTGACATTTCCCCGATCTGAAAGTCTGATAAACGCTGGAAAAATGGCTAAGTCCAATAAAAAAAAATTTTCAACTTTTTTCAATTTTACCCCCGTGGGATATATATTCTACCCACACACATTTGGAACTCTCCTGGGGTACCCTCACACATATTATTCCCTCATTTAGTGGATATTTTCACAAAAAAGTGAAATTTTAAAAAATCCAGAAAATTGGCTGAAAACGACTAAATATCAAGGACTCATTGGGCGAATCGCTCTGGAACTGAAATCGGAACGCTCACTTACACTTGCCCTATCTGAAAGTTTGATAAACGCCGGAAAAATGACTAAGTCCAAAAAAAAAATTTTTTTTAACTTTTTTCAATTTTACCCCCGTGGGATATATATTCTACCCACACACATTTGGAACTCTGGGGTACCCTCACACATATTATTCCCTCATTTAGTGGTTATTTTCACAAAAAAAGTGAAATTTTCAAAAATCTAGAAAATTGGCTGAAAACGACTAAATATCAAGGACTCATTGGGTGAATCGCTCTGGAACTGAAATCGGAACGCTCACTGATATTTGCCCTATCTGAAAGTCTGATAAACGCCGGAAAAATGACTAAGTGCAAAAAAAAAATTTTTTCAACTTTTTTCAATTTTACCCCTGTGGGATATATATTCTACCCACACACATTTGGAATTCTCCTGGGGTACCCTCACACATATTATTCCCTCATTTAGTGGATATTTTCACAAAAAAGTGAAATTTTCAAAAATCCAGAAAATTGGCTGAAAATGACTAAATATCAAGGACTCATTGGGCGAATCGCTCTGGAACTGAAATCGGAACGCTCACTGACATTTCCCCTATCTGAAAGTCTGATAAACGCCGGAAAAATGACTAAGTCCAAAAAAAAAAATTTTTAAAACTTTTTTCAATTTTACCCCCGTGGGATATATATTCTACCCACACACATTTGGAACTCTGGGGTACCCTCACACATATTATTCCCTCATTTAGTGGTTATTTTCACAAAAAAAGTGAAATTTTCAAAAATCCAGAAAATTGGCTGAAAACGACTAAATATCAAGGACTCATTGGGCGAATCGCTCTGGAACTGAAATCGGAACGCTCACTTACACTTCCCCTATCTGAAAGTCTGATAAACGCCGGAAAAATGACTAAGTCCAAAAAAAAAATTTTTTTCAACTTTTTTCAATTTTACCCCCGTGGGATATATATTCTACCCATACACATTTGGAACTCTCCTGGGGTACCCTCACACATATTATTCCCTCATTTAGTGGATATTTTCACAAAAAAGTGAAATTTTAAAAAATCCAGAAAATTGGCTGAAAACGACTAAATATCAAGGACTCATTGGGCGAATCGCTCTGGAGCTGAAATCGGAATGCTCACTGACATTTCCCCGATCTGAAAGTCTGATAAACGCTGGAAAAATGGCTAAGTCCAATAAAAAAAAATTTTCAACTTTTTTCAATTTTACCCCCGTGGGATATATATTCTACCCACACACATTTGGAACTCTCCTGGGGTACCCTCACACATATTATTCCCTCATTTAGTGGATATTTTCACAAAAAAGTGAAATTTTAAAAAATCCAGAAAATTGGCTGAAAACGACTAAATATCAAGGACTCATTGGGCGAATCGCTCTGGAACTGAAATCGGAACGCTCACTTACACTTGCCCTATCTGAAAGTTTGATAAACGCCGGAAAAATGACTAAGTCCAAAAAAAAAATTTTTTTTAACTTTTTTCAATTTTACCCCCGTGGGATATATATTCTACCCACACACATTTGGAACTCTGGGGTACCCTCACACATATTATTCCCTCATTTAGTGGATATTTTCACAAAAAAGTGAAATTTTCAAAAATCCAGAAAATTGGCTGAAAACGACTAAATATCAAGGACTCATTGGGCGAATCGCTCTGGAGCTGAAATCGGAACGCTCACTGACATTTCCCCTATCTGAAAGTCTGATAAACGCTGGAAAAATGACTAAGTCCAAAAAAAAAATTTTTTAAACTTTTTTCAATTTTACCCCCGTGGGATATATATTCTACCCACACACATTTGGAACTCTGGGGTACCCTCACACATATTATTCCCTCATTTAGTGGTTATTTTCACAAAAAAGTGAAATTTTCAAAAATCCAGAAAATTGGCTGAAAATGACTAAATATCAAGGACCCATTGGGCGAATCGCTCTGGAACTGAAATCGGAACGGTCACTGATATTTGCCCTATCTGAAAGTCTGATAAACGCCGGAAAAATGACAGTCCAAAAAAAAAAATTTTTCAACTTTTTTCAATTTTACCCCCGTGGGATATATATTCTACCCACACACATTTGGAACTCTGGGGTACCCTCACACATATTATTCCCTCATTTAGTGGATATTTTCACAAAAAAGTGAAATTTTCAAAAATCCAGAAAATTGGCTGAAAACGACTAAATATCAAGGACTCATTGGGCGAATCGCTCTGGAGCTGAAATCGGAACGCTCACTGACATTTCCCCTATCTGAAAGTCTGATAAACGCCGGAAAAATGACTAAGTCCAAAAAAAAAAATTTTTAAAACTTTTTTCAATTTTACCCCCGTGGGATATATATTCTACCCACACACATTTGGAACTCTGGGGTACCCTCACACATATTATTCCCTCATTTAGTGTTTATTTTCACAAAAAAAGTGAAATTTTCAAAAATCTAGAAAATTGGCTGAAAACGACTAAATATCAAGGACTCATTGGGCGAATCGCTCTGGAACTGAAATCGGAACGCTCACTTACACTTCCCCTACCTGAAAGTCTGATAAACGCCGGAAAAATGACTAAGTCCAAAAAAAAAAATTTTTTTTACTTTTTTCAATTTTACCCCCGTGGGATATATATTCTACCCACACACATTTGGAACTCTGGGGTACCCTCACACATATTATTCCCTCATTTAGTGGTTATTTTCACAAAAAAGTGAAATTTTCAAAAATCCAGAAAATTGGCTGAAAATGATTAAATATCAAGAACTCATTGGGCGAATCGCTCTGGAACTGAAATCGGAACGCTCACTGACATTTCCCCTATCTGAAAGTCTGATAAACGCCGGAAAAATGACTAAGTCCAAAAAAAAAAATTTTTAAAACTTTTTTCAATTTTACCCCCGTGGGATATATATTCTACCCACACACATTTGGAACTCTGGGGTACCCTCACACATATTATTCCCTCATTTAGTGGTTATTTTCACAAAAAAGTGAAATTTTCAAAAATCCAGAAAATTGGCTGAAAATGACTAAATATCAAGGACCCATTGGGCGAATCGCTCTGGAACTGAAATCGGAACGGTCACTGATATTTGCCCTATCTGAAAGTCTGATAAACGCCGGAAAAATGACAGTCCAAAAAAAAAAATTTTTCAACTTTTTTCAATTTTACCCCCGTGGGATATATATTCTACCCACACACATTTGGAACTCTGGGGTACCCTCACACATATTATTCCCTCATTTAGTGGATATTTTCACAAAAAAGTGAAATTTTCAAAAATCCAGAAAATTGGCTGAAAACGACTAAATATCAAGGACTCATTGGGCGAATCGCTCTGGAGCTGAAATCGGAACGCTCACTGACATTTCCCCTATCTGAAAGTCTGATAAACGCCGGAAAAATGACTAAGTCCAAAAAAAAAAATTTTTAAAACTTTTTTCAATTTTACCCCCGTGGGATATATATTCTACCCACACACATTTGGAACTCTGGGGTACCCTCACACATATTATTCCCTCATTTAGTGTTTATTTTCACAAAAAAAGTGAAATTTTCAAAAATCTAGAAAATTGGCTGAAAACGACTAAATATCAAGGACTCATTGGGCGAATCGCTCTGGAACTGAAATCGGAACGCTCACTTACACTTCCCCTACCTGAAAGTCTGATAAACGCCGGAAAAATGACTAAGTCCAAAAAAAAAATTTTTTTTAACTTTTTTCAATTTTACCCCCGTGGGATATATATTCTACCCACACACATTTGGAACTCTGGGGTACCCTCACACATATTATTCCCTCATTTAGTGGTTATTTTCACAAAAAAGTGAAATTTTCAAAAATCCAGAAAATTGGCTGAAAATGATTAAATATCAAGAACTCATTGGGCGAATCGCTCTGGAACTGAAATCGGAACGCTCACTGACATTTCCCCTATCTGAAAGTCTGATAAACGCCGGAAAAATGACTAAGTCCAAAAAAAAAAATTTTTAAAACTTTTTTCAATTTTACCCCCGTGGGATATATATTCTACCCACACACATTTGGAACTCTGGGGTACCCTCACACATATTATTCCCTCATTTAGTGGTTATTTTCACAAAAAAAGTGAAATTTTCAAAAATCCAGAAAATTGGCTGAAAACGACTAAATATCAAGGACTCATTGGGCGAATCGCTCTGGAACTGAAATCGGAACGCTCACTTACACTTCCCCTATCTGAAAGTCTGATAAACGCCGGAAAAATGACTAAGTCCAAAAAAAAAATTTTTTTCAACTTTTTTCAATTTTACCCCCGTGGGATATATATTCTACCCATACACATTTGGAACTCTCCTGGGGTACCCTCACACATATTATTCCCTCATTTAGTGGATATTTTCACAAAAAAGTGAAATTTTAAAAAATCCAGAAAATTGGCTGAAAACGACTAAATATCAAGGACTCATTGGGCGAATCGCTCTGGAACTGAAATCGGAACGCTCACTTACACTTGCCCTATCTGAAAGTCTGATAAATGCCGGAAAAATGACAGTCCAAAAAAAAAATTTTTTCAACTTTTTTCAATTTTACCCCCGTGGGATATATATTCTACCCACACACATTTGGAATTCTCCTGGGGTACCCTCACACATATTATTCCCTCATTTAGTGGATATTTTCGCAAAAAAGTGAAATTTTCAAAAATCCAGAAAATTGGCTGAAAACGACTAAATATCAAGGACTCATTGGGCGAATCGCTCTGGAGCTGAAATCGGAATGCTCACTAACATTTCCCCGATCTGAAAGTCTGATAAACGCTGGAAAAATGGCTAAGTCCAATAAAAAAAATTTTTTCAACTTTTTTCAATTTTACCCCCGTGGGATATATATTTTACCCATACACATTTGGAACTCTCCTGGAGTACCCTCACACATATTATTCCCTCATTTAGTGGATATTTTCACAAAAAAGTGAAATTTTCAAAAATCCAGAAAATTGACTGAAAACGACTAAATATCAAGGACTCATTGGGCGAATCGGTCTGGAACTGAAATCAGAACGCTCACTGACATTTCCCCTATCTGAAAGTCTGATAAACGCTGGAAAAATGACTAAGTCCAAAAAAAAAATTTTTTAAACTTTTTTCAATTTTACCCCCGTGGGATATATATTCTACCCACACACATTTGGAACTCTGGGGTACCCTCACACATATTATTCCCTCATTTAGTGGTTATTTTCACAAAAAAGTGAAATTTTCAAAAATCCAGAAAATTGGCTGAAAATGACTAAATATCAAGGACCCATTGGGCGAATCGCTCTGGAACTGAAATCGGAACGGTCACTGATATTTGCCCTATCTGAAAGTCTGATAAACGCCGGAAAAATGACAGTCCAAAAAAAAAAATTTTTCAACTTTTTTCAATTTTACCCCCGTGGGATATATATTCTACCCACACACATTTGGAATTCTGCTGGGGTACCCTCACACATATTATTCCCTCATTTAGTGGATATTTTCACAAAAAAGTGAAATTTTCAAAAATCCAGAAAATTGACTGAAAACGACTAAATATCAAGGACTCATTGGGCGAATCGCTCTGGAACTGAAATCGGAACGCTCACTTACACTTGCCCTATCTGAAAGTCTGATAAACGCCGGAAAAATGACTATGTCCAAAAAAAAAAATTTTTTAAACTTTTTTCAATTTTACCCCCGTGCGATATATATTCTACCCACACACATTTGGAACTCTGGGGTACCCTCACACATATTATTCCCTCATTTAGTGGTTATTTTCACAAAATAGTGAAATTTTCAAAAATCCAGAAAATTGGCTGAAAATGACTAAATATCAAGGACCCATTGGGCGAATCGCTCTGGAACTGAAATCGGAACGCTCACTGATATTTGCCCTATCTGAAAGTCTGATAAACGCCGGAAAAATGACTAAGTCCAAAAAAAAAAATTTTTTAAACTTTTTTCAATTTTACCCCCGTGGGATATATATTCTACCCACACACATTTGGAACTCTGGGGTACCCTCACACATATTATTCCCTCATTTAGTGGATATTTTCACAAAAAAGTGAAATTTTCAAAAATCCAGAAAATTGGCTGAAAACGACTAAATATCAAGGACTCATTGGGCGAATCGCTCTGGAGCTGAAATCGGAATGCTCACTGACATTTCCCCTATCTGAAAGTCTGTTAAACGCTGGAAAAATGGCTAAGTCCAATAAAAAAAAATTTTCAACTTTTTTCAATTTTACCCCCGTGGGATATATATTCTACCCACACAAATTTGGAACTCTCCTGGGGTACCCTCACACATATTATTCCCTCATTTATTGGATATTTTCACAAAAAGGTGAAATTTTCAAAAATCTAGAAAATTGGCTGAAAACGACCAAATATCAAGGACTCATTGGGCGAATCGCTCTGGAACTGAAATTGGAATGCTCACTTACACTTGCCCTATCTGAAAGTCTGATAAACGACGGAAAAATGACTAAGTCCAAAAAAAAAAATTTTTTAAACTTTTTTCAATTTTACCCCCGTGGGATATATATTCTACCCACACACATTTGGTACTCTGGGGTACCCTCACACATATTATTCCCTCATTTAGTGGTTATTTTCACAAAAAAAGTGAAATTTTCAAAAATCCAGAAAATTGGCTGAAAATGACTAAATATCAAGGACCCATTGGGCGAATCGCTCTGGAACTGAAATCGGAACGCTCACTTACACTTGCCCTATCTGAAAGTCTGATAAACGCCGGAAAAATGACTAAGTCCAAAAAAAAAAAATGTTTAAATTTTTTTCAATTTTACCCCCGTGGGATATATATTCTACCCACACACATTTGGAACTCTCCTGGGGTACCCTCACACATATTATTCCCTCATTTAGTGGATATTTTCACAAAAAAAGTGAAATTTTCAAAAATCCAGAAAATTGGCTGAAAACGACTAAATATCAAGGACTCATTGGGCGAATCGCTCTAGAGCTGAAATCGGAACGCTCACTGACATTTTCCCTATCTGAAAGTCTGATAAACAATGGAAAAATGGATAAGTCCAATAAAAAAAATTTTTCAACTTTTTTCAATTTTAACCCCGTGGGATATATATTCTACCCACACACATTTGGAACTCTCCTGGGGTACCCTCACACATATTATTCCCTCATTTAGTGGATATTTTCACAAAAAAGTGAAATTTTCAAAAATCCAGAAAATTGACTGAAAACGACTAAATATCAAGGACTCATTGGGCGAATCGCTCTGGAACTGAAATCAGAACGCTCACTGACATTTCCCCTATCTGAAAGTCTGATAAACGCTGGAAAAATGACTAAGTCCAAAAAAAAAATTTTTTAAACTTTTTTCAATTTTACCCCCGTGGGATATATATTCTACCCACACACATTTGGAACTCTGGGGTACCCTCACACATATTATTCCCTCATTTAGTGGTTATTTTCACAAAAAAGTGAAATTTTCAAAAATCCAGAAAATTGGCTGAAAATGACTAAATATCAAGGACCCATTGGGCGAATCGCTCTGGAACTGAAATCGGAACGGTCACTGATATTTGCCCTATCTGAAAGTCTGATAAACGCCGGAAAAATGACAGTCCAAAAAAAAAAATTTTTCAACTTTTTTCAATTTTACCCCCGTGGGATATATATTCTACCCACACACATTTGGAATTCTGCTGGGGTACCCTCACACATATTATTCCCTCATTTAGTGGATATTTTCACAAAAAAGTGAAATTTTCAAAAATCCAGAAAATTGACTGAAAACGACTAAATATCAAGGACTCATTGGGCGAATCGCTCTGGAACTGAAATCGGAACGCTCACTTACACTTGCCCTATCTGAAAGTCTGATAAACGACGGAAAAATGACTAAGTTCAAAAAAAAAAATTTTTTAAACTTTTTTCAATTTTACCCCCGTGGGATATATATTCTACCCACACACATTTGGAACTCTGGGGTACCCTCACACATATTATTCCCTCATTTAGTGGTTATTTTCACAAAAAAGTGAAATTTTCAAAAATCCAGAAAATTGGCTGAAAACGACTAAATATCAAGGACTCATTGGGCGAATCGCTCTGGAACTGAAATCAGAACGCTCACTGACATTTCCCCTATCTGAAAGTCTGATAAACGCTGGAAAAATGACTAAGTCCAAAAAATATTTTTTTTCAACTTTTTTCAATTTTACCCCCGTGGGATATATATTCTACCCATACACATTTGGAACTCTCCTGGGGTACCCTCACACATATTATTCCCTCATTTAGTGGATATTTTCACAAAAAAGTGAAATTTTAAAAAATCCAGATAATTGGCTGAAAACGACTAAATATCAAGGACTCATTTGGCGAATCGCTCTGGAACTGAAATCAGAACGCTCACTGACATTTCCCCTATCTGAAAGTCTGATAGACGTCGGAAAAATGACAGTCCAAAAAAAAAATTTTTTTTAACTTTTTTCAATTTTACCCCCGTGGGATATATATTCTACCCACACACATTTGGAACTCTCCTGGGGTACCCTCGCACATATTATTCCCTCATTTAGTGGTTATTTTCACAAAAAAGTGAAATTTTCAAAAATCCAGAAAATTGTCTGAAAATGACTAAATATCAAGGACTCATTGGGCGAATCGCTCTGGAACTGAAATCGGAACGCTCACTGACATTTCCCCTATCTGAAAGTCTGATAAACGGTGGAAAAATGACTAAGTCCAAAAAAAAAATTTTTTCAACTTTTTTCAATTTTATCCCCGTGGGATATATATTCTACCCATACACATTTGGAACTCTCCTGGGGTACCCTCACACATATTATTCCCTCATTTATTGGATATTTTCACAAAAAAGTGAAATTTTAAAAAATCCAGAAAATTGGCTGAAAACGACTAATTATCAAGGACCCATTGGGCGAATCGCTCTGGAACTGAAATCGGAACGCTCACTGATATTTGCCCTATCTGAAAGTCTGATAAACGCCGGAAAAATTACAGTCCAAAAAAAAAAATTTTTAAACTTTTTTCAATTTTACCCCCGTGGGATATATATTCTACCCACACACATTTTGGAACTCTGGGGTACCCTCACACATATTATTCCCTCATTTAGTGGTTATTTTCACAAAAAAGTGAAATTTTCAAAAATCCAGAAAATTGGCTGAAAATGACTAAATATCAAGGACTCATTGGGCGAATCGCTCCTGAACTGAAATCGGAACGCTCACTGATATGTGCCCTATCTGAAAGTCTGATAAACGCCGGAAAAATGACTAAGTCCAAAAAAAAAAATTTTTCAACTTTTTTCAATTTTACCCCCGTGGGATATATATTCTACCCATACACATTTGGAACTCTCCTGGGGTACCCTCACACATATTATTCCCTCATTTAGTGGATATTTTCACAAAAAAGTGAAATTTTAAAAAATCCAGAAAATTGGCTGAAAACGACTAAATATCGAGGACTCATTGGGCGAATCGCTCTGGAACTGAAATCGGAACGCTCACTTACACTTGCCCTATCTGAAAGTCTGATAAACGCCGGAAAAATGACTAAGTCCAAAAAAAAAAATTTTTTAAACTTTTTTCAATTTTACCCCCGTGGGATATATATTCTACCCATACACATTTGGAACTCTCCTGGGGTACCCTCACACATATTATTCCCTCATTTATTGGATATTTTCACAAAAAAGTGAAATTTTAAAAAATCCAGAAAATTGGCTGAAAACGACTAAATATCAAGGACTCATTGGGCGAATCGCTCTGGAACTGAAATCGGAACGCTCACTTACACTTGCCCTATCTGAAAGTCTGATAAACGCCGGAAAAATTACTAAGTCCAAAAAAAAAAATTTTTTAAACTTTTTTCAATTTTACCCCCGTGGGATATATATTCTACCCACACACATTTGGAACTCTCCTGGGGTACCCTCACACATATTATTCCCTCATTTAGTGGATATTTTCTCAAAAAAGTGAAATTTTCAAAAATCCAGAAAATTGGCTGAAAACGACTAAATATCAAGGACTCTTCGGGCGAATCGCTCTGGAACTGAAATCGGAACGCTCAGTGACATTTCCCCTATCTGAAAGTCTGATAAACGCCGGAAAAATGACTAAGTGCAAAAAAAAATTTTTATCAACTTTTTCAAATTTTACCCCTGTGGGATATATATTCTACCCACACACATTTGGAATTCTCCTGGGGTACCCTCACACATATTATTCCCTCATTTAGTAGATATTTTCACAAAAAAGTGAAATTTTCAAAAATCCAGAAAATTGGCTGAAAATGACTAAATATCAAGGACTCTTTGGGCGAATCGCTCTGGAACTGAAATCGGAACGCTCAGTGACATTTCCCCTATCTGAAAGTCTGATAAACGCCGGAAAAATGACAGTCCAAAAAAAAAAAATTTTTCAACTTTTTTCATTTTTACCCCCGTGGGATATATATTCTACCCAAACACATTTGGAACTCTCCTGGGGTACCCTCACACATATTATTCCCTCATTTACTGGATATTTTCACAAAAAAGTGAAATTTTAAAAAATCCAGAAAATTGGCTGAAAACGACTAAATATCAAGGACTCATTGGGCGAATCGCTCTGGAACTGAAATCAGAACGCTCATGGACATTTCCCCTATCTGAAAGTCTGATAAACGGTGGAAAAATGACTAAGTCCAAAAAAAAAAATTTTTCAACTTTTTTCAATTTTATCCCCGTGGGATATATATTCTACCCATACACATTTGGAACTCTCCTGGGGTACCCTCACACATATTATTCCCTCATTTATTGGATATTTTCACAAAAAAGTGAAATTTTAAAAAATCCAGAAAATTGGCTGAAAACGACTAAATATCAAGGACTCATTGGGCGAATCGCTCTGGAACTGAAATCGGAACGCTCACTTACACTTGCCCTATCTGAAAGTCTGATAAACGCCGGAAAAATGACTAAGTCCAAAAAAAAAAATTTTTCAACTTTTTTCAATTTTACCCCCGTGGGATATATATTCTACCCATACACATTTGGAACTCTCCTGGGGTACCCTCACACATATTATTCCCTCATTTAGTGGATATTTTCACAAAAAAGTGAAATTTTAAAAAATCCAGAAAATTGGCTGAAAATGACTAATTATCAAGGACCCATTGGGCGAATCGCTCTGGAACTGAAATCGGAACGCTCACTGATATTTGCCCTATCTGAAAGTCTGATAAACGCCGGAAAAATGACAGTCCAAAAAAAAAAAAGTTTAAACTTTTTTCAATTTTACCCCCGTGGGATATATATTCTACCCACACACATTTTGGAACTCTGGGGTACCCTCACACATATTATTCCCTCATTTAGTGGTTATTTTCACAAAAAAGTGAAATTTCAAAAATCCAGAAAATTAGCTGAAAATGACTAAATATCAAGGACTCATTGGGCGAATCGCTCTGGAACTGAAATCGGAACGCTCACTGACATTTCCCCTATCTGAAAGTCTGATAAACGCTGGAAAAATGACTAAGTCCAAAAAAAAATTTTTTTTAACTTTTTTCAATTTTTCCCCCGTGGGATATATATTCTACCCACACACATTTGGAACTCTCCTGGGGTACCCTCACACATATTATTCCCTCATTTAGTAGATATTTTTACAAAAAAGTGAAATTTTCAAAAATCCAGAAAATTGGCTGAAAACGACTAAATATCAAGGACTCTTTGGGCGAATCGCTCTGGAACTGAAATCGGAACGCTCAGTGACATTTCCCCTATCTGAAAGTTTGATAAACGCCGGAAAAATGACAGTCCAAAAAAAAAAATTTTTCAACTTTTTTCATTTTTACCCCCGTGGGATATATATTCTACCCAAACACATTTGGAACTCTCCTGGGGTACCCTCACACATATTATTCCCTCATTTACTGGATATTTTCACAAAAAAGGGAAATTTTAAAAAATCCAGAAAATTGGCTGAAAACGACTAAATATCAAGGACTCATTGGGCGAATCGCTCTGGAACTGAAATCAGAACGCTCACGGATATTTCCCCTATCTGAAAGTCTGATAAACGCTGGAAAAATGACTACGTCCAAAAAAAATTTTTTTTTAACTTTTTTCAATTTTACCCCCGTGGGATATATATTCTACCCACACACATTTGGAACTCTCCTGGGGTACCCTCACACATATTATTCCCTCATTTAGTGGATATTTTCACAAAAAAGTGAAATTTTAAAAAATCCAGAAAATTGGCTGAAAACGACTAAATATCAAGGACTCATTGGGCGAATCGCTCTGGAGCTGATATCGGAATGCTCACTGACATTTCCCCTATCTGAAAGTCTGATAAACGCTGGAAAAATGGCTAAGTCCAAAAAAAAAAAATTTTTTTACTTTTTTCAATTTTACCCCCGTGGGATATATATTCTACCCACACACAGTTGGAACTCTGGGGTACCCTCACACATATTATTCCCTCATTTAGTGGTTCTTTTCACAAAAAAGTGAAATTTTCAAAAATCCAGAAAATTGGCTGAAAATGATTAAATATCAAGGACTCATTGGGTGAATCGCTCTGGGACTGAAATCGGAACGCTCACTGATATTTGCCCTATCTGAAAGTCTGATAAACGCTGGAAAAATGACTAAGTCCAAAAAAAATATTTTTTTAACTTTTTTCAATTTTACCCCCGTGGGATATATATTCTACCCACACACATTTGGAATTCTCCTGGGGTACCCTCACACATATTATTCCCTCATTTAGTGGATATTTTCACAAAAAAGTGAAATTTTCAAAAATCCAGAAAATTGGCTGAAAACGACTAAATATCAAGGACTCATTGGGCGAATCGCTCTGGAGCTGAAATCGGAATGCTCACTGACATTTCCCCTATCTGAAAGTCTGATAAACGCTGGAAAAATGGCTAAGTCCAATAAAAAAAAATTTTCAACTTTTTTCAATTTTTTCCCCGTGGGAAATATATTCTACCCACACACATTTGGAACTCTGCTGGGGTACCCTCACACATATTATTCCCTCATTTAGTGGATATTTTCACAAAAAAGTGAAATTTTAAAAAATCCAGAAAATTGGCTGAAAACGACTAAATATCAAGGACTCATTGGGCGAATCGCTCTGGAACTGAAATCGGAACGCTCACTTACACTTGCCCTATCTGAAAGTCTGATAAACGCCGGAAAAATGACTAAGTCCAAAAAAAAAAAATTTTTTTACTTTTTTCAATTTTACCCCTGTGGGATACATATTCTACCCACACACATTTGGAACTCTGGGGTACCCTCACACATATTATTCCCTCATTTAGTGGTTATTTTCACAAAAAAGTGAAATTTTAAAAAATCCAGAAAATTGTCTGAAAATGACTAAATATCAAGGACTCATTGGGCGAATCGCTCTGGAACTGAAATCGGAACGCTCACTGACATTTCCCCTATCTGAAAGTCTGATAAACGGTGGAAAAATGACTAAGACCAAAAAAAAAAATTTTTCAACTTTTTTCAATTTTACCCCCGTGGGATATATATTCTACCCATACACATTTGGAACTCTCCTGGGGTACCCTCACACATATTATTCCCTCATTTAGTGGATATTTTCACAAAAAAGTGAAATTTTAAAAAATCCAGAAAATTGGCTGAAAACGACTAAATATCAAGGACTCATTGGGCGAATCGCTCTGGAACTGAAATCGGAACGCTCACTTACACTTGCCCTATCTGAAAGTCTGATAAACGCCGGAAAAATGACTAAGTCCAAAAAAAAAAATTTTTTAAACTTTTTTCAATTTTACCCCCGTGGGATATATATTCTACCCACACACATTTGGAACTCTCCTGGGGTACCCTCACACATATTATTCCCTCATTTAGTGGATATTTTCTCAAAAAAGTGAAATTTTCAAAAATCCAGAAAATTGGCTGAAAACGACTAAATATCAGGGACTCTTCGGGCGAATCGCTCTGGAACTGAAATCGGAACGCTCAGTGACATTTCCCCTATCTGAAAGTCTGATAAACGCCGGAAAAATGACTAAGTGCAAAAAAAAAATTTTATCAACTTTTTCAAATTTTACCCCTGTGGGATATATATTCTACCCACACACATTTGGAATTCTCCTGGGGTACCCTCACACATATTATTCCCTCATTTAGTAGATATTTTCACAAAAAAGTGAAATTTTCAAAAATCCAGAAAATTGGCTGAAAATGACTAAATATCAAGGACTCATTGGGCGAATCGCTCTGGAACTAAAATCGGAACGGTCACTGATATTTGCCCTATCTGAAAGTCTGATAAACGCCGGAAAAATGAAAGTCCAAAAAAAAAATTTTTTCATCTTTTTTCAATTTTACCCCCGTGGGATATATATTCTACCCACACACATTTGGAATTCTGCTGGGGTACCCTCACACATATTATTCCCTCATTTAGTGGATATTTCACAAAAAAGTGAAATTTTAAAAAATCCAGAAAATTGGCTGAAAACGACTAAATATCAAGGACTCATTGGGCGAATCGCTCTGGAACTGAAATCGGAACGCTCACTTACACTTGCCCTATCTGAAAGTCTGATAAACGCCGGAAAAATGACTAAGTCCAAAGAAAAAATTTTTTAAACTTTTTTCAATTTTACCCCCGCGGGATATATATTCTACCCACACACATTTTGGAACTCTGGGGTACCCTCACACATATTATTCCCTCATTTAGTGGTTATTTTCACAAAAAAGTGAAATTTTCAAAAATCCAGAAAATTGGCTGAAAATGACTAAATATCAAGGACTCATTGGGCGAATCGCTCTGGAACTGAAATCGGAACGCTCACTGACATTTACCCTATCTGAAAGTCTGATAAACGCCGGAAAAATGACAGTCCAAAAAAAAAAATTTTTCAACTTTTTTCAATTTTACCCCCGTGGGATATATATTCTACCCAAACACATTTGGAACTCTCCTGGGGTACCCTCACACATATTATTCCCTCATTTAGTGGATATTTTCACAATAAAGTGAAATTTTAAAAAATCCAGAATATAGGCTGAAAACGACTAAATATCAAGGACTCATTGGGCGAATCGCTCTGGAACTGAAATCAAAACGCTCACTGACATTTCCCCTATCTGAAAGTCTGATAAACGCTGGAAAAATGACTAAGTCCAAAAAAAAAATTTTTTAAACTTTTTTCAATTTTACCCCCGTGGGATATATATTCTACCCACACACATTTGGAACTCTGGGGTACCCTCACACATATTATTCCCTCATTTAGTGGTTATTTTCACAAAAAAAGTGAAATTTCAAAAATCCAGAAAATTAGCTGAAAATGACTAAATATCAAAGACTCATTGGGCGAATCGCTCTGGAACTGAAATCGGAACACTCACTGATATATGCCCTATCTGAAAGTCTGATAAACGCCAGAAAAATGACTAAGTCCAAAAAAAAAAATTTTTTAAACTTTTTTCAATTTTACCCCCGTGGGATATATATTCTTCCCACACACATTTGGAACTCTCCTGGGGTACCCTCACACATATTATTCCCTCATTTAGTGGATATTTTTACAAAAAAGTGAAATTTTCAAAAATCCAGAAAATTGGCTGAAAACGACTAAATATCAAGGACTCTTTGGGCGAATCGCTCTGGAACTGAAATCGGAATGCTCAGTGACATTTCCCCTATCTGAAAGTCTGATAAACGCCGGAAAAATGACAGTCCAAAAAAAAAAAATTTTTCAACTTTTTTCAATTTTACCCCCGTGGGATATATATTCTACCCAAACACATTTGGAACTCTCCTGGGGTACCCTCACACATATTATTCCCTCATTTAGTGGATATTTTCACAATAAAGTGAAATTTTAAAAAATCCAGAATATTGGCTGAAAACGACTAAATATCAAGGACTCATTGGGCGAATCGCTCTGGAACTGAAATCAGAACGCTCACTGACACTTCCCCTATCTGAAAGTCTATTAAACGCTGGAAAAATGACTAAGTCCAAAAAAAAAATTTTTTAAACTTTTTTCAATTTTACCCCCGTGGGATATATATTCTACCCACACACATTTGGAACTCTCCTGGGGTACCCTCACACATATTATTCCCTCATTTAGTGGATATTTTCTCAAAAAAGTGAAATTTTCAAAAATCCAGAAAATTGGCTGAAAATGACTAAATATCAAGGACTCATTGGGCGAATCGCTCTGGAACTGAAATCGGAACGCTCACTGACATTTCCCCTATCTGAAAGTCTGATAAACGGTGGAAAAATGACTAAGACCAAAAAAAAAAATTTTTCAACTTTTTTCAATTTTACCCCCGTGGGATATATATTCTACCCATACACATTTGGAACTCTCCTGGGGTACCCTCACACATATTATTCCCTCATTTAGTGGATATTTTCACAAAAAAGTGAAATTTTAAAAAATCCAGAAAATTGGCTGAAAACGACTAAATATCAAGGACTCATTGGGCGAATCGCTCTGGAACTGAAATCGGAACGCTCACTTACACTTGCCCTATCTGAAAGTCTGATAAACGCCGGAAAAATGACTAAGTCCAAAAAAAAAAATTTTTTAAACTTTTTTCAATTTTACCCCCGTGGGATATATATTCTACCCACACACATTTGGAACTCTCCTGGGGTACCCTCACACATATTATTCCCTCATTTAGTGGATATTTTCTCAAAAAAGTGAAATTTTCAAAAATCCAGAAAATTGGCTGAAAACGACTAAATATCAAGGACTCTTCGGGCGAATCGCTCTGGAACTGAAATCGGAACGCTCAGTGACATTTCCCCTATCTGAAAGTCTGATAAACGCCGGAAAAATGACTAAGTGCAAAAAAAAAATTTTATCAACTTTTTCAAATTTTACCCCTGTGGGATATATATTCTACCCACACACATTTGGAATTCTCCTGGGGTACCCTCACACATATTATTCCCTCATTTAGTAGATATTTTCACAAAAAAGTGAAATTTTCAAAAATCCAGAAAATTGGCTGAAAATGACTAAATATCAAGGACTCATTGGGCGAATCGCTCTGGAACTAAAATCGGAACGGTCACTGATATTTGCCCTATCTGAAAGTCTGATAAACGCCGGAAAAATGAAAGTCCAAAAAAAAAATTTTTTCATCTTTTTTCAATTTTACCCCCGTGGGATATATATTCTACCCACACACATTTGGAATTCTGCTGGGGTACCCTCACACATATTATTCCCTCATTTAGTGGATATTTCACAAAAAAGTGAAATTTTAAAAAATCCAGAAAATTGGCTGAAAACGACTAAATATCAAGGACTCATTGGGCGAATCGCTCTGGAACTGAAATCGGAACGCTCACTTACACTTGCCCTATCTGAAAGTCTGATAAACGCCGGAAAAATGACTAAGTCCAAAGAAAAAATTTTTTAAACTTTTTTCAATTTTACCCCCGCGGGATATATATTCTACCCACACACATTTTGGAACTCTGGGGTACCCTCACACATATTATTCCCTCATTTAGTGGTTATTTTCACAAAAAAGTGAAATTTTCAAAAATCCAGAAAATTGGCTGAAAATGACTAAATATCAAGGACTCATTGGGCGAATCGCTCCTGAACTGAAATCGGAACGCTCACTGATATGTGCCCTATCTGAAAGTCTGATAAACGCCGGAAAAATGACTAAGTCCAAAAAAAAAAATGTTTCAACTTTTTTCAATTTTACCCCCGTGGGATATATATTCTACCCATACACATTTGGAACTCTCCTGGGGTACCCTCACACATATTATTCCCTCATTTAGTGGATATTTTCACAAAAAAGTGAAATTTTCAAAAATCCAGAAAATTGGCTGAAAACGACTAAATATCAAGGACTCTTTGGGCGAATCGCTCTGGAACTGAAATCGGAACGCTCAGTGACATTTCCCCTATCTGAAAGTCTGATAAACGCCGGAAAAATGACAGTCCAAAAAAAAAAATTTTTCAACTTTTTTCAATTTTACCCCCGTGGGATATATATTCTACCCAAACACATTTGGAACTCTCCTGGGGTACCCTCACACATATTATTCCCTCATTTAGTGGATATTTTCACAATAAAGTGAAATTTTAAAAAATCCAGAATATAGGCTGAAAACGACTAAATATCAAGGACTCATTGGGCGAATCGCTCTGGAACTGAAATCAAAACGCTCACTGACATTTCCCCTATCTGAAAGTCTGATAAACGCTGGAAAAATGACTAAGTCCAAAAAAAAAATTTTTTAAACTTTTTTCAATTTTACCCCCGTGGGATATATATTCTACCCACACACATTTGGAACTCTGGGGTACCCTCACACATATTATTCCCTCATTTAGTGGTTATTTTCACAAAAAAAGTGAAATTTCAAAAATCCAGAAAATTAGCTGAAAATGACTAAATATCAAAGACGCATTGGGCGAATCGCTCTGGAACTGAAATCGGAACACTCACTGATATATGCCCTATCTGAAAGTCTGATAAACGCCAGAAAAATGACTAAGTCCAAAAAAAAAAATTTTTTTAACTTTTTTCAATTTTACCCCCGTGGGATATATATTCTACCCAAACACATTTGGAACTCTCCTGGGGTAGCCTCACACATATTATTCCCTCATTTAGTGGATATTTTTACAAAAAAGTGAAATTTTCAAAAATCCAGAAAATTGGCTGAAAACGACTAAATATCAAGGACTCTTTGGGCGAATCGCTCTGGAACTGAAATCGGAACGCTCAGTGACATTTCCCCTATCTGAAAGTCTGATAAACGCCGGAAAAATGACAGTCCAAAAAAAAAAAATTTTTCAACTTTTTTCAATTTTACCCCCGTGGGATATATATTCTACCCAAACACATTTGGAACTCTCCTGGGGTACCCTCACACATATTATTCCCTCATTTAGTGGATATTTTTACAAAAAAGTGAAATTTTCAAAAATCCAGAAAATTGGCTGAAAACGACTAAATATCAAGGACTCTTTGGGCGAATCGCTCTGGAACTGAAATCGGAACGCTCAGTGACATTTCCCCTATCTGAAAGTCTGATAAACGCCGGAAAAATGACAGTCCAAAAAAAAAAAATTTTTCAACTTTTTTCAATTTTACCCCCGTGGGATATATATTCTACCCAAACACATTTGGAACTCTCCTGGGGTACCCTCACACATATTATTCCCTCATTTAGTGGATATTTTTACAAAAAAGTGAAATTTTCAAAAATTAAGAAAATTGGCTGAAAACGACTAAATATCAAGGACTCTTTGGGCGAATCGCTCTGGAACTGAAATCGGAACGCTCAGTGACATTTCCCCTATCTGAAAGTCTGATAAACGCCGGAAAAATGACAGTCCAAAAAAAAAAAATTTTTCAACTTTTTTCAATTTTACCCCCGTGGGATATATATTCTACCCAAACACATTTGGAACTCTCCTGGGGTACCCTCACACATATTATTCCCTCATTTAGTGGATATTTTCACAATAAAGTGAAATTTTAAAAAATCCAGAATATTGGCTGAAAATGACTAAATATCAAGGACTCATTGGGCGAATCGCTCTGGAACTGAAATCAGAACGCTCACTGACATTTCCCCTATCTGAAAGTCTATTAAACGCTGGAAAAATGACTAAGTCCAAAAAAAAAATTTTTTAAACTTTTTTCAATTTTACCACCGTGGGATATATATTCTACCCACACACATTTGGAAATCTGGGGTACCCTCAGACATATTATTCCCTCATTTAGTGGTTATTTTCACAAAAAAGTGAAATTTCAAAAATCCAGAAAATTAGCTGAAAATGACTAAATATCAAGGACTCATTGGGCGAATCGCTCTGGAACTGAAATCGGAACACTCACTGATATTTGCCCTATCTGAAAGTCTGATAAATGCTGGAAAAATGACTAAGTCCAAAAAAAAAATGTTTCAACTTTTTTCAATTTTACCCCCGTGGGATATATATTCTACCCACACACATTTGGAATTCTCCTGCGGTACCCTCACACATATTATTCCCTCATTTAGTGGATATTTTCACAAAAAAGTGAAATTTTCAAAAATCCAGAAAATTGGCTGAAAACGACTAAATATCAAGGACTCATTGGGCGAATCGCTCTCTAACTGAAATCGGAACGCTCACTGACATTTCCCCTATCTGAAAGTCTGATAAACGCTGGAAAAATGACTAAGTCCAAAAAAAATTTTTTTTTAACTTTTTTCAATTTTACCCCCGTGGGATATATATTCTACCCACACACATTTGGAATTCTCCTGCGGTACCCTCACACATATTATTCCCTCATTTAGTGGATATTTTTACAAAAAAGTGAAATTTTCAAAAATCCAGAAAATTGGCTGAAAACGACTAAATATCAAGGACTCTTTGGGCGAATCGCTCTGGAACTGAAATCGGAACGCTCAGTGACATTTCCCCTATCTGAAAGTCTGATAAACGCCGGAAAAATGACAGTCCAAAAAAAAAAAATTTTTCAACTTTTTTCATTTTTACCCCCGTGGGATATATATTCTACCCAAACACATTTGGAACTCTCCTGGGGTACCCTCACACATTTTATTCCCTCATTTACTGGATATTTTCACAAAAAAGTGAAATTTTAAAAAATCCAGAAAATTGGCTGAAAACGACTAAATATCAAGGACTCATTGGGCGAATCGCTCTGGAACTGAAATCAGAACGCTCACGGACATTTGCCCTATCTGAAAGTCTGATAAACGCTGGAAAAATGACTAAGTCTAAAAAAAATTTTTTTTTAACTTTTTTCAATTTTACCCCCGTGGGATATATATTCTACCCACACACATTTGGAACTCTCCTGGGGTACCCTCACACATATTATTCCCTCATTTAGTGGATATTTTCACAAAAAAGTGAAATTTTCAAAAATCCAGAAAATTGGCTGAAAACAACTAAATATCAAGGACTCTTTGGGCGAATCGCTCTGGAACTGAAATCGGAATGCTCACTGACATTTGCTCTATCTGAAAGTCTGATAAACGCCGGAAAAATGACTAAGTCCAAAAAAAAAATTTGTTCAACTTTTTTCAAGTTTACCCCGTGGGATATATATTCTGCCCACACACATTTGGAACTCTCCTGGGGTACCCTCACACATATTATTCCCTCATTTAGTGGATATTTTCACAAAAAAGTGAAATTTTCAAAAATCCAGAAAATTGGCTGAAAACTACTAAATATCAAGGACTCTTTGGGCGAATCGCTCTGGAACTGAAATCAGAACGCTCAGTGACATTTCCCCTATCTGAAAGTCTGATAAACGCCGGAAAAATGACTAAGTCCAAAAAAAAAAATGTTTTCAACTTTTTTCAATTTTACCCCCGTGGGATATATATTCTACCCACACACATTTGGAACTCTCCTGGGGTACCCTCACACATATTATTCCCTCATTTAGTGGATATTTTCACAAAAAAGTGACATTTTCAAAAATCCAAAATATTGGCTGAAAACGACTCAATATCAATGACTCATTGGGCGAATCGCTCTGGAACTGAAATCGGAACGCTCACTGACATTTGCTCTATCTGAAAGTCTGATAAACGCCGGAAAAGTGACTAAGTCCAAAAAAAAAAATGTTTTCAACTTTTTTCAATTTAACCCCCGTGGGATATATATTCTACCCACACACATTTGGAACTCTCCTGGGGTACCCTCACACATATTATTCCCTCATTTAGTGGATATTTTCACAAAAAAGTGAAATTTTCAAAAATCCAGAAAATTGGCTGAAAAGACTAAATATCAAGGACTCTTTGGGCGAATCGCTCTGGAACTGAAATCGGAACGCTCAGTGACATTTCCCCTGTCTGAAAGTCTGATAAACGCCGGAAAAATGACTAAGTCCAAAAAAAAAAATGTTTTCAACTTTTTTCAATTTTACCCCCGTCTGATATATATTCTACCCACACACATTTGGAACTCTCCTGGGGTACCCTCAAACATATTATTCCCTCATTTAGTGGATATTTTCACAAAAAAGTGACATTCAAAAATCCAAAATATTGGCTGAAAACGACTAAATATCAAGGACTCATTGGGCGAATCGCTCTGGAACTGAAATCGGAATGCTCACTGACATTTGCTCTATCTGAAAGTCTGATAAACGCTGGAAAAATGACTAAGTCCAAAAAAAAAATTTGTTCAACTTTTTTCAAGTTTACCCCCGTGGGATATATAATCTACCCACACACATTTGGAACTCTCCTGGGGTACCCTCACACATATTATTCCCTCATTTAGTGGATATTTTCACAAAAAAGTGAAATTTTCAAAAATCCAGAAAATTGGCTGAAAACGACTAAATATCAAGGACTCTTTGGGCGAATCGCTCTGGAACTGAAATCAGAACGCTCAGTGACATTTCCCCTATCTGAAAGTCTGATAAACGCCGGAAAAATGACTAAGTCCAAAAAAAAAATGTTTTCAACTTTTTTCAATTTTACCCCCGTGGGATATATATTCTACCCACACACATTTGGAACTCTCCTGGGGTACCCTCACACATATTATTCCCTCATTTAGTGGATATTTTCACAAAAAAGTGAAATTTTCAAAAATCCAGAAAATTGGCTGAAAACAACTAAATATCAAGGACTCTTTGGGCGAATCGCTCTGGAACTGAAATCGGAATGCTCACTGACATTTGCTCTATCTGAAAGTCTGATAAACGCCGGAAAAATGACTAAGTCCAAAAAAAAAATTTGTTCAACTTTTTTCAAGTTTACCCCGTGGGATATATATTCTGCCCACACACATTTGGAACTCTCCTGGGGTACCCTCACACATATTATTCCCTCATTTAGTGGATATTTTCACAAAAAAGTGAAATTTTCAAAAATCCAGAAAATTGGCTGAAAACGACTAAATATCAAGGACTCTTTGGGCGAATCGCTCTGGAACTGAAATCAGAACGCTCAGTGACATTTCCCCTATCTGAAAGTCTGATAAACGCCGGAAAAATGACTAAGTCCAAAAAAAAAAATGTTTTCAACTTTTTTCAATTTTACCCCCGTGGGATATATATTCTACCCACACACATTTGGAACTCTCCTGGGGTACCCTCACACATATTATTCCCTCATTTAGTGGATATTTTCACAAAAAAGTGACATTTTCAAAAATCCAAAATATTGGCTGAAAACGACTCAATATCAATGACTCATTGGGCGAATCGCTCTGGAACTGAAATCGGAACGCTCACTGACATTTGCTCTATCTGAAAGTCTGATAAACGCCGGAAAAGTGACTAAGTCCAAAAAAAAAAATGTTTTCAACTTTTTTCAATTTAACCCCCGTGGGATATATATTCTACCCACACACATTTGGAACTCTCCTGGGGTACCCTCACACATATTATTCCCTCATTTAGTGGATATTTTCACAAAAAAGTGAAATTTTCAAAAATCCAGAAAATTGGCTGAAAAGACTAAATATCAAGGACTCTTTGGGCGAATCGCTCTGGAACTGAAATCGGAACGCTCAGTGACATTTCCCCTGTCTGAAAGTCTGATAAACGCCGGAAAAATGACTAAGTCCAAAAAAAAAAATGTTTTCAACTTTTTTCAATTTTACCCCCGTCTGATATATATTCTACCCACACACATTTGGAACTCTCCTGGGGTACCCTCAAACATATTATTCCCTCATTTAGTGGATATTTTCACAAAAAAGTGACATTCAAAAATCCAAAATATTGGCTGAAAACGACTAAATATCAAGGACTCATTGGGCGAATCGCTCTGGAACTGAAATCGGAATGCTCACTGACATTTGCTCTATCTGAAAGTCTGATAAACGCTGGAAAAATGACTAAGTCCAAAAAAAAAATTTGTTCAACTTTTTTCAAGTTTACCCCCGTGGGATATATAATCTACCCACACACATTTGGAACTCTCCTGGGGTACCCTCACACATATTATTCCCTCATTTAGTGGATATTTTCACAAAAAAGTGAAATTTTCAAAAATCCAGAAAATTGGCTGAAAACGACTAAATATCAAAGACTCTTTGGGCGAATCGCTCTGGAACTGAAATCAGAACGCTCAGTGACATTTCCCCTATCTGAAAGTCTGATAAACGCCGGAAAAATGACTAAGTCCAAAAAAAAAATGTTTTCAACTTTTTTCAATTTTACCCCCGTGGGATATATATTCTACCCACACACATTTGGAACTCTCCTGGGGTACCCTCACACATATTATTCCCTCATTTAGTGGATATTTTCACAAAAAAGTGAAATTTTCAAAAATCCAGAAAATTGGCTGAAAACGACTAAATATCAAGGACTCATTGGGCGAATCGCTCTGGAACTGAAATCAGAACGCTCAGTGACATTTCCCCTATCTGAAAGTCTGATAAACGCCGGAAAAATGACTAAGTCCAAAAAAAAAATTTGTTCAACCTTTTTCAAGTTTACCCCCGTGGGATATATATTCTACCCACACACATTTGGAACTCTCCTGGGGTACCCTCACACATATTATTCCCTCATTTAGTGGATATTTTCACAAAAAAGTGACACTTTCAAAAATCCAAAATATTGGCTGAAAACGACTCAATATCAATGACTCATTGGGCGAATCGCTCTGGAACTGAAATCGGAACGCTCACTGACATTTGCTCTATCTGAAAGTCTGATAAACGCCGGAAAAGTGACTAAGTCCAAAAAAAAAAATGTTTTCAACTTTTTTCAATTTAACCCCCGTGGGATATATATTCTACCCACACACATTTGGAACTCTCCTGGGGTACCCTCACACATATTATTCCCTCATTTAGTGGATATTTTCACAAAAAAGTGAAATTTTCAAAAATCCAGAAAATTGGCTGAAAACGACTAAATATCAAGGACTCTTTGGGCGAATCGCTCTGGAACTGAAATCGGAACGCTCAGTGACATTTCCCCTGTCTGAAAGTCTGATAAACGCCGGAAAAATGACTAAGTCCAAAAAAAAAAATGTTTTCAACTTTTTTCAATTTTACCCCCGTCTGATATATATTCTACCCACACACATTTGGAACTCTCCTGGGGTACCCTCACACATATTATTCCCTCATTTAGTGGATATTTTCACAAAAAAGTGAAATTTTCAAAAATCCAGAAAATTGGCTGAAAATGACTAAATATCAAGGACTCATTGGGCGAACCGCTCTGGAACTGAAATCGGAACGCTCACTGACATTTCCCCTATCTGAAAGTCTGATAAACGCCGGAAAAATGACTAAGTCCAAAAAAAAAATTTGTTCAACTTTTTTCAAGTTTACCCCGTGGGATATATATTCTACCCACACACATTTGGAACTCTCCTGGGGTACCCTCACACATATTATTCCCTCATTTAGTGGATATTTTCACAAAAAAGTGACATTCAAAAATCCAAAATATTAGCTGAAAACGACTAAATATCAATGACTCATTGGGCGAATCGCTCTGGAACTGAAATCGGAACGCTGACTGACATTTGCTCTATCTGAAAGTCTGTTAAACGCCGGAAAAATGACTAAGTCCAAAAAAAATTTTTTTTCAACTTTTTTCAATTTTACCCCTGTGGGATATATATTTTACCCACACACATTTGGAACTCTCCTGGGGTACCCTCAAACATATTATTCCCTCATTTAGTGGATATTTTCACAAAAAAGTGACATTCAAAAATCCAAAATATTGGCTGAAAACGACTAAATATCAAGGACTCATTGGGCGAATCGCTCTGGAACTGAAATCGGAATGCTCACTGACATTTGCTCTATCTGAAAGTCTGATAAACGCTGGAAAAATGACTAAGTCCAAAAAAAAAATTTGTTCAACTTTTTTCAAGTTTACCCCCGTGGGATATATAATCTACCCACACACATTTGGAACTCTCCTGGGGTACCCTCACACATATTATTCCCTCATTTAGTGGATATTTTCACAAAAAAGTGAAATTTTCAAAAATCCAGAAAATTGGCTGAAAACGACTAAATATCAAGGACTCTTTGGGCGAATCGCTCTGGAACTGAAATCAGAACGCTCAGTGACATTTCCCCTATCTGAAAGTCTGATAAACGCCGGAAAAATGACTAAGTCCAAAAAAAAAATGTTTTCAACTTTTTTCAATTTTACCCCCGTGGGATATATATTCTACCCACACACATTTGGAACTCTCCTGGGGTACCCTCACACATATTATTCCCTCATTTAGTGGATATTTTCACAAAAAAGTGAAATTTTCAAAAATCCAGAAAATTGGCTGAAAACGACTAAATATCAAGGACTCATTGGGCGAATCGCTCTGGAACTGAAATCGGAATGCTCACTGACATTTGCTCTATCTGAAAGTCTGATAAACGCCGGAAAAATGACTAAGTCCAAAAAAAAAATTTGTTCAACTTTTTTCAAGTTTACCCCCGTGGGATATATATTCTGCCCACACACATTTGGAACTCTCCTGGGGTACCCTCACACATATTATTCCCTCATTTAGTGGATATTTTCACAAAAAAGTGACATTTTCAAAAATCCAGAAAATTGGCTGAAAACGACTAAATATCAAGGACTCTTTGGGCGAATCGCTCTGGAACTGAAATCAGAACGCTCAGTGACATTTCCCCTATCTGAAAGTCTGATAAACGCCGGAAAAATGACTAAGTCCAAAAAAAAAAATGTTTTCAACTTTTTTCAATTTTACCCCCGTGGGATATATATTCTACCCACACACATTTGGAACTCTCCTGGGGTACCCTCACACATATTATTCCCTTATTTAGTGGATATTTTCACAAAAAAGTGAAATTTTCAAAAATCCAAAATATTTCCTGAAAACGACTAAATATCAATGACTCATTGGGCAAATCGCTCTGGAACTGAAATCGGAACGCTCACTGACATTTGCCCTATCTGAAAGTCTGAAAAACGCCAGAAAAATGACTAAGTCCAAAAAAATTTTTTTTCAACTTTTTTCAATTTTACCCCTGTGGGATATATATTCTACCCACACACATTTGGAACTCTCCTGGGGTACCCTCACACATATTATTCCCTCATTTAGTGGATATTTTCACAAAAAAGTGAAATTTTCAAAAATCCAGAAAATTGGCTGAAAACGACTAAATATCAAGGACTCATTGGGCGAATCGCTCTGGAACTGAAATCAGAACGCTCAGTGACATTTCCCCTATCTGAAAGTCTGATAAACGCCGGAAAAATGACTAAGTCCAAAAAAAAAAATGTTTTCAACTTTTTTCAATTTTACCCCCGTGGGATATATATTCTACCCACACACATTTGGAACTCTCCTGGGGTACCCTCACACATATTATTCCCTCATTTAGTGGATATTTTCACAAAAAAGTGAAATTTTCAAAAATCCAAAATATTTCCTGAAAACGACTAAATATCAATGACTCATTGGGCGAATCGCTCTGGAACTGAAATCGGAACGCTCACTGACATTTGCCCTATCTGAAAGTCTGAAAAACGCCGGAAGAATGACTAAGTCCAAAAACAATTTTTTTTCAACTTTTTTCAATTTTACCCCTGTGGGATATTTATTCTACCCACACACATTTGGAACTCTCCTGGGGTACCCTCACACATATTATTCCGTCATTTAGTGGATATTTTCACAAAAAAGTGAAATTTTCAAAAATCCAGAAAATTGGTTGAAAACGACTAAATATCAAGGACTCATTGGGCGAATCGCTCTGGAACTGAATTCGGAACGCTCACTGACATTTGCCCTATCTGAAAGTCTGATAAACGCCGGAAAAATGACTAAGTCCAAAAAAAAATTTTTTTCAACTTTTTTCACTTTTACCCCTGTGGGATATATATTCTACCCACACACATTTGGAACTCTCCTGGGGTACCCTCACACATATTATTCCCTCATTTAGTGGATATTTTCACAAAAAAGTGACATTCAAAAATCCAAAATATTGGCTGAAAACGACTAAATATCAATGACTCATTGGGCGAATCGCTCTGGAACTGAAATCGGAACGCTGACTGACATTTGCTCTATCTGAAAGTCTGATAAACGCCGGAAAAATGACTAAGTCCAAAAAAAATTTTTTTTCAACTTTTTTCAATTTTACCCCTGTGGGATATATATTCTACCCACACACATTTGGAACTCTCCTGGGGTACCCTCAAACATATTATTCCCTCATTTAGTGGATATTTTCACAAAAAAGTGACATTCAAAAGTCCAAAATATTGGCTGAAAACGACTAAATATCAAGGAGTCATTGGGCGAATCGCTCTGGAACTGAAATCGGAATGCTCACTGACATTTGCTCTATCTGAAAGTCTGATAAACGCTGGAAAAATGACTAAGTCCAAAAAAAAAATTTGTTCAACTTTTTTCAAGTTTACCCCCGTGGGATATATAATCTACCCACACACATTTGGAACTCTCCTGGGGTACCCTCACACATATTATTCCCTCATTTAGTGGATATTTTCACAAAAAAGTGAAATTTTCAAAAATCCAGAAAATTGGCTGAAAACGACTAAATATCAAGGACTCTTTGGGCGAATCGCTCTGGAACTGAAATCAGAACGCTCAGTGACATTTCCCCTATCTGAAAGTCTGATAAACGCCGGAAAAATGACTAAGTCCAAAAAAAAAATGTTTTCAACTTTTTTCAATTTTACCCCCGTGGGATATATATTCTACCCACACACATTTGGAACTCTCCTGGGGTACCCTCACACATATTATTCCCTCATTTAGTGGATATTTTCACAAAAAAGTGAAATTTTCAAAAATCCAGAAAATTGGCTGAAAACGACTAAATATCAAGGACTCATTGGGCGAATCGCTCTGGAACTGAAATCGGAATGCTCACTGACATTTGCTCTATCTGAAAGTCTGATAAACGCCGGAAAAATGACTAAGTCCAAAAAAAAAATTTGTTCAACCTTTTTCAAGTTTACCCCCGTGGGATATATATTCTACCCACACACATTTGGAACTCTCCTGGGGTACCCTCACACATATTATTCCCTCATTTAGTGAATATTTTCACAAAAAAGTGACATTTTCAAAAATCCAAAATATTGGCTGAAAACGACTCAATATCAATGACTCATTGGGCGAATCGCTCTGGAACTGAAAACGGAACGCTCACTGACATTTGCTCTATCTGAAAGTCTGATAAACGCCGGAAAAATGACTAAGTCCAAAATAAAAATGTTTTCAACTTTTTTCAATTTTACCCCTGTGGGATATTTATTCTACCCACACACATGTGGAACTCTCCTGGGGTACCCTCACACATATTATTCCATCATTTAGTGGATATTTTCACAAAAAAGTGAAATTTTCAAAAATCCAGAAAATTGGCTGAAAACGACTAAATATCAAGGACTCATTGGGCGAATCGCTCTGGAACTGAATTCGGAACGCTCACTGACATTTGCCCTATCTGAAAGTCTGATAAACGCCGGAAAAATGACTAAGTCCAAAAAAAAATTTTTTTCAACTTTTTTCACTTTTACCCCTGTGGGATATATATTCTACCCACACACATTTGGAACTCTCCTGGGGTACCCTCACACATATTATTCCCTCATTTAGTGGATATTTTCACAAAAAAGTGAAATTTTCAAAAATCCAAAATATTTCCTGAAAACGACTAAATATCAATGACTCATTGGGCGAATCGCTCTGGAACTGAAATCGGAACGCTCACTGACATTTGCCCTATCTGAAAGTCTGAAAAACGCCGGAAGAATGACTAAGTCCAAAAACAATTTTTTTTCAACTTTTTTCAATTTTACCCCTGTGGGATATTTATTCTACCCACACACATTTGGAACTCTCCTGGGGTACCCTCACACATATTATTCCGTCATTTAGTGGATATTTTCACAAAAAAGTGAAATTTTCAAAAATCCAGAAAATTGGTTGAAAACGACTAAATATCAAGGACTCATTGGGCGAATCGCTCTGGAACTGAATTCGGAACGCTCACTGACATTTGCCCTATCTGAAAGTCTGATAAACGCCGGAAAAATGACTAAGTCCAAAAAAAAATTTTTTTCAACTTTTTTCACTTTTACCCCTGTGGGATATATATTCTACCCACACACATTTGGAACTCTCCTGGGGTACCCTCACACATATTATTCCCTCATTTAGTGGATATTTTCACAAAAAAGTGACATTCAAAAATCCAAAATATTGGCTGAAAACGACTAAATATCAATGACTCATTGGGCGAATCGCTCTGGAACTGAAATCGGAACGCTGACTGACATTTGCTCTATCTGAAAGTCTGATAAACGCCGGAAAAATGACTAAGTCCAAAAAAATTTTTTTTCAACTTTTTTCAATTTTACCCCTGTGGGATATATATTCTACCCACACACATTTGGAACTCTCCTGGGGTACCCTCAAACATATTATTCCCTCATTTAGTGGATATTTTCACAAAAAAGTGACATTCAAAAATCCAAAATATTGGCTGAAAACGACTAAATATCAAGGACTCATTGGGCGAATCGCTCTGGAACTGAAATCGGAATGCTCACTGACATTTGCTCTATCTGAAAGTCTGATAAACGCTGGAAAAATGACTAAGTCCAAAAAAAAAATTTGTTCAACTTTTTTCAAGTTTACCCCCGTGGGATATATAATCTACCCACACACATTTGGAACTCTCCTGGGGTACCCTCACACATATTATTCCCTCATTTAGTGGATATTTTCACAAAAAAGTGAAATTTTCAAAAATCCAGAAAATTGGCTGAAAACGACTAAATATCAAGGACTCTTTGGGCGAATCGCTCTGGAACTGAAATCAGAATGCTCAGTGACATTTCCCCTATCTGAAAGTCTGATAAACGCCGGAAAAATGACTAAGTCCAAAAAAAAAATGTTTTCAACTTTTTTCAATTTTACCCCCGTGGGATATATATTCTACCCACACACATTTGGAACTCTCCTGGGGTACCCTCACACATATTATTCCCTCATTTAGTGGATATTTTCACAAAAAAGTGAAATTTTCAAAAATCCAGAAAATTGGCTGAAAACGACTAAATATCAAGGACTCATTGGGCGAATCGCTCTGGAACTGAAATCGGAATGCTCACTGACATTTGCTCTATCTGAAAGTCTGATAAACGCCGGAAAAATGACTAAGTCCAAAAAAAAAATTTGTTCAACCTTTTTCAAGTTTACCCCCGTGGGATATATATTCTACCCACACACATTTGGAACTCTCCTGGGGTACCCTCACACATATTATTCCCTCATTTAGTGAATATTTTCACAAAAAAGTGACATTTTCAAAAATCCAAAATATTGGCTGAAAACGACTCAATATCAATGACTCATTGGGCGAATCGCTCTGGAACTGAAAACGGAACGCTCACTGACATTTGCTCTATCTGAAAGTCTGATAAACGCCGGAAAAATGACTAAGTCCAAAATAAAAATGTTTTCAACTTTTTTCAATTTTACCCCTGTGGGATATTTATTCTACCCACACACATGTGGAACTCTCCTGGGGTACCCTCACACATATTATTCCATCATTTAGTGGATATTTTCACAAAAAAGTGAAATTTTCAAAAATCCAGAAAATTGGCTGAAAACGACTAAATATCAAGGACTCATTGGGCGAATCGCTCTGGAACTGAATTCGGAACGCTCACTGACATTTGCCCTATCTGAAAGTCTGATAAACGCCGGAAAAATGACTAAGTCCAAAAAAAAATTTTTTTCAACTTTTTTCACTTTTACCCCTGTGGGATATATATTCTACCCACACACATTTGGAACTCTCCTGGGGTACCCTCACACATATTATTCCCTCATTTAGTGGATATTTTCACAAAAAAGTGAAATTTTCAAAAATCCAAAATATTGGCTGAAAACGACTAAATATCAATGACTCATTGGGCGAATCGCTCTGGAACTGAAATCGGAATGCTCACTGACATTTGTTCTATCTAAAAGTCTGATAAACGCCGGAAAAATGACTAAGTCCAAAAAAAAAATTTGTTCAACTTTTTTCAAGTTTACCCCCGTGGGATATATATTCTGCCCACACACATTTGGAACTCTCCTGGGGTACCCTCACACATATTATTCCCTCATTTAGTGGATATTTTCACAAAAAAGTGACATTTTCAAAAATCCAGAAAATGGCTGAAAACGACTAAATATCAAGGACTCTTTGGGCGAATCGCTCTGGAACTGAAATCAGAACGCTCAGTGACATTTCCCCTATCTGAAAGTCTGATAAACGCCGGAAAAATGACTAAGTCCAAAAAAAAAAATGTTTTCAACTTTTTTCAATTTTACCCCCGTGGGATATATATTCTACCCACACACATTTGGAACTCTCCTGGGGTACCCTCACACATATTATTCCCTTATTTAGTGGATATTTTCACAAAAAAGTGAAATTTTCAAAAATCCAAAATATTTCCTGAAAACGACTAAATATCAATGACTCATTGGGCAAATCGCTCTGGAACTGAAATCGGAACGCTCACTGACATTTGCCCTATCTGAAAGTCTGAAAAACGCCGGAAAAATGACTAAGTCCAAAAACAATTTTTTTTCAACTTTTTTCAATTTTACCCCTGTGGGATATTTATTCTACCCACACACATTTGGAACTCTCCTGGGGTACCCTCACACATATTATTCCGTCATTTAGTGGATATTTTCACAAAAAAGTGAAATTTTCAAAAATCCAGAAAATTGGCTGAAAACGACTAAATATCAAGGACTCATTGGGCGAATCGCTCTGGAACTGAATTCGGAACGCTCACTGACATTTGCCCTATCTGAAAGTCTGATAAACGCCGGAAAAATGACTAAGTCCAAAAAAAAATTTTTTTCAACTTTTTTCACTTTTACCCCTGTGGGATATATATTCTACCCACACACATTTGGAACTCTCCTGGGGTACCCTCACACATATTATTCCCTCATTTAGTGGATATTTTCACAAAAAAGTGACATTCAAAAATCCAAAATATTGGCTGAAAACGACTAAATATCAAGGACTCATTGGGCGAATCGCTCTGGAACTGAAATCGGAATGCTCACTGACATTTGCTCTATCTGAAAGTCTGATAAACGCTGGAAAAATGACTAAGTCCAAAAAAAAAATTTGTTCAACTTTTTTCAAGTTTACCCCCGTGGGACATATAATCTACCCACACACATTTGGAACTCTCCTGGGGTACCCTCACACATATTATTCCCTCATTTAGTGGATATTTTCACAAAAAAGTGAAATTTTCAAAAATCCAGAAAATTGGCTGAAAACGATTAAATATCAAGGACTCTTTGGGCGAATCGCTCTGGAACTGAAATCAGAACGCTCAGTGACATTTCCCCTATCTGAAAGTCTGATAAACGCCGGAAAAATGACTAAGTCCAAAAAAAAAATGTTTTCAACTTTTTTCAATTTTACCCCCGTGGGATATATATTCTACCCACACACATTTGGAACTCTCCTGGGGTACCCTCACACATATTATTCCCTCATTTAGTGGATATTTTCACAAAAAAGTGAAATTTTCAAAAATCCAGAAAATTGGCTGAAAACGACTAAATATCAAGGACTCATTGGGCGAATCGCTCTGGAACTGAAATCGGAATGCTCACTGACATTTGCTCTATCTGAAAGTCTGATAAACGCCGGAAAAATGACTAAGTCCAAAAAAAAAATTTGTTCAACTTTTATCAAGTTTACCCCCGTGGGATATATATTCTGCCCACACACATTTGGAACTCTCCTGGGGTACCCTCACACATATTATTCAATCATTTAGTGGATATTTTCACAAAAAAGTGACATTTTCAAAAATCCAGAAAATTGGCTGAAAACTACTAAATATCAAGGACTCTTTGGGCGAATCGCTCTGGAACTGAAATCAGAACGCTCAGTGACATTTCCCCTATCTGAAAGTCTGATAAACGCCGGAAAAATGACTAAGTCCAAAAAAAAAAATGTTTTCAACTTTTTTCAATTTTACCCCCGTGGGATATATATTCTACCCACACACATTTGGAACTCTCCTGGGGTACCCTCACACATATTATTCCCTCATTTAGTGAATATTTTCACAAAAAAGTGACATTTTCAAAAATCCAAAATATTGGCTGAAAACGACTCAATATCAATGACTCATTGGGCGAATCGCTCTGGAACTGAAAACGGAACGCTCACTGACATTTGCTCTATCTGAAAGTCTGATAAACGCCGGAAAAATGACTAAGTCCAAAATAAAAATGTGTTCAACTTTTTTCAATTTTACCCCCGTGGGATATATATTCTACCCACACACATTTGGAACTCTCCTGGGGTACCCTCACACATATTATTCCCTTATTTAGTGGATATTTTCACAAAAAAGTGAAATTTTCAAAAATCCAAAATATTTCCTGAAAACGACTAAATATCAATGACTCATTGGGCAAATCGCTCTGGAACTGAAATCGGAACGCTCACTGACATTTGCCCTATCTGAAAGTCTGAAAAACGCCAGAAAAATGACTAAGTCCAAAAAAATTTTTTTTCAACTTTTTTCAATTTTACCCCTGTGGGATATATATTCTACCCACACACATTTGGAACTCTCCTGGGGTACCCTCACACATATTATTCCCTCATTTAGTGGATATTTTCACAAAAAAGGGAAATTTTCAAAAGTCCAGAAAATTGGCTGAAAACGACTAAACATCAAGGACTCATTGGGCGAATCGCTCTGGAACTGAAATCAGAACGCTCAGTGACATTTCCCCTATCTGAAAGTCTGATAAACGCCGGAAAAATGACTAAGTCCAAAAACAATTTTTTTTCAACTTTTTTCAATTTTACCCCTGTGCGATATTTATTCTACCCACACACATTTGGAACTCTCCTGGGGTACCCTCACACATATTATTCCATCATTTAGTGGATATTTTCACATAAAAGTGAAATTTTCAAAAATCCAGAAAATTGGCTGAAAACGACTAAATATCAAGGACTCATTGGGCGAATCGCTCTGGAACTGAATTCGGAACGCTCACTGACATTTGCCCTATCTGAAAGTCTGATAAACGCCGGAAAAATGACTAAGTCCAAAAAAAAATTTTTTTCAACTTTTTTCACTTTTACCCCTGTGGGATATATATTCTACCCACACACATTTGGAACTCTCCTGGGGTACCCTCACACATATTATTCCCTCATTTAGTGGATATTTTCACAAAAAAGTGAAATTTTCAAAAATCCAAAATATTGGCTGAAAACGACTAAATATCAATGACTCATTGGGCGAATCGCTCTGGAACTGAAATCGGAATGCTCACTGACATTTGTTCTATCTAAAAGTCTGATAAACGCCGGAAAAATGACTAAGTCCAAAAAAAAAATTTGTTCAACTTTTTTCAAGTTTACCCCCGTGGGATATATATTCTACCCACACACATTTGGAACTCTCCTGGGGTACCCTCACACATATTATTCCCTCATTTAGTGGATATTTTCACAAAAAAGTGAAATTTTCAAAAATCCAGAAAATTGGCTGAAAACGACTAAATATCAAGGACTCATTGGGCGAATCGCTCTGGAACTGAAATCGTAATGCTCACTGACATTTGCTCTATCTGAAAGTCTGATAAACGCCGGAAAAATGACTAAGTCCAAAAAAAAAATTTGTTCAACTTTTTTAAATTTTACCCCCTTTGGATATATACTCTACCCACACACATTTGGAACTCTCCTGGTGTACCCTCACACATATTATTACCTCATTTAGTGGATATTTTCACAAAAAAGTGAAATTTTCAAAAATCCAAAATATTGGCTGAAAACGACTAAATATCAAGGACTCATTGGGCGAATCGCTCTGTAACTGAAATCGGAACGCTCACTGACATTTGCCATATCTGAAAGTCTGATAAACGCCAGAAAATGACTAAGTCCAAAAAAAAAATGTTTTCAACTTTTTTCAATTTTACTCCCATGGGATATATATTCTACATAAACACATTTGGAACTCTCCTGGGGTACCCTCACACATATTATTCCCTCATTTAGTGGATAATTTCACAAAAAGTAAAATTTTCAAAAATCCAAAATATTGGCTGAAAACGACTCAATAACAGTGACTCATTGGGCGAATCACTCTGGAACTGAAATCGGATCGCTCACTGACATTTGCCCTATCTGAAAGTCTGAAAAACGCCAGAAAAATGACTAAGTCCAAAAAAAAAATGTTTTCAACTTTTTTCAATTTTACCCCCATGGGATATATATTCTACATACACACATTTGGATCTCTCCTGGGGTACCCTCACACATATTATTCCCTCATTTAGTGGACATTTTCACAAAAAAGTGAAATTTTCAAAAATCCAAAATATTTCCTGAAAACGACTAAATATCAATGACTCATTGGGCGAATCGCTCTGGAACTGAAATCGGAACGCTCACTGACATTTGCCCTATCTGAAAGTCTGATAAACGCCGGAAAAATGACTAAGTCCAAAAAAAAAATGTTTTCAGCTTTTTTAAATTTTACCCCCGTGAGATATATATTCTACCCACACAGATTTGGAACTCTCCTGGGGTACCTTCACACATATTATTCAATCATTTAGTGGATATTTTCACAAAAAAAGTGACATTTTCAAAAATCCAAAATATTGGCTGAAAACGACTAAATATCAAGGACTCATTGGGCGAATCGCTCTGGAACTGAAATCGGAACGCTCACTGACATTTCCCCTATCTGAAAGTCTGATAAACGCCGGAAAAATGACTAAGTCCAAAAGAAAATTTGTTCAACTTTTTTCAAGTTTACCCCTGTGGGATATATATTCTACCCACACACATTTGGAACTCTCCTGGGGTACCCTCACACATATTATTCCCTCATTTAGTGGATATTTTCACAAAAATTAAAATTTTCAAAAATCCAGAAAATTGGCTGAAAACGACTAAATATCAAGGACTCATTGGGCGAATCGCTCTGGAACTGAAATCGGAACGCTCACTGACATTTGCTCTATCTGAAAGTCTGATAAACGCAGGAAAAATGACTAAGTCCAAAAAAAAAATTTGTTCAACTTTTTTCAATTTTACCCCCGTGGGATATATATTCTACCCACACACATTTGGAACTCTCCTGGGGTACCCTCACACATATTATTCCCTCATTTAGTGGATATTTTCACAAAAAAGTGAAATTTTCAAAAATCCAAAATATTTTCTGAAAACGACTAAATATCAATGACTCATTGGGCGAATCGCTCTGGAACTGACATCGGAACGCTCACTGACATTTGCCCTATTTGAAAGTCTGAAAAACGCCGGAAAAATGACTAAGTCCAAAAACAATTTTTTTTCAACTTTTTTCAATTTTACCCCTGTGGGATATATATTCTACCCACACACATTTGGAACTCTCCTGGGGTACCCTCACACATATTATTCCCTCATTTAGTGGATATTTTCACAAAAAAAGTGACATTTTCAAAAATCCAAAATATTGGCTGAAAACGACTAAATATCAAGGACTCATTGGGCGAATCGCTCTGGAACTGAAATCGGAACGCTCACTGACATTTCCCCTATCTGAAAGTCTGATAAACGCCGGAAAAATGACTAAGTCCAAAAAAAAAATGTTTTCAACTTTTTAAAATTTTACCCCCGTGAGATATATATTCTACCCACACACATTTGGAACTCTCCTGGGGTACCTTCACACATATTATTCAATCATTTAGTGGATATTTTCACAAAAAAGTGAAATTTTCAAAAATTCAGAAAATTGGCTAAAAACTACTAAATATCAAGGATTCATTGGGCGAATCGCTCTGGAACTGAAAACAGAATGCTCACTGACATTTCCCCTATCTGAAAGTCTGATAAACGCCGGAAAAATGACTAAGTCCAAAAGAAAATTTGTTAAACTTTTTTCAAGTTTACCCCTGTGGGATATATATTCTACCCACACACATTTGGAACTCGCCTAGGGTACCCTCACACATATTATTCCCTCATTTAGTGGATATTTTCACAAAAAAGTGAAATTTTCAAAAATCCAGAAAATTGGCTGAGAACGACTAAATATCAAGGACTCATTGGGCAAATCGCTCTGGAACTGAATTCGGAACGCTCACTGACATTTGCCCTATCTGAAAGTCTGAAAAACGCCAGAAAATGACTAAGTCCAAAAAAAAAATTTGTTCAACTTTTTTCAATTTTACCCCCTTGGGATATATACTCTACCCACACACATTTGGAACTCTCTTGGTGTACCCTCACACATATTATTACCTCATTTAGTGGATATTTTCACAAAAAAGTGAAATTTTCAAAAATCCAAAATATTTCCTGAAAACGACTAAATATCAATGACTCATTGGGCGAATCGCTCTGGAACTGAAATCGGAACGCTCACTGACATTTGCCCTATCTGAAAGTCTGAAAAACGTCGGAAAAATGACTAAGTCCAAAAACAATTTTTTTTCAACCTTTTTCAATTTTAACCCTGTGGGATATTTATTCTACCCACACACATTTGGAACTCTCCTGGGGTACCCTCACACATATTATTCCGTCATTTAGTGGATATTTTCACAAAAAAGTGAAATTTTCAAAAATCCAGAAAATTGGCTGAAAACGACTAAATATCAAGGACTCATTGGGCGAATCGCTCTGGAACTGAATTCGGAACGCTCACTGACATTTGCCCTATCTGAAAGTCTGATAAACGCCGGAAAAATGACTAAGTCCAAAAAAAATTTTTTTTCAACTTTTTTCACTTTTACCCCTGTGGGATATATATTCTACCCACACACATTTGGAACTCTCCTGGGGTACCCTCACACATATTATTCCCTCATTTAGTGGATATTTTCACAAAAAAGTGAAATTTTCAAAAATCCAAAATATTTTCTGAAAACGACTAAATATCAATGACTCATTGGGCGAATCGCTCTGGAACTGACATCGGAACGCTCACTGACATTTGCCCTATTTGAAAGTCTGAAAAACGCCGGAAAAATGACTAAGTCCAAAAACAATTTTTTTTCAACTTTTTTCAATTTTACCCCTGTGGGATATATATTCTACCCACACACATTTGGAACTCTCCTGGGGTACCCTCACACATATTATTCCCTCATTTAGTGGATATTTTCACAAAAAAAGTGACATTTTCAAAAATCCAAAATATTGGCTGAAAACGACTAAATATCAAGGACTCATTGGGCGAATCGCTCTGGAACTGAAATCGGAACGCTCACTGACATTTCCCCTATCTGAAAGTCTGAAAAACGCCGGAAAAATGACTAAGTCCAAAAAAAAAATGTTTTCAACTTTTTAAAATTTTACCCCCGTGAGATATATATTCTACCCACACACATTTGGAACTCTCCTGGGGTACCTTCACACATATTATTCAATCATTTAGTGGATATTTTCACAAAAAAGTGAAATTTTCAAAAATTCAGAAAATTGGCTAAAAACTACTAAATATCAAGGACTCATTGGGCGAATCGCTCTGGAACTGAAAACAGAATGCTCACTGACATTTCCCCTATCTGAAAGTCTGATAAACGCCGGAAAAATGACTAAGTCCAAAAGAAAATTTGTTAAACTTTTTTCAAGTTTACCCCTGTGGGATATATATTCTACCCACACACATTTGGAACTCGCCTAGGGTACCCTCACACATATTATTCCCTCATTTAGTGGATATTTTCACAAAAAAGTGAAATTTTCAAAAATCCAGAAAATTGGCTGAGAACGACTAAATATCAAGGACTCATTGGGCAAATCGCTCTGGAACTGAATTCGGAACGCTCACTGACATTTGCCCTATCTGAAAGTCTGAAAAACGCCAGAAAATGACTAAGTCCAAAAAAAAAATTTGTTCAACTTTTTTCAATTTTACCCCCTTGGGATATATACTCTACCCACACACATTTGGAACTCTCCTGGTGTACCCTCACACATATTATTACCTCATTTAGTGGATATTTTCACAAAAAAGTGAAATTTTCAAAAATCCAAAATATTTCCTGAAAACGACTAAATATCAATGACTCATTGGGCGAATCGCTCTGGAACTGAAATCGGAACGCTCACTGACATTTGCCCTATCTGAAAGTCTGAAAAACGTCGGAAAAATGACTAAGTCCAAAAACAATTTTTTTTCAACCTTTTTCAATTTTAACCCTGTGGGATATTTATTCTACCCACACACATTTGGAACTCTCCTGGGGTACCCTCACACATATTATTCCGTCATTTAGTGGATATTTTCACAAAAAAGTGAAATTTTCAAAAATCCAGAAAATTGGCTGAAAACGACTAAATATCAAGGACTCATTGGGCGAATCGCTCTGGAACTGAATTCGGAACGCTCACTGACATTTGCCCTATCTGAAAGTCTGATAAACGCCGGAAAAATGACTAAGTCCAAAAAAAAATTTTTTTCAACTTTTTTCACTTTTACCCCTGTGGGATATATATTCTACCCACACACATTTGGAACTCTCCTGGGGTACCCTCACACATATTATTCCCTCATTTAGTGGATATTTTCACAAAAAAGTGAAATTTTCAAAAATCCAAAATATTGGCTGAAAACGACTAAATATCAATGACTCATTGGGCGAATCGCTCTGGAACTGAAATCGGAATGCTCACTGACATTTGATCTATCTGAAAGTCTGATAAACGCCGGAAAAATGACTAAGTCAAAAAAAATTTTTTTTTCAACTTTTTTCAATTTTACCCCTGTGGGATATATATTCTACCCACACACATTTGGAACTCTCCTGGGGTACCCTCACATATATTATTCCCTCATTTAGTGGATATTTTCACAAAAAAGTGAAATTTTCAGAAATCCAGAAAATTGGCTGAAAACGACTAAATATCAGGGACTCATTGGGCGAATCGCTCTGGAACTGAAATCGAAACGCTCACTGACATTTGCCCTATCTGAAAGTCGGAAAAACGCCAGAAAAATGAATAAGTCCAAAAAAAAAATGTTTTCAACTATTTTCAATTTTACCCCCATGGGATATATATTCTACATACACACATTTGGAACTCTCCTGGGGTACCCTCACACATATTATTCCCTCATTTAGTGGATATTTTCACAAAAAGTAAAATTTTCAAAAATCCAGAAAACTGGCTGAAAACGACTAAATGTCAAGGACTCATTGGGCGAATCACTCTGGAACTGAAATCGGAACGCTCACTGACATTTGCTCTATCTGAGAGTCTGATAAACGCCGGAAAAATGACTAAGTCCAAAAAAATAATTTGTTCAACTTTTTTCAAGTTTACCCCCGTGGGATATTTATTCTACCCACACACATTTGGAACTCTCCTGGGGTACCCTCACACATATTATTCCCTCATTTAGTGGATATTTTCACAAAAAAGTGAAATTTTCAAAAATCCAAAATATTTCCTGAAAACGACTAAATATCAATGACTCATTGGGCAAATCGCTCTGGAACTGACATCGGAACGCCCACTGACATTTGCCCTATCTGAAAGTCTGAAAAAAGCCGGAAAAATGACTAAGTCCAAAAATAATTTTTTTTCAACTTTTTTCAATTTTACCCCTGTGGGATATATATTCTACCCACACACATTTGGAACTCTCCTGGGGTACCCTCACACATATTATTCCCTCATTTAGTGGATATTTTCACAAAAAAAGTGAAATTTTCAAAAATCCAGAATATTGGCTGAAAACGACTAAATATCAAGGACTCATTGGGCGAATCGCTCTGGAACTGAAATCGGAACGCTCACTGACATTTGCCATATCTGAAAGTCTGATAAACGCCAGAAAATGACTAAGTCCAAAAAAAAAATGTTTTCAACTTTTTTCAATTTTACTCCCATGGGATATATATTCTACATAAACACATTTGGAACTCTCCTGGGGTACCCTCACACATATTATTCCCTCATTTAGTGGATATTTTCACAAAAATTAAAATTTTCCAAAATCCAGAAAATTGGCTGAAAACGAATAAATATCAAGGACTCATTGGGCGAATCGCTCTGGAACTGAAATCGGAACGCTCACTGACATTTGCCCTATCTGAAAGTCTGAAAAACGCCAGAAAAATGACTAAGTCCAAAAAAAAAATGTTTTCAACTTTTTTCAATTTTACCCCCATGGGATATATATTCTACATACACACATTTGGAACTCTCCAGGGGTACCCTCACACATATTATTCCCTCATTTAGTGGATATTTTCACAAAAAGTAAAATTTTCAAAAATCCAAAATATTGGCTGAAAACGACTCAATATCAGTGACTCATTGGGCGAATTGCTCTGGAACTGAAATCGGATCGCTCACTGACATTTGCTCTATCTGAAAGTCTGATAAACGCCGGAAAAATGACTAAGTCCAAAAAAAAAATTTGTTCAACTTTTTTCAATTTTACCCCCGTGGGATATATATTCTACCCACACACATTTGGAACTCTCCTGGGGTACCCTCACACATATTATTCCCTCATTTAGTGGACATTTTCACAAAAAAGTGAAATTTTCAAAAATCCAAAATATTTCCTGAAAACGACTAAATATCAATGACTCATTGGGTGAATCGCTCTGGAACTGAAATCGTAACGCTCACTGACATTTGCCCTATCTGAAAGTCTGAAAAACGCCAGAAAAATGACTAAGTCCAAAAAAAAAATGTTTTCAACTTTTTTCAATTTTACCCCCATGGGATATATATTCTACATACACACATTTGGAACTCTCCTGGGGTTCCCTCACACATATTATTCCCTCATTTAGTGGACATTTTCACAAAAAAGTGAAATTTTCAAAAATCCAAAATATTTCCTGAAAACGACTAAATATCAATGACTCATTGGGCGAATCGCTCTGGAACTGAAATCGGAACGCTCACTGACATTTGCCCTATCTGAAAGTCTGAAAAAAGCCGGAAAAATGACTAAGTCCAAAAACAATTTTTTTTCAACTTTTTTCAATTTTACCCCTGTGGGATATATATTCTACCCACACACATTTGGAACTCTCCTGGGGTACCCTCACACATATTATTCCCTCATTTAGTGGATATTTTCACAAAAAAGTGAAATTTTCAAAAATCCAGAATATTGGCTGAAAACGACTAAATATCAAGGACTCATTGGGCGAATCGCTCTGGAACTGAAATCGGAACGCTCACTGACATTTGTCATATCTGAAAGTCTGATAAACGCCAGAAAATGACTAAGTCCAAAAAAAAAATGTTTTCAACTTTTTTCAATTTTACTCCCATGGGATATATATTCTACATAAACACATTTGGAACTCTCCTGGGGTACCCTCACACATATTATTCCCTCATTTAGTGGATATTTTCACAAAAATTAAAATTTTCCAAAATCCAGAAAATTGGCTGAAAACGACTAAATATCAAGGACTCATTGGGCGAATCGCTCTGCAACTGAAATCAGAATGCTCACTGACATTTCCCCTATCTGAAAGTCTGATAAACGCCGGAAAAATGACTAAGTCCAAAAGAAAATTTGTTCAACTTTTTTCAAGTTTACCCCTGTGGGATATATATTCTACCCACACACATTTGGAACTCTCCTGGGGTACCCTCACACATATTATTCCCTCATTTAGTGGATATTTTCACAAAAATTAAAATTTTCAAAAATCCAGAAAATTGGCTGAAAACGACTAAATATCAACTACTCATTGGGCGAATCGCTCTGGAACTGAAATCGGAATGCTCACTGACATTTGTCCTATCTGAAAGTCTGATAAACGCCGGAAAAATGACTAAGTCCAAAAGAAAATTTGTTCAACTTTTTTCAAGTTTACCCCTGTGGGATATATATTCTACCCACACACATTTGGAACTCTCCTGGGGTACCCTCACACATATTATTCCCTCATTTAGTGGATATTTTCACAAAAATTAAAATTTTCCAAAATCCAGAAAATTGGCTGAAAACGACTAAATATCAAGGACTCATTGGGCGAATCGCTCTGCAACTGAAATCAGAATGCTCACTGACATTTCCCCTATCTGAAAGTCTGATAAACGCCGGAAAAATGACTAAGTCCAAAAGAAAATTTGTTCAACTTTTTTCAAGTTTACCCCTGTGGGATATATATTCTACCCACACACATTTGGAACTCTCCTGGGGTACCCTCACACATATTATTCCCTCATTTAGTGGATATTTTCACAAAAAGTAAAATTTTCAAAAATCCAAAATATTGGCTGAAAACGACTCAATATCAGTGACTCATTGGGCGAAACGCTCTGGAACTGAAATCGGAACGCTCACTGACATTTGCTCTATCTGAAAGTCTGATAAACGCAGGAAAAATGACTAAGTCCAAAAAAAAAATTTGTTCAACTTTTTTCAATTTTACCCCCGTGGGATATATATTCTACCCACACACATTTGGAACTCTCCTGGGGTACCCTCACACATATTATTCCCTCATTTAGTGGATATTTTCACAAAAAAAGTGACATTTTCAAAAATCCAAAATATTGGCTGAAAACGACTAAATATCAAGGACTCATTGGGCGAATCGCTCTGGAACTGAAATCGGAACGCTCACTGACATTTCCCCTATCTGAAAGTCTGATGAACGCCGGAAAAATGACTAAGTCCAAAAAAAAAATGTTTTCAACTTTTTAAAATTTTACCCCGTGAGATATATATTCTACCCACACACATTTGGAACTCTCCTGGGGTACCTTCACACATATTATTCAATCATTTAGTGGATATTTTCACAAAAAAGTGAAATTTTCAAAAATTCTGAAAATTGGCTAAAAACTACTAAATATCAAGGATTCTTTGGGCGAATCACTCTGGAACTGAAATTGGAATGCTCACTGACATTTCCCTTATCTGAAAGTCTGATAAACGCCAGAAAAATGACTAAGTCTAAAAAAAAAAATGTTTTCAACTTTTTTCAATTTTACCCCCGTGGGATATATATTCTACACATTTGGAACTCTCCTGGGGTACCCTCACACATATTATTCCCTCATTTAGTGGATATTTTCACAAAAAAGTGAAATTTTCAAAAATCCAGTAAATTGGCTGAAAATGACTAAATATTAAGGACTCATTGGGCGAATCGCTCTGGAACTGAAAACGGAACGCTCACTGACATTTCCCCTATCTGAAAGTCTCATAAACGCTAGAAAAATGACTAAGTCCAAAAAAAAATTTTATTAAACTTTTTTCAATTTTTCCCCCGTGGGATATATATTCTACCTACACACATTTGGAACTCTCCTGGGGTACCCTCACACATATTGTTCCCTCATTTAGTGGATATTTTCACAAAAAAGTGAAATTTTCAAAAATCCAGAAAATTGGCTGAAAATAACTTAATATCAAGGACTCATTGGGCGAATCGCTCTGGAACTGATATCGGAAAGCTCACTGACATTTCCCCTATCTGAAAGTCTGATAAACGCTGGAAAAATGACTAAGTCCCAAAAAAAAATTTTTTCAACTTTTTTCAATTTTACCCCCGTAGGATATATATTCTACCCACACACATTTGGAACTCTACTGGGGTGCCCTCACACTTATTATTCCCTCATTTAGTGGATAATTTCACAAAAAAGTGAAATTTTCAAAAATCCAAAATATTGGCTGAAAACGACTAAATATCAAGGACTCATTGGGCGAATCACTCTGGAACTGAAATCGGAACGCTCACTGACATTTGCCCTATCTGAATGTCTGATAAATGCCGGAAAAGTGACAAAGTCCAAAAAAAAAATTTTTTTCAACATTTTTCAATTTTACCCCCGTGGGATATATATTCTACCCACACACATTTGGAACTCTCCTGGGGTACCCTCACACATATTATTCCCTCATTTAGTGGATATTTTCACAAAAAAGTGAAATTTTCAAAAATCCAGTAAATTGGCTGAAAACGACTAAATATCAAGGACTCATTGGGCGAATCACTCTGGAACTGAAATCGGAACGCTCACTGACATCTCCCCTATCTGAAAGTCTGATAAACGCCAGAAAATGACTAAGTCCCAAAAAAAAATGTTTTCAACTTTTTTCAATTTTACCCCCGTGGGATATATATTCTAAACATTTGGAACTCTCCTGGGGTACCCTCACACATATTATTCCCTCATTTAGTGGATATTTTCACAAAAAAGTGAAATTTACAAAAATCCAGTAAATTGGCTGAAAACGACTAAATATCAAGGACTCATTGGGCGAATCGCTCTGGAACTGAAATCGGAACGATCACTGACATTTGCCCTATCTGAAAGTCTGATAAACGCCGGAAAAATGACTAAGTCTAAAAAAAAAATTTTTAAACTTTTTTCAATTTTACCCCCGTGGGATATATATTCTACCCACACACATTTGGAACTCTCCTTGGGTACCCTCACACATATTGTTCCCTCATTTAGTGTATATTTTCACAAAAAAGTGAAATTTTCAAAAATCCAGAAAATTGGCTGAAAATGACTTAATATCAAGGACTCATTGGGCGAATCGCTCTGGAACTGATATCGGAAAGCTGACTGACATTTCCCCTATCTGAAAGTCTGATAAACGCTGTAAAAATGACTAAGTCCAAAAAAAAAATGTTTTCAACTTTTTTCAATTTACCCCCGTGGGATATATATTCTACACATTTGAAACTCTCCTGGGGTACCCTCACACATATTATTCCCTCATTTAGTGGATATTTTCACAAAAAAGTGAAATTTTCAAAAATCCAGTAAATTGGCTGAAAACGACTAAATATCAAGGACTCATTGGGCGAATCACTCTGGAACTGAAATCGGAACGCTCACTGACATCTCCCCTATCTGAAAGTCTGATAAACGCCAGAAAATGACTAAGTCCCAAAAAAAAATGTTTTCAACTTTTTTCAATTTTACCCCCGTGGGATATATATTCTAAACATTTGGAACTCTCCTGGGGTACCCTCACACATATTATTCCCTCATTTAGTGGATATTTTCACAAAAAAGTGAAATTTACAAAAGTCCAGTAAATTGGCTGAAAACTACTAAATATCAAGGACTCATTGGGCGAATCGCTCTGGAACTGAAATCGGAACGCTCACTGACATTTGCCCTATCTGAAAGTCTGATAAACGCCAGAAAAATGACTAAGTCCAAAAAAAAAATGTTTTCAACTTTTTTCAATTTTACCCCCGTGGGATATATATTCTAAACATTTGGAACTCTCCTGGGGTACCCTCACACATATTATTCCCTCATTTAGTGGATATTTTCACAAAAAAGTGAAATTTTCAAAAATCCAAAATATTGGCTGAAAACGACTAAATATCAAGGACTCATTGGGCGAATCACTCTGGAACTGAAATCGGAACGCTCACTGACATTTGCCCTATCTGAAAGTCTGATAAACGCGGGAAAAGTGACTAAGTCCACAAAAAAAATTTTTTTCAACATTTTTCAATTTTACCCCCGTGGGATATATATTCTACCCATACACATTTGGAACTCTCCTGGGGTACCCTCACACATATTATTCCCTCATTTAGTGGATATTTTCACAAAAAAGTGAAATTTTCAAAAATCCAGTAAATTGGCTGAAAACGACTAAATATCAAGGACTCATTGGGCGAATCGCTCTGGAACTGAAATCGGAACGCTCACTGACATTTCCCCTATCTGAAAGTCTGATAAACGCCAGAAAAATGACTAAGTCCAAAAAAAAATTTTATTAAACTTTTTTCAATTTTACCCCCGTGGGATATTTATTCTACCCAAACACATTTGGAAATCTCCTGGGGTACCCTCACACATATTATTCCCTCATTTAGTGGATATTTTCACAAAAAAGTGAAATTTTCAAAAATCCAGTAAATTGGCTGAAAACGACTAAATATCAAGGACTCATTGGGCGAATCGCTCTGGAACTGAAATCGGAACGATCACTGACATTTGCCCTATCTGAAAGTCTGATAAACGCCGGAAAAATGACTAAGTCTAAAAAAAAATTTTTTAAACTTTTTTCAATTTTACCCCCGTGGGATATATATTCTACCCACACACATTTGGAACTCTCCTTGGGTACCCTCACACATATTATTCCCTCATTTAGTGGATATTTTCACAAAAAAGTGAAATTTTCAAAAATCCAAAATATTGGCTGAAAACGACTAAATATCAAGGACTCATTGGGCGAATCGCTCTGGGACTGAAACCGGAACGCTCACTTACATTTGCCCTATCTGAAAGTCTGATAAACGCCGGAAAAGTGACTAAGTCCAAAAAAAAATTTTTTTTCAACATTTTTCAATTTTACCCCCGTGGGATATATATTCTACCCACACACATTTGGAACTCTCCTGGGGTACCCTCACACATATTATTCCCTCATTTAGTGGATATTTTCACAAAAAAGTGAAATTTTCAAAAATCCAGTAAATTGGCTGAAAACGACTAAATATCAAGGACTCATTGGGCGAATCACTCTGGAACTGAAATCGGAACGCTCACTGACATCTCCCCTATCTGAAAGTCTGATAAACGCCAGAAAATGACTAAGTCCCAAAAAAAAATGTTTTCAACTTTTTTCAATTTTACCCCCGTGGGATATATATTCTAAACATTTGGAACTCTCCTGGGGTACCCTCACACATATTATTCCCTCATTTAGTGGATATTTTCACAAAAAAGTGAAATTTACAAAAATCCAGTAAATTGGCTGAAAACGACTAAATATCAAGGACTCATTGGGCGAATCGCTCTGGAACTGAAATCGGAACGCTCACGGACATTTGCCCTATCTGAAAGTCTGATAAACGCCAGAAAAATGACTAAGTCCAAAAAAAAAATGTTTTCAACTTTTTTCAATTTTACCCCCGTGGGATATATATTCTACACATTTGGAACTCTCCTGGGGTACCCTCACACATATTATTCCCTCATTTAGTGGATATTTTCTCAAAAAAGTGAAATTTTCAAAAATCCAAAATATTGGCTGAAAACAACTAAATATCAAGGACTCATTGGGCGAATCGCTTTGGAACTGAAATCGGAACGCTCACTGACATTTGCCCTATCTGAAAGTCTGATAAACGCCGGAAAAATGACTAAGTCCAAAAAAAAAATGTTTTCAACTTTTTTAAATTTTACCCCCGTGGGATATATATTCTACACATTTGGAACTCTCCTGGGGAACCCTCACACATATTATTCCCTCATTTAGTGGATATTTTCACAAAAAAGTGAAATTTTCAAAAGTCCAGTAAATTGGTTGAAAACGACTAAATATCAAGGACTCATTGGGCGAATAGCTCTGGAACTGAAATCGGAACGCTCACTGACATTTGCCCTATCTGAAAGTCTGATAAACGCTGGAAAAATGACTAAGTCCAAAAAAAAAATTTTTTTCAACTTTTTTCAATTTTACCCCTGTGGGATATATATTCTACCCACACACATTTGGAACTCTACTGGGGTGCCCTCACACATATTATTCCCTCATTTCGTGGATATTTTCACAAAAAAGTGAAATTTTCAAAAATCCAAAATATTGGCTGAAAACGACTAAATATCAAGGACTCATTGGGCGAATCGCTCTGGGACTGAAACCGGAACGCTCACTGACATTTCCCCTATCTGAAAGTCTGATAAACGCCAGAAAAATGACTAAGTCCAAAAAAAAATTTTATTAAACTTTTTTCAATTTTACCCCCGTGGGATATATATTCTACCCAAACACATTTGGAAATCTCCTGGGGTACCCTCACACATATTATTCCCTCATTTAGTGGATATTTTCACAAAAAAGTGAAATTTTCAAAAATCCAGTAAATTGGCTGAAAACGACTAAATATCAAGGACTCATTGGGCGAATCGCTCTGGAACTGAAATCGAAACGATCACTGACATTTGCCCTATCTGAAAGTCTGATAAACGCCGGAAAAATGACTAAGTCTAAAAAAAAATTTTTTAAACTTTTTTCAATTTTACCCCCGTGGGATATATATTCTAACCACACACATTTGGAACTCTCCTTGGGTACCCTCACACATATTGTTCCCTCATTTAGTGGATATTTTCTCAAAAAAGTGAAATTTTCAAAAATCCAAAATATTGGCTGAAAACAACTAAATATCAAGGACTCATTGGGCGAATCGCTTTGGAACTGAAATCGGAACGCTCACTGACATTTGCCCTATCTGAAAGTCTGATAAACGCCGGAAAAATGACTAAGTAAAAAAAAAAAATGTTTTCAACTTTTTTAAATTTTACCCCCGTGGGATATATATTTTACACATTTGGAACACTCCTGGGGAACCCTCACACATATTATTCCCTCATTTAGTGGATATTTTCACAAAAAAGTGAAATTTTCAAAAGTCCAGTAAATTGGCTGAAAGCGACTAAATATCAAGGACTCATTGGGCGAATAGCTCTGGAAATGAAATCGGAACGCTCACTGACATTTGCCCTATCTGAAAGTCTGATAAACGCTGGAAAAATGACTAAGTCCAAAAAAAAAAATTTTTTCAACTTTTTTCAATTTTACCCCTGTGGGATATATATTCTACCCACACACATTTGGAACTCTACTGGGGTGCCCTCACACATAATATTCCCTCATTTCGTGGATATTTTCACAAAAAAGTGAAATTTTCAAAAATCCAAAATATTGGCTGAAAACGACTAAATATCAAGGACTCATTGGGCGAATCGCTCTGGGACTGAAACCGGAATGCTCACTGACATTTGCCCTATCTGAAAGTCTGATAAACGCCGGAAAAGTGACTAAGTCCAAAAAAAAATTTTTTTTCAACATTTTTCAATTTTACCCCAGTGGGATATATATTCTACCCACACACATTTGGAACTCTTCTGGGGTACACTCACACATATTATTCCCTCATTTAGTGGATATTTTCCCAAAAAAGTGAAATTTTCAAAAATCCAGAAAATTGGCTGAAAACGACTAAATATCAAGGATTCATTGGGCGAATCACTCTGGAACTGAAATCGGAACGCTCACTGACATTTGCCCTATCTGAAAGTCTGATAAACGCCAGAAAAATGACTAAGTCCAAAAAAAAAATGTTTTCAACTTTTTTCAATTTTACCCCCGTGGGATATAAATTCTAAACATTTGGAACTCTCCTGGGGTACCCTCACACATATTATTCCCTCATTTAGTGGATATTTTCACAAAAAAGTAGAATTTTCAAAAATCCAAAATATTGGCTGAAAACGACTAAATATCAAGGACTCATTGGGCGAATCGCTCTGGAACTGAAATCGGAATGATCACTGACATTTCCCCTATCTGAAAGTCTGATAAACGCCGGAAAAATGACTAAGTCCAAAAAAAAATGTTATTAAACTTTTTTCAATTTTACCCCCGTGGGATATATATTCTACCCACACACATTTGGAACTCTCCTGGGGTACCCTCACACATATTATTCCCTCATTTAGTGGATATTTTCTCAAAAAAGTGAAATTTTCAAAAATCCAAAATATTGGCTGAAAACAACTAAATATCAAGGACTCATTGGGCGAATCGCTTTGGAACTGAAATCGGAACGCTCACTGACATTTGCCCTATCTGAAAGTCTGATAAACGCCGGAAAAATGACTAAGTCCAAAAAAAAAATGTTTTCAACTTTTTTAAATTTTACCCCCGTGGGATATATATTCTACACATTTGGAACTCTCCTGGGGAACCCTCACACATATTATTCCCTCATTTAGTGGATATTTTCACAAAAAAGTGAAATTTTCAAAAATCCAGTAAATTGGCTGAAAACGACTAAATATCAAGGACTCATTGGGCGAATCGCTCTGGAACTGAAATCGGAACGCTCACTGACATTTCCCCTATCTGAAAGTCTGATAAACGCCAGAAAAATGACTAAGTCCAAAAAAAAATTTTATTAAACTTTTTTCAATTTTACCCCCGTGGGATATATATTCTACCCAAACACATTTGGAAATCTCCTGGGGTACCCTCACACATATTATTCCCTCATTTAGTGGATATTTTCACAAAAAAGTGAAATTTTCAAAAATCCAGAAAATTGGCTGAAAATAACTTAATATCAAGGACTCATTGGGCGAATCGCTCTGGAACTGATATCGGAAAGCTGACTAACATTTCCCCTATCTGAAAGTCTGAAAAACGCCAGAAAAATGACTAAGTCCAAAAAAAAAATGTTTTCAACTTTTTTCAATTTTACCCCCATGGGATATATATTCTACACATTTGGAACTCTCCTGGGGTGCCCTCACACATATTATTCCCTCATTTAGTGGATAATTTCACAAAAAAGTGACATTTTCAAAAATCCAGAAAATTGGCTGAAAATGACTTAATATCTAGGACTCATTGGGCGAATCGCTCTGGAACTGAAATTGGAACGCTCACTGACATTTGCCCTATCTGAAAGTCTGATAAACGCCGGAAAAATGACTAAGTCTAATAAAAAAAATTTTTCAACTTTTTTCAATTTTACCCCCGTGGGATATATATTCTACCCACACACATTTGGAACTCTCCTGGGGTACCCTCACACATATTGTTCCCTCATTTAGTGGATATTTTCACAAAAAAGTTAAATTTTCAAAATTCCAGAAAATTGGCTGAAAATGACTAAATATCAAGGATTCTTTGGGCGAATCACTCTGGAACTGAAATTGGAATGCTCACTGACATTTCCCTTATCTGAAAGTCTGATAAACGCCAGAAAAATGACTAAGTCTAAAAAAAAAAATGTTTTCAACTTTTTTCAATTTTACCCCCGTGGGATATATATTCTACACATTTGGAACTCTCCTGGGGTACCCTCACACATATTATTCCCTCATTTAGTGGATATTTTCACAAAAAAGTGAAATTTTCAAAAATCCAGTAAATTGGCTGAAAATGACTAAATATTAAGGACTCATTGGGCGAATCGCTCTGGAACTGAAATCGGAACGCTCACTGACATTTCCCCTATCTGAAAGTCTGATAAACGCCAGAAAAATGACTAAGTCCAAAAAAAAATTTTATTAAACTTTTTTCAATTTTACCCCCGTGGGATATATATTCTACCCAAACACATTTGGAAATCTCCTGGGGTACCCTCACACATATTATTCCCTCATTTAGTGGATATTTTCACAAAAAAGTGAAATTTTCAAAAATCCAGAAAATTGGCTGAAAATAACTTAATATCAAGGACTCATTGGGCGAATCGCTCTGGAACTGATATCGGAAAGCTGACTAACATTTCCCCTATCTGAAAGTCTGAAAAACGCCAGAAAAATGACTAAGTCCAAAAAAAAAATGTTTTCAACTTTTTTCAATTTTACCCCCATGGGATATATATTCTACACATTTGGAACTCTCCTGGGGTGCCCTCACACATATTATTCCCTCATTTAGTGGATAATTTCACAAAAAAGTGACATTTTCAAAAATCCAGAAAATTGGCTGAAAATGACTTAATATCTAGGACTCATTGGGCGAATCGCTCTGGAACTGAAATTGGAACGCTCACTGACATTTGCCCTATCTGAAAGTCTGATAAACGCCGGAAAAATGACTAAGTCTAATAAAAAAAATTTTTCAACTTTTTTCAATTTTACCCCCGTGGGATATATATTCTACCCACACACATTTGGAACTCTCCTGGGGTACCCTCACACATATTGTTCCCTCATTTAGTGGATATTTTCACAAAAAAGTTAAATTTTCAAAATTCCAGAAAATTGGCTGAAAATGACTAAATATCAAGGATTCTTTGGGCGAATCACTCTGGAACTGAAATTGGAATGCTCACTGACATTCCCCTTATCTGAAAGTCTGATAAACGCCAGAAAAATGACTAAGTCTAAAAAAAAAAATGTTTTCAACTTTTTTCAATTTTACCCCCGTGGGATATATATTCTACACATTTGGAACTCTCCTGGGGTACCCTCACACATATTATTCCCTCATTTAGTGGATATTTTCACAAAAAAGTGAAATTTTCAAAAATCCAGTAAATTGGCTGAAAATGACTAAATATTAAGGACTCATTGGGCGAATCGCTCTGGAACTGAAAACGGAACGCTCACTGACATTTCCCCTATCTGAAAGTCTCATAAACGCTAGAAAAATGACTAAGTCCAAAAAAAAATTTTATTAAACTTTTTTCAATTTTTCCCCCGTGGGATATATATTCTACCCACACACATTTGGAACTCTCCTGGGGTACCCTCACACATATTGTTCCCTCATTTAGTGGATATTTTCACAAAAAAGTGAAATTTTCAAAAATCCAGAAAATTGGCTGAAAATAACTTAATATCAAGGACTCATTGGGCGAATCGCTCTGGAACTGATATCGGAAAGCTCACTGACATTTCCCCTATCTGAAAGTCTGATAAACGCTGGAAAAATGACTAAGTCCCAAAAAAAAATTTTTTCAACTTTTTTCAATTTTACCCCCGTAGGATATATATTCTACCCACACACATTTGGAACTCTACTGGGGTGCCCTCACACTTATTATTCCCTCATTTAGTGGATAATTTCACAAAAAAGTGAAATTTTCAAAAATCCAAAATATTGGCTGAAAACGACTAAATATCAAGGACTCATTGGGCGAATCACTCTGGAACTGAAATCGGAACGCTCACTGACATTTGCCCTATCTGAATGTCTGATAAATGCCGGAAAAGTGACAAAGTCCAAAAAAAAAATTTTTTTCAACATTTTTCAATTTTACCCCCGTGGGATATATATTCTACCCACACACATTTGGAACTCTCCTGGGGTACCCTCACACATATTATTCCCTCATTTAGTGGATATTTTCACAAAAAAGTGAAATTTTCAAAAATCCAAAATATTGGCTGAAAACGACTAAATATCAAGGACTCATTGGGCGAATCACTCTGGAACTGAAATCGGAACGCTCACTGACATTTGCCCTATCTGAAAGTCTGATAAACGCGGGAAAAGTGACTAAGTCCACAAAAAAAATTTTTTTCAACATTTTTCAATTTTACCCCCGTGGGATATATATTCTACCCATACACATTTGGAACTCTCCTGGGGTACCCTCACACATATTATTCCCTCATTTAGTGGATATTTTCACAAAAAAGTGAAATTTTCAAAAATCCAGTAAATTGGCTGAAAACGACTAAATATCAAGGACTCATTGGGCGAATCGCTCTGGAACTGAAATCGGAACGCTCACTGACATTTCCCCTATCTGAAAGTCTGATAAACGCCAGAAAAATGACTAAGTCCAAAAAAAAATTTTATTAAACTTTTTTCAATTTTACCCCCGTGGGATATTTATTCTACCCAAACACATTTGGAAATCTCCTGGGGTACCCTCACACATATTATTCCCTCATTTAGTGGATATTTTCACAAAAAAGTGAAATTTTCAAAAATCCAGTAAATTGGCTGAAAACGACTAAATATCAAGGACTCTTTGGGCGAATCGCTCTGGAACTGAAATCGGAACGATCACTGACATTTGCCCTATCTGAAAGTCTGATAAACGCCGGAAAAATGACTAAGTCTAAAAAAAAATTTTTTAAACTTTTTTCAATTTTACCCCCGTGGGATATATATTCTACCCACACACATTTGGAACTCTCCTTCGGTACCCTCACACATATTGTTCCCTCATTTAGTGGATATTTTCACAAAAATGTGAAATTTTCAAAAATCCAGAAAATTGGCTGAAAATGACTTAATATCAAGGACTCATTGGGCGAATCGCTCTGGAACTGATATCGGAAAGCTGACTGACATTTCCCCTATCTGAAAGTCTGATAAACGCTGGAAAAATGACTAAGTCCAAAAAAAAAATTTTTTCAACTTTTTTCAATTTTACCCCTGTGGGATATATATTCTACCCACACACATTTGGAACTCTACTGGGGTGCCCTCACACATATTATTCCCTCATTTAGTGGATATTTTCACAAAAAAGTGAAATTTTCAAAAATCCAAAATATTGGCTGAAAACGACTAAATATCAAGGACTCATTGGGCGAATCGCTCTGGGACTGAAACCGGAACGCTCACTTACATTTGCCCTATCTGAAAGTCTGATAAACGCCGGAAAAGTGACTAAGTCCAAAAAAAAATTTTTTTTCAACATTTTTCAATTTTACCCCCGTGGGATATATATTCTACCCACACACATTTGGAACTCTCCTGGGGTACCCTCACACATATTATTCCCTCATTTAGTGGATATTTTCACAAAAAAGTGAAATTTACAAAAATCCAGTAAATTGGCTGAAAACGACTAAATATCAAGGACTCATTGGGCGAATCGCTCTGGAACTGAAATCGGAACGCTCACGGACATTTGCCCTATCTGAAAGTCTGATAAACGCCAGAAAAATGACTAAGTCCAAAAAAAAAATGTTTTCAACTTTTTTCAATTTTACCCCCGTGGGATATATATTCTAAACATTTGGAACTCTCCTGGAGTACCCTCACACATATTATTCCCTCATTTAGTGGATATTTTCACAAAAAAGTGAAATTTTCAAAAATCCAAAATATTGGCTGAAAACGACTAAATATCAAGGACTCATTGGGCGAATCACTCTGGAACTGAAATCGGAACGCTCACTGACATTTGCCCTATCTGAAAGTCTGATAAACGCGGGAAAAGTGACTAAGTCCACAAAAAAAATTTTTTTCAACATTTTTCAATTTTACCCCCGTGGGATATATATTCTACCCAAACACATTTGGAACTCTCCTGGGGTACCCTCACACATATTATTCCCCTCATTTAGTGGATATTTTCACAAAAAAGTAAAATTTTCAAAAATCCAGTAAATTGGCTGAAAACGACTAAATATCAAGGACTCATTGGGCGAATCGCTCTGGAACTGAAATCGGAACGCTCACTGACATTTCCCCTATCTGAAAGTCTGATAAACGCCAGAAAAATGACTAAGTCCAAAAAAAAATTTTATTAAACTTTTTTCAATTTTACCCCCGTGGGATATATATTCTACCCAAACACATTTGGAAATCTCCTGGGGTACCCTCACACATATTATTCCCTCATTTAGTGGATATTTTCACAAAAAAGTGAAATTTTCAAAAATCCAGTAAATTGGCTGAAAACGACTAAATATCAAGGACTCATTGGGCGAATCGCTCTGGAACTGAAATCGGAACGATCACTGACATTTGCCCTATCTGAAAGTCTGATAAACGCCGGAAAAATGACTAAGTCTAAAAAAAAATTTTTTAAACTTTTTTCAATTTTACCCCCGTGGGATATATATTCTACCCACACACATTTGGAACTCTCCTTGGGTACCCTCACACATATTATTCCCTCACTTAGTGGATATTTTCACAAAAAAGTGAAATTTTCAAAAATCCAAAATATTGGCTGAAAACGACTAAATATCAAGGACTCATTGGGCGAATCGCTCTGGAACTGAAATCGGAACGCTCACTGACATTTGCCCTATCTGAAAGTCTGATAAACGCCGGAAAAATGACTAAGTCCAAAAAAAAATGTTATTAAACTTTTTTCAATTTTACCCCCGTGGGATATATATTCTACCCAAACACATTTGGAACTCTCCTGGGGTACCCTCACACATATTATTCCCTCATTTAGTGGATATTTTCTCAAAAAAGTGAAATTTTCAAAAATCCAGTAAATTGGCTGAAAACGACTAAATATCAAGGACTCATTGGGCGAATCGCTCTGGAACTGAAATCGGAACGATCACTGACATTTGCCCTATCTGAAAGTCTGATAAACGCCGGAAAAATGACTAAGTCCAAAAAAAAATGTTATTAAACTTTTTTCAATTTTACCCCCGTGGGATATATATTCTACCCACACACATTTGGAACTCTCCTGGGGTACCCTCACACATATTATTCCCTCATTTAGTGGATATTTTCTCAAAAAAGTGAAATTTTCAAAAATCCAAAATATTGGCTGAAAACAACTAAATATCAAGGACTCATTGGGCGAATCGCTTTGGAACTGAAATCGGAACGCTCACTGACATTTGCCCTATCTGAAAGTCTGATAAACGCCGGAAAAATGACTAAGTCCAAAAAAAAAATGTTTTCAACTTTTTTAAATTTTACCCCCGTGGGATATATATTCTACACATTTGGAACTCTCCTGGGGAACCCTCACACATATTATTCCCTCATTTAGTGGATATTTTCACAAAAAAGTGAAATTTTCAAAAGTCCAGTAAATTGGTTGAAAACGACTAAATATCAAGGACTCATTGGGCGAATAGCTCTGGAACTGAAATCGGAACGCTCACTGACATTTGCCCTATCTGAAAGTCTGATAAACGCTGGAAAAATGACTAAGTCCAAAAAAAAAATTTTTTTCAACTTTTTTCAATTTTACCCCTGTGGGATATATATTCTACCCACACACATTTGGAACTCTACTGGGGTGCCCTCACACATATTATTCCCTCATTTCGTGGATATTTTCACAAAAAAGTGAAATTTTCAAAAATCCAAAATATTGGCTGAAAACGACTAAATATCAAGGACTCATTGGGCGAATCGCTCTGGGACTGAAACCGGAACGCTCACTGACATTTCCCCTATCTGAAAGTCTGATAAACGCCAGAAAAATGACTAAGTCCAAAAAAAAATTTTATTAAACTTTTTTCAATTTTACCCCCGTGGGATATATATTCTACCCAAACACATTTGGAACTCTACTGGGGTGCCCTCACACATAATATTCCCTCATTTCGTGGATATTTTCACAAAAAAGTGAAATTTTCAAAAATCCAGAAAATTGGCTGAAAACGACTAAATATCAAGGATTCATTGGGCGAATCACTCTGGAACTGAAATCGGAACGCTCACTGACATTTGCCCTATCTGAAAATCTGATAAATGCCAGAAAAATGACTAAGTCCAAAAAAAAAATGTTTTCAACTTTTTTCAATTTTACCCCCGTGGGATATAAATTCTAAACATTTGGAACTCTCCTGGGGTACCCTCACACATATTATTCCCTCATTTAGTGGATATTTTCACAAAAAAGTAAAATTTTCAAAAATCCAAAATATTGGCTGAAAACGACTAAATATCAAGGACTCATTGGGCGAATCGCTCTGGAACTGAAATCGGAATGATCACTGACATTTCCCCTATCTGAAAGTCTGATAAACGCCGGAAAAATGACTAAGTCCAAAAAAAAATGTTATTAAACTTTTTTCAATTTTACCCCCGTGGGATATATATTCTACCCACACACATTTGGAACTCTCCTGGGGTACCCTCACACATATTATTCCCTCATTTAGTGGATATTTTCTCAAAAAAGTGAAATTTTCAAAAATCCAAAATATTGGCTGAAAACAACTAAATATCAAGGACTCATTGGGCGAATCGCTTTGGAACTGAAATCGGAACGCTCACTGACATTTGCCCTATCTGAAAGTCTGATAAACGCCGGAAAAATGACTAAGTCCAAAAAAAAAATGTTTTCAACTTTTTTAAATTTTACCCCCGTGGGATATATATTCTACACATTTGGAACTCTCCTGGGGAACCCTCACACATATTATTCCCTCATTTAGTGGATATTTTCACAAAAAAGTGAAATTTTCAAAAGTCCAGTAAATTGGTTGAAAACGACTAAATATCAAGGACTCATTGGGCGAATAGCTCTGGAACTGAAATCGGAACGCTCACTGACATTTGCCCTATCTGAAAGTCTGATAAACGCCGGAAAAGTGACTAAGTCCACAAAAAAAAATTTTTTCAACATTTTTCAATTTTACCCCCTTGGGATATATATTCTACCCACACACATTTGGAACTCTCCTGGGGTACCCTCACACATATTATTCCCTCATTTAGTGGATATTTTCACAAAAAAGTGAAATTTTCAAAAATCCAGTAAATTGGCTGAAAACGACTAAATATCAAGGACTCATTGGGCGAATCGCTCTGGAACTGAAATCGGAACGCTCACTGACATTTCCCCTATCTGAAAGTCTGATAAACGCCAGAAAAATGACTAAGTCCAAAAAAAAATTTTATTAAACTTTTTTCAATTTTACCCCCGTGGGATATATATTCTACCCAAACACATTTGGAAATCTCCTGGGGTACCCTCACACATATTATTCCCTCATTTAGTGGATATTTTCACAAAAAAGTGAAATTTTCAAAAATCCAGAAAATTGGCTGAAAATAACTTAATATCAAGGACTCATTGGGCGAATCGCTCTGGAACTGATATCGGAAAGCTGACTAACATTTCCCCTATCTGAAAGTCTGATAAACGCTGTAAAAATGACTAAGTCCAAAAAAAAAATGTTTTCAACTTTTTTCAATTTTACCCCCGTGGGATATATATTCTACACATTTGGAACTCTCCTGGGGTACCCTCACACATATTATTCCCTCATTTAGTGGATATTTTCACAAAAAAGTGAAATTTTCAAAAATCCAAAATATTGGCTGAAAACGACTAAATATCAAGGACTCATTGGGTGAATCGCTCTGGAACTGAAATCGGAACGCTCACTGACATTTCCCCTATCTGAAAGTCTGATAAACGCCAGAAAAATGACTAAGTCCAAAAAAAAAATGTTTTCAACTTTTTTCAAATTTACCCCCGTGGGATATATATTCTACACATTTGGAACTCTCCTGGGGTACCCTCACATATATTATTCCCTCATTTAGTGGATATTTTCACAAAAAAGTGAAATTTTCAAAAATCCAGTAAATTGGCTGAAAACGACTAAATATCAAGGACTCATTGGGCGAATCGCTCTGGAACTGAAAACGGATCGCTCACTGATATTTCCCCTATCTGAAAGTCTGATGAACGCCGGAAAAATGACTAAGTCAAAAAAAAATTTTATTAAACTTTTTTCAATTTTACCCGCGTGGGATATATATTCTACCCACACACATTTGGAACTCTCCTGGGGAACCCTCACACATATTATTCCCTCATTTAGTGGATATTTTCACAAAAAAGTGAAATTTTCAAAAGTCCAGTAAATTGGTTGAAAACGACTAAATATCAAGGACTCATTGGGCGAATAGCTCTGGAACTGAAATCGGAACGCTCACTGACATTTGCCCTATCTGAAAGTCTGATAAACGCCGGAAAAGTGACTAAGTCCACAAAAAAAAATTTTTTCAACATTTTTCAATTTTACCCCCTTGGGATATATATTCTACCCACACACATTTGGAACTCTCCTGGGGTACCCTCACACATATTATTCCCTCATTTAGTGGATATTTTCACAAAAAAGTGAAATTTTCAAAAATCCAGTAAATTGGCTGAAAACGACTAAATATCAAGGACTCATTGGGCGAATCGCTCTGGAACTGAAATCGGAACGCTCACTGACATTTCCCCTATCTGAAAGTCTGATAAACGCCAGAAAAATGACTAAGTCAAAAAAAAAATTTTATTAAACTTTTTTCAATTTTACCCCCGTGGGATATATATTCTACCCAAACACATTTGGAAATCTCCTGGGGTACCCTCACACATATTATTCCCTCCTTTAGTGGATATTTTCACAAAAAAGTGAAATTTTCAAAAATCCAGAAAATTGGCTGAAAATAACTTAATATCAAGGACTCATTGGGCGAATCGCTCTGGAACTGATATCGGAAAGCTGACTAACATTTCCCCTATCTGAAAGTCTGATAAACGCTGTAAAAATGACTAAGTCCAAAAAAAAAATGTTTTCAACTTTTTTCAATTTTACCCCCGTGGGATATATATTCTACACATTTGGAACTCTCCTGGGGTACCCTCACACATATTATTCCCTCATTTAGTGGATATTTTCACAAAAAAGTGAAATTTTCAAAAATCCAAAATATTGGCTGAAAACGACTAAATATCAAGGACTCATTGGGTGAATCGCTCTGGAACTGAAATCGGAACGCTCACTGACATTTCCCCTATCTGAAAGTCTGATAAACGCCAGAAAAATGACTAAGTCCAAAAAAAAAATGTTTTCAACTTTTTTCAAATTTACCCCCGTGGGATATATATTCTACACATTTGGAACTCTCCTGGGGTACCCTCACATATATTATTCCCTCATTTAGTGGATATTTTCACAAAAAAGTGAAATTTTCAAAAATCCAGTAAATTGGCTGAAAACGACTAAATATCAAGGACTCATTGGGCGAATCGCTCTGGAACTGAAATCGGAACGCTCACTGACATTTGCCCTATCTGAAAGTCTGATAAACGCCGGAAAAGTGACTAAGTCCACAAAAAAAAAATTTTTTCAACATTTTTCAATTTTACCCCCTTGGGATATATATTCTACCCACACACATTTGGAACTCTCCTGGGGTACCCTCACACATATTATTCCCTCATTTAGTGGATATTTTCACAAAAAAGTGAAATTTTCAAAAATCCAGTAAATTGGCTGAAAACGACTAAATATCAAGGACTCATTGGGCGAATCGCTCTGGAACTGAAATCGGAACGCTCACTGACATTTCCCCTATCTGAAAGTCTGATAAACGCCAGAAAAATGACTAAGTCCAAAAAAAAATTTTATTAAACTTTTTTCAATTTTACCCCCGTGGGATATATATTCTACCCAAACACATTTGGAAATCTCCTGGGGTACCCTCACACATATTATTCCCTCCTTTAGTGGATATTTTCACAAAAAAGTGAAATTTTCAAAAATCCAGAAAATTGGCTGAAAATAACTTAATATCAAGGACTCATTGGGCGAATCGCTCTGGAACTGATATCGGAAAGCTGACTAACATTTCCCCTATCTGAAAGTCTGATAAACGCTGTAAAAATGACTAAGTCCAAAAAAAAAATGTTTTCAACTTTTTTCAATTTTACCCCCGTGGGATATATATTCTACACATTTGGAACTCTCCTGGGGTACCCTCACACATATTATTCCCTCATTTAGTGGATATTTTCACAAAAAAGTGAAATTTTCAAAAATCCAAAATATTGGCTGAAAACGACTAAATATCAAGGACTCATTGGGTGAATCGCTCTGGAACTGAAATCGGAACGCTCACTGACATTTCCCCTATCTGAAAGTCTGATAAACGCCAGAAAAATGACTAAGTCCAAAAAAAAAATGTTTTCAACTTTTTTCAAATTTACCCCCGTGGGATATATATTCTACACATTTGGAACTCTCCTGGGGTACCCTCACATATATTATTCCCTCATTTAGTGGATATTTTCACAAAAAAGTGAAATTTTCAAAAATCCAGTAAATTGGCTGAAAACGACTAAATATCAAAGACTCATTGGGCGAATCGCTCTGGAACTGAAAACGGAACGCTCACTGATATTTCCCCTATCTGAAAGTCTGATGAACGCCGGAAAAATGACTAAGTCAAAAAAAAATTTTATTAAACTTTTTTCAATTTTACCCGCGTGGGATATATATTCTACCCACACACATTTGGAACTCTCCTGGGGTACCCTCACACATATTATTCCCTCATTTAGTGGATATTTTCAAAAAAAGTGAAATTTTCAAAAATCCAGAAAATTGGCTGAAAATGACTTAATATCAAGGACTCATTGGGCGAATCGCTCTGGAACTGATATCGGAAAGCTCACTGACATTTCCCCTATCTGAAAGTCTGATAAACGCTGGAAAAATGACTAAGTCCAAAAAGAAAATTTTTTAAACTTTTTTCAATTTTACCCCCGTGGGATATATATTCTACCCACACACATTTGGAACTCTCCTGGGGTACCCTCACACATATTATTCCCTCATTTAGTGGATATTTTCAAAAAAAGTGAAATTTTCAAAAATCCAGAAAATTGGCTGAAAACGACTAAATATCAAGGACTCATTGGGCGAATCGCTCTGGACCTGAAATCGGAACGCTCACTGACATTTGCCCTATCTGAAAGTCTGATAAACGCCGGAAAAATGACTAAGTCTAAAAAAAAAATTTTTTTAAACTTTTTTCAATTTTACCCCCTTGGGATATATATTCTACCCACACACATTTGGAACTCTCCTTGGTACCCTCACACATATTGTTCCCTCATTTAGTGGATATTTTCACAAAATAGTGAAATTTTCAAAAATCCAGAAAATTGGCTGAAAATGACTTAATATCAAGGACTCATTGGGCGAATTGCTCTGGAACTGATATCGGAAAGCTGACTGACATTTCCCCTATCTGAAAGTCTGATAAACGCTGTAAAAATGACTAAGTCCAAAAAAAAAATGTTTTCAACATTTTTCAATTTTACCCCAGTGGGATATATATTCTACCCACACACATTTGGAACTCTCCTGGGGTACACTCACACATATTATTCCCTCATTTAGTGGATATTTTCCCAAAAAAGTGAAATTTTCAAAAATCCAGTAAATTGGCTGAAAACGTCTAAATATCAAGGACTCATTGGGCGAATCGCTCTGGAACTGAAATCGGAATGCTCACTGACATTTCCCCTATCTGAAAGTTTGATAAACGCCGGAAAAAAGACTAAGTCCAAAAAAAAATTTTTTTCAACTGTTTTCAATTTTACGCCCGTGGGATATATATTCTACCCACACACATTTGGAACTCTCCTGGGGTACCGTCACACATATTATTCCCTCATTTAGTGGATATTTTCACAAAAAAGTAAAATTTTCAAAAATCCAGAAAATTTTCTGAAAACAACTAAATATCAAGGACTCATTGGGCGAATCGCTCTGGAACTGAAATCGGAACGCTCACTGACATTTGCCCTATCTGAAAGTCTGATAAACGCCGGAAAAATGACTAAGTCCAAAAAAAATTTTTTTTTCAACTTTTTTAAATTTTACCCCGTGGGATATATATTCTACCCACACACATTTGGAACTCTCCTGGGGTACCCTTACACATATTATTCCCTCATTTAGTGGATATTTTCACAAAAAAGTGAAATTTTCAAAAATCCAGAAAATTGGCTGAAAACGACTAAATATCAAGGACTCATTGGGCGAATCGCTCTGGAACTGAAATCGGAATGCTCACTGATATTTGCCCTATCTGAAAGTCTGATAAACGCCGGAAAAATGACTCAGTCCAAAAAAATTTTTTTTCAACTTTTTTCAATTTTACCCCCTTGGGATATATATTCTACCCACACACATTTGGAACTCTCCTGGGGTACCCTCACACATATTATTCCCTCATTTACTGGATATTTTCACAAAAAAGTGAAATTTTTAAAAATCCAGAAAATTGGCTGAAAACGACTAAATATCAAGGACTCATTGGGCGAATCGCTCTGGAACTGAAATCGGATCGCTCACTGACATTTGCCCTATCTGAAAGTCTGATAAACGCCGGAAAAATGACTAAGCCCAAAAAAAAAATTTTTTTTCAACTTTTTTCAATTTTATCCCGTGGGATATATATTCTACCCACACACATTTGGAACACTCCTGGGGTAACCTCACACATATTATTCCCTCATTTAGTGGATATTTTCACAAAAAAGTGAAATTTTTAAAAATCCAGAAAATTGGCTGAAAACGACTAAATATCAAGGACTCATTGGGCGAATCGCTCTGGAACTGAAATCGGAATGCTCACTGACATTTCCCCTATCTGAAAGTTTGATAATCGCCGGAAAAAAGATTAAGTCCAAAAAAAAAATTTTTAACCTTTTTTCAATTTTACGCCCGTGGGATATATATTCTACCCACACACATTTGGAACTCTCCTGGGGTACCCTCACACATATTATTCCCTCATTTAGTGGATATTTTCACAAAAAAGTGAAATTTTTAAAAATTGAGAAAATTGGCTGAAAACGACTAAATATCAAGGACTCATTGGGTGAATCGCTCTGGAACTGAAATCGGAACGCTCACTGATATTTGTCCTATCTGAAAGTCTGTTAAATGCCAGAAAAATGACTGTGTCCAAAAAAAAAAAGTGTTCAACTTTTTTCAATTTTACCCCCGTGGGATATATATTCTACCCACACACATTTGGAACTCTCCTGGGGTACCCTCACACATATTATTCCCTCATTTAGTGGATATTTTCACAAAAAAGTGAAATTTTCAAAAATCCAGAAAATTGGCTGAAAACGACTAAATATCAAGGACTCATTGGGTGAATCACTGTGGAACTGAAATCGGAACGCTCACTGACATTTGCTCTATCTGAAAGTCTAATAAACGCCGGAAAAATGACTAAGTCCAAAAAAAAAATTTGTTCAACTTTTTTCAATTTTACCCCCGTGAGATATATATTCTACCCACACACATTTGGAACTCTCCTGGGGTACCCTCACACATATTATTCCCTCATTTAGTGGATATTTTCACAAAAAAGTGAAATTTTCAAAAATCCAGAAAATTGGCTGAAAACGACTAAATATCAAGGACTCATTGGGCGAATCGCTCTGGAACTGAAATCGGAATGCTCACTGATATTTGCCCTATCTGAAAGTCTGATAAACGCCGGAAAAATGACTAAGTCCCAAAAAAATTTTTTTTCAACTTTTTTCAATTTTACCCCCTTGGGATATATATTCTACCCACACACATTTGGAACTCTCCTGGGGTACCCTCACACATATTATTCCCTCGTTCACTGGATATTTTCACAAAAAAGTGACATTTTTAAAAATTCAGAAAATTGGCTGAAAACGTCTAAATATCAAGGACTCATTGGGCGAATCGCTCTGGAACTGAAATCGGAATGCTCACTGACATTTCCCCTATCTGAAAGTTTGATAATCGCCGGAAAAAAGATTAAGTCCAATAAAAAAATTTTTTCAACTGTTTTCAATTTTACGCCCGTGGGATATATATTCTACCCACACACATTTGGAACTCTCCTGGGGTACCCTCACACATATTATTCCCTCCTTTAGTGGATATTTTCACAAAAAAGTAAAATTTTCAAAAATCCAGAAAATTGGCCTAAAACAACGAAATATCAAGGACTCATTGGGCGAATCGCTCTGGAACTGAAATCGGAACGCTCACTGACATTTGCCCTATCTGAAAGTCTGATAAACGCCGGAAAAATGACTAAGTCCAAAAAAAAATTTTTTTTTACTTTTTTCAATATTAACCCCGTGGGATATATATTCTACCCACACACATTTGTAACTCTCCTGGGGTACCCTCACACATATTATTCCCTCATTTAGTGGATATTTTCACAAAAAAGTGAAATTTTCAAAAAAACCAGAAAATTGGCTGAAAACGACTAAATATCAAGGACTCATTGGGCGAATCACTCTGGAACTGAAATCGGAACGCTCACTGACATTTGCTCTATCTGAAAGTCTAATAAACGACGATAAAAATGACTAAGTCCAAAAAAAAATTTGTTCAACTTTTTTCAATTTTACCCCCGTGGGATATATATTCTACCCACACACATTTGGAACTCTCCTGGGGTACCCTCACACATATTATTCCCTCATTTACTGGATTTTTTCACAAAAAAGTGACATTTTTAAAAATTCAGAAAATTGGCTGAAATCGTCTAAATATCAAGGACTCATTGGGCGAATCGCTCTGGAACTGAAATCGGAATGCTCACTGACATTTCCCCTATCTGAAAGTTTGATAAACGCCGGAGAAAAGATTAAGTCCAATAAAAAAAATTTTTCAACTGTTTTCAATTTTACGCCCGTGGGATATATATTCTACCCACACACATTTGGAACTCTCCTGGGGTACCCTCACACATATTATTCCCTCATTTACTGGATATTTTCACAAAAAAGTGAAATTTTTAAAAATCCAGAAAATTGGCTGAAAACTACTAAATATCAAGGACTCATTGGGCGAATCACTCTGGAACTGAAATCGGAACGCTCACTGACATTTGCTCTATCTGAAAGTCTAATAAACGCCGGAAAAATGACTAAGTCCCAAAAAAAATTTTTTTCAACTTTTTTCAATTTTACCCCCTTGGGATATATATTCTACCCACACACATTTGGAACTCTCCTGGGGTACCCTCACACATATTATTCCCTCGTTCACTGGATATTTTCACAAAAAAGTGACATTTTTAAAAATTCAGAAAATTGGCTGAAAACGTCTAAATATCAAGGACTCATTGGGCAAATCGCTCTGGAACTGAAATCGGAATGCTCACTGACATTTCCCCTATCTGAAAGTTTGATAATCGCCGGAAAAAAGATTAAGTCCAATAAAAAAAATTTTTCAACTGTTTTCAATTTTACGCCCGTGGGATATATATTCTACCCACACACATTTGGAACTCTCCTGGGGTACCCTCACACATATTATTCCCTCCTTTAGTGGATATTTTCACAAAAAAGTAAAATTTTCAAAAATCCAGAAAATTGACCTAAAACAACTAAATATCAAGGACTCATTGGGCGAATCGCTCTGGAACTGAAATCGGAACGCTCACTGACATTTGCCCTATCTGAAAGTCTGATAAACGCCGGAAAAATGACTAAGTCCAAAAAAAAAATGTTTTTTTACTTTTTTCAATATTAACCCCGTGGGATATATATTCTACCCACACACATTTGGAACTCTCCTGGGGTACCCTCACACATATTATTCCCTCATTTACTGGATATTTTCACAAAAAAGTGAAATTTTCAAAAATCCAGAAAATTGGCTGAAAATGACTAAATATCAATGACTGATTGGGCAAATCGCTCTGGAACTGAAATCGGAACGCTCACTGACATTTGCTCTATCTGAAAGTAATAAATGCCGGAAAAATGACTAAGTCCAAAAAAAAAAATTTGCTCAACTTTTTTCAATTTTACCCCCGTGGGATATATATTCTACCCACACACATTTGTAACTCTCCTGGGGTACCCTCACACATATTATTCCCTCATTTAGTGGATATTTTCACAAAAAAGTGAAATTTTCAAAAATCCAGAAAATTGGCTGAAAACGACTAAATATCAAGGACTCATTGGGCGAATCACTCTGGAACTGAAATCGGAACGCTCACTGACATTTGCTCTATCTGAAAGTCTAATAAACGCCGGAAAAATGACTAAGCCCAAAAAAAAAATTTTTTTTCAACTTTTTTCAATTTTATTGCGTGGGATATATATTCTACCCACACACATTTGGAACACTCCTGGGGTAACCTCACACATATTATTCCCTCATTTAGTGGATATTTTCACAAAAAAGTGAAATTTTTAAAAATCCAGAAAATTGGCTGAAAACGACTAAATATCAAGGACTCATTGGGCGAATCGCTCTGGAACTGAAATCGGATCGCTCACTGACATTTGCCCTATCTGAAAGTCTGATAAACGCCGGAAAAATGACTAAGTCCAAAAAAAAAATTTTTAACCTTTTTTCAATTTTACCCCCGTGGGATATATATTCTACCCACACACATTTGGAACTCTCCTGGGGTACCCTCACACATATTATTCCCTCATTTAGTGGATATTTTCACAAAAAAGTGAAATTTTTAAAAATTGAGAAAATTGGCTGAAAACGACTAAATATCAAGGACTCATTGGGTGAATCGCTCTGGAACTGAAATCGGAACGCTCACTGATATTTGTCCTATCTGAAAGTCTGTTAAATGCCAGAAAAATGACTGTGTCCAAAAAAAAAAAGTGTTCAACTTTTTTCAATTTTACCCCCGTGGGATATATATTCTACCCACACACATTTGGAACTCTCCTGGGGTACCCTCACACATATTATTCCCTCATTTAGTGGATATTTTCACAAAAAAGTGAAATTTTCAAAAATCCAGAAAATTGGCTGAAAACGACTAAATATCAAGGACTCATTGGGTGAATCACTGTGGAACTGAAATCGGAACGCTCACTGACATTTGCTCTATCTGAAAGTCTAATAAACGCCGGAAAAATGACTAAGTCCAAAAAAAAAATTTGTTCAACTTTTTTCAATTTTACCCCCGTGAGATATATATTCTACCCACACACATTTGGAACTCTCCTGGGGTACCCTCACACATATTATTCCCTCATTTAGTGGATATTTTCACAAAAAAGTGAAATTTTCAAAAATCCAGAAAATTGGCTGAAAACGACTAAATATCAAGGACTCATTGGGCGAATCGCTCTGGAACTGAAATCGGAATGCTCACTGATATTTGCCCTATCTGAAAGTCTGATAAACGCCGGAAAAATGACTAAGTCCCAAAAAAATTTTTTTTCAACTTTTTTCAATTTTACCCCCTTGGGATATATATTCTACCCACACACATTTGGAACTCTCCTGGGGTACCCTCACACATATTATTCCCTCGTTCACTGGATATTTTCACAAAAAAGTGACATTTTTAAAAATTCAGAAAATTGGCTGAAAACGTCTAAATATCAAGGACTCATTGGGCGAATCGCTCTGGAACTGAAATCGGAATGCTCACTGACATTTCCCCTATCTGAAAGTTTGATAATCGCCGGAAAAAAGATTAAGTCCAATAAAAAAATTTTTTCAACTGTTTTCAATTTTACGCCCGTGGGATATATATTCTACCCACACACATTTGGAACTCTCCTGGGGTACCCTCACACATATTATTCCCTCCTTTAGTGGATATTTTCACAAAAAAGTAAAATTTTCAAAAATCCAGAAAATTGGCCTAAAACAACGAAATATCAAGGACTCATTGGGCGAATCGCTCTGGAACTGAAATCGGAACGCTCACTGACATTTGCCCTATCTGAAAGTCTGATAAACGCCGGAAAAATGACTAAGTCCAAAAAAAAATTTTTTTTTACTTTTTTCAATATTAACCCCGTGGGATATATATTCTACCCACACACATTTGTAACTCTCCTGGGGTACCCTCACACATATTATTCCCTCATTTAGTGGATATTTTCACAAAAAAGTGAAATTTTCAAAAAAACCAGAAAATTGGCTGAAAACGACTAAATATCAAGGACTCATTGGGCGAATCACTCTGGAACTGAAATCGGAACGCTCACTGACATTTGCTCTATCTGAAAGTCTAATAAACGACGATAAAAATGACTAAGTCCAAAAAAAAATTTGTTCAACTTTTTTCAATTTTACCCCCGTGGGATATATATTCTACCCACACACATTTGGAACTCTCCTGGGGTACCCTCACACATATTATTCCCTCATTTACTGGATTTTTTCACAAAAAAGTGACATTTTTAAAAATTCAGAAAATTGGCTGAAATCGTCTAAATATCAAGGACTCATTGGGCGAATCGCTCTGGAACTGAAATCGGAATGCTCACTGACATTTCCCCTATCTGAAAGTTTGATAAACGCCGGAGAAAAGATTAAGTCCAATAAAAAAAATTTTTCAACTGTTTTCAATTTTACGCCCGTGGGATATATATTCTACCCACACACATTTGGAACTCTCCTGGGGTACCCTCACACATATTATTCCCTCATTTACTGGATATTTTCACAAAAAAGTGAAATTTTTAAAAATCCAGAAAATTGGCTGAAAACGACTAAATATCAAGGACTCATTGGGCGAATCGCTCTGGAACTGAAATCGGATCGCTCACTGACATTTGCCCTATCTGAAAGTCTGATAAACGCCGGAAAAATGACTAAGCCCAAAAAAAAAATTTTTTTTCAACTTTTTTCAATTTTATCCCGTGGGATATATATTCTACCCACACACATTTGGAACACTCCTGGGGTAACCTCACACATATTATTCCCTCATTTAGTGGATATTTTCACAAAAAAGTGAAATTTTTAAAAATCCAGAAAATTGGCTGAAAACGACTAAATATCAAGGACTCATTGGGCGAATCGCTCTGGAACTGAAATCGCAACGCTCACTGACATTTACCCTATCTGAAAGTCTGATAAATGCCGGAAAAATGACTAAGTCCAAAAAAAAAAATTTGTTCAACTTTTTTCAATTTTACCCCCGTGGGATATATATTCTACCCACACACATTTGGAACTCTCCTGGGGTACCCTCACACATATTATTCCCTCATTTAGTGGATATTTTCACAAAAAAGTGAAATTTTCAAAAATCCAGAAAATTGGCTGAAAACGACTAAATATCAATGACTCATTGGGCGAATCGCTCTGGAACTGAAATCGGATCGCTCACTGACATTTGCCCTATCTGAAAGTCTGATAAACGCCGGAAAAATGACTAAGTCCAAAAAAAAATTTTTTAACCTTTTTTCAATTTTACCCCCGTGGGATATATATTCTACCCACACACATTTGGAACTCTCCTGGGGTACCCTCACACATATTATTCCCTCATTTAGTGGATATTTTCACAAAAAAGTGAAATTTTTAAAAATTGAGAAAATTGGCTGAAAACGACTAAATATCAAGGACTCATTGGGCGAATCGCTCTGGAACTGAAATCGGAACGCTCACTGACATTTACCCTATCTGAAAGTCTGATAAACGCCGGAAAAATGACTAAGTCCAAAAAAAAAAATTTGTTCAACTTTTTTCAATTTTACACCCGTGGGATATATATTCTACCCACACACATTTGGAACTCTCCTGGGGTACCCTCACACATATTATTCCCTCATTTACTGGATATTTTCACAAAAAAGTGAAATTTTCAAAAATCCAGAAAATTGGCTGAAAACGTCTAAATATCAAGGACTCATTGCTCGAATCGCTCTGGAACTGAAATCGGAATGCTCACTGACATTTCCCCTATCTGAAAGTTTGATAAACTCCGGAAAAAAGACTAAGTCCAAAAAAAAATTTTTTTCAACTGTTTTCTATTTTACCCCCGTGGGATATATATTCTACCCACACACATTTGGAACTCTCCTGGGGTACCCTCACACATATTATTCCCTCATTTACTGGATATTTTCACAAAATTGAAATTTTTAAAAATCCAGAAAATTGGCTGAAAACGACTAAATATCAAAGACTCATTGGGCGAATCGCTCTGGAACTGAAATCGGAATGCTCACTGATATTTGTCCTATCTGAAAGTCTGTTAAATGCCAGAAAAATGACTGTGTCCAAAAAAAAAAAGTGTTCAACTTTTTTCAATTTTACCCCCGTGGGATATATATTCTACCCACACACATTTGGAACTCTCCTGGGGTACCCTCACACATATTATTCCCTCATTTAGTGGATATTTTCACAAAAAAGTGAAATTTTCAAAAATCCAGAAAATTGGCTGAAAACGACTAAATATCAAGGACTCATTGGGCGAATCACTGTGGAACTGAAATCGGAACGCTCACTGACATTTGCTCTATCTGAAAGTCTAATAAACGCCGGAAAAATGACTAAGTCCAAAAAAAAAATTTGTTCAACTTTTTTCAATTTTACCCCCGTGAGATATATATTCTACCCACACACATTTGGAACTCTCCTGGGGTTACTCTCACACATATTATTCCCTCATTTAGTGGATATTTTCACAAAAAAGTGAAATTTTCAAAAATCCAGAAAATTGGCTGAAAACGACTAAATATCAAGGACTCATTGGGCGAATCACTCTGGAACTGAAATCGGAACGCTCACTGACATTTGCTCTATCTGAAAGTCTAATAAACGCCGGAAAAATGACTAAGCCCAAAAAAAAAATTTTTTTTCAACTTTTTTCAATTTTATTGCGTGGGATATATATTCTACCCACACACATTTGGAACACTCCTGGGGTAACCTCACACATATTATTCCCTCATTTAGTGGATATTTTCACAAAAAAGTGAAATTTTTAAAAATCCAGAAAATTGGCTGAAAACGACTAAATATCAAGGACTCATTGGGCGAATCGCTCTGGAACTGAAATCGGATCGCTCACTGACATTTGCCCTATCTGAAAGTCTGATAAACGCCGGAAAAATGACTAAGTCCAAAAAAAAAATTTTTAACCTTTTTTCAATTTTACCCCCGTGGGATATATATTCTACCCACACACATTTGGAACTCTCCTGGGGTACCCTCACACATATTATTCCCTCATTTAGTGGATATTTTCACAAAAAAGTGAAATTTTTAAAAATTGAGAAAATTGGCTGAAAACGACTAAATATCAAGGACTCATTGGGTGAATCGCTCTGGAACTGAAATCGGAACGCTCACTGATATTTGTCCTATCTGAAAGTCTGTTAAATGCCAGAAAAATGACTGTGTCCAAAAAAAAAAAGTGTTCAACTTTTTTCAATTTTACCCCCGTGGGATATATATTCTACCCACACACATTTGGAACTCTCCTGGGGTACCCTCACACATATTATTCCCTCATTTAGTGGATATTTTCACAAAAAAGTGAAATTTTCAAAAATCCAGAAAATTGGCTGAAAACGACTAAATATCAAGGACTCATTGGGTGAATCACTGTGGAACTGAAATCGGAACGCTCACTGACATTTGCTCTATCTGAAAGTCTAATAAACGCCGGAAAAATGACTAAGTCCAAAAAAAAAATTTGTTCAACTTTTTTCAATTTTACCCCCGTGAGATATATATTCTACCCACACACATTTGGAACTCTCCTGGGGTACCCTCACACATATTATTCCCTCATTTAGTGGATATTTTCACAAAAAAGTGAAATTTTCAAAAATCCAGAAAATTGGCTGAAAACGACTAAATATCAAGGACTCATTGGGCGAATCGCTCTGGAACTGAAATCGGAATGCTCACTGATATTTGCCCTATCTGAAAGTCTGATAAACGCCGGAAAAATGACTAAGTCCCAAAAAAATTTTTTTTCAACTTTTTTCAATTTTACCCCCTTGGGATATATATTCTACCCACACACATTTGGAACTCTCCTGGGGTACCCTCACACATATTATTCCCTCGTTCACTGGATATTTTCACAAAAAAGTGACATTTTTAAAAATTCAGAAAATTGGCTGAAAACGTCTAAATATCAAGGACTCATTGGGCGAATCGCTCTGGAACTGAAATCGGAATGCTCACTGACATTTCCCCTATCTGAAAGTTTGATAATCGCCGGAAAAAAGATTAAGTCCAATAAAAAAATTTTTTCAACTGTTTTCAATTTTACGCCCGTGGGATATATATTCTACCCACACACATTTGGAACTCTCCTGGGGTACCCTCACACATATTATTCCCTCCTTTAGTGGATATTTTCACAAAAAAGTAAAATTTTCAAAAATCCAGAAAATTGGCCTAAAACAACGAAATATCAAGGACTCATTGGGCGAATCGCTCTGGAACTGAAATCGGAACGCTCACTGACATTTGCCCTATCTGAAAGTCTGATAAACGCCGGAAAAATGACTAAGTCCAAAAAAAAATTTTTTTTTACTTTTTTCAATATTAACCCCGTGGGATATATATTCTACCCACACACATTTGTAACTCTCCTGGGGTACCCTCACACATATTATTCCCTCATTTAGTGGATATTTTCACAAAAAAGTGAAATTTTCAAAAAAACCAGAAAATTGGCTGAAAACGACTAAATATCAAGGACTCATTGGGCGAATCACTCTGGAACTGAAATCGGAACGCTCACTGACATTTGCTCTATCTGAAAGTCTAATAAACGACGATAAAAATGACTAAGTCCAAAAAAAAATTTGTTCAACTTTTTTCAATTTTACCCCCGTGGGATATATATTCTACCCACACACATTTGGAACTCTCCTGGGGTACCCTCACACATATTATTCCCTCATTTACTGGATTTTTTCACAAAAAAGTGACATTTTTAAAAATTCAGAAAATTGGCTGAAATCGTCTAAATATCAAGGACTCATTGGGCGAATCGCTCTGGAACTGAAATCGGAATGCTCACTGACATTTCCCCTATCTGAAAGTTTGATAAACGCCGGAGAAAAGATTAAGTCCAATAAAAAAAATTTTTCAACTGTTTTCAATTTTACGCCCGTGGGATATATATTCTACCCACACACATTTGGAACTCTCCTGGGGTACCCTCACACATATTATTCCCTCATTTACTGGATATTTTCACAAAAAAGTGAAATTTTTAAAAATCCAGAAAATTGGCTGAAAACGACTAAATATCAAGGACTCATTGGGCGAATCGCTCTGGAACTGAAATCGGATCGCTCACTGACATTTGCCCTATCTGAAAGTCTGATAAACGCCGGAAAAATGACTAAGCCCAAAAAAAAAATTTTTTTTCAACTTTTTTCAATTTTATCCCGTGGGATATATATTCTACCCACACACATTTGGAACACTCCTGGGGTAACCTCACACATATTATTCCCTCATTTAGTGGATATTTTCACAAAAAAGTGAAATTTTTAAAAATCCAGAAAATTGGCTGAAAACGACTAAATATCAAGGACTCATTGGGCGAATCGCTCTGGAACTGAAATCGCAACGCTCACTGACATTTACCCTATCTGAAAGTCTGATAAACGCCGGAAAAATGACTAAGTCCAAAAAAAAAAATTTGTTCAACTTTTTTCAATTTTACCCCCGTGGGATATATATTCTACCCACACACATTTGGAACTCTCCTGGGGTACCCTCACACATATTATTCCCTCATTTAGTGGATATTTTCACAAAAAAGTGAAATTTTCAAAAATCCAGAAAATTGGCTGAAAACGACTAAATATCAATGACTCATTGGGCGAATCGCTCTGGAACTGAAATCGGATCGCTCACTGACATTTGCCCTATCTGAAAGTCTGATAAACGCCGGAAAAATGACTAAGTCCAAAAAAAAATTTTTTAACCTTTTTTCAATTTTACCCCCGTGGGATATATATTCTACCCACACACATTTGGAACTCTCCTGGGGTACCCTCACACATATTATTCCCTCATTTAGTGGATATTTTCACAAAAAAGTGAAATTTTTAAAAATTGAGAAAATTGGCTGAAAACGACTAAATATCAAGGACTCATTGGGCGAATCGCTCTGGAACTGAAATCGGAACGCTCACTGACATTTACCCTATCTGAAAGTCTGATAAACGCCGGAAAAATGACTAAGTCCCAAAAAAAAAATTTGTTCAACTTTTTTCAATTTTACACCCGTGGGATATATATTCTACCCACACACATTTGGAACTCTCCTGGGGTACCCTCACACATATTATTCCCTCATTTACTGGATATTTTCACAAAAAAGTGAAATTTTCAAAAATCCAGAAAATTGGCTGAAAACGTCTAAATATCAAGGACTCATTGCTCGAATCGCTCTGGAACTGAAATCGGAATGCTCACTGACATTTCCCCTATCTGAAAGTTTGATAAACTCCGGAAAAAAGACTAAGTCCAAAAAAAAATTTTTTTCAACTGTTTTCTATTTTACCCCCGTGGGATATATATTCTACCCACACACATTTGGAACTCTCCTGGGGTACCCTCACACATATTATTCCCTCATTTACTGGATATTTTCACAAAATTGAAATTTTTAAAAATCCAGAAAATTGGCTGAAAACGACTAAATATCAAAGACTCATTGGGCGAATCGCTCTGGAACTGAAATCGGAATGCTCACTGATATTTGTCCTATCTGAAAGTCTGTTAAATGCCAGAAAAATGACTGTGTCCAAAAAAAAAAAGTGTTCAACTTTTTTCAATTTTACCCCCGTGGGATATATATTCTACCCACACACATTTGGAACTCTCCTGGGGTACCCTCACACATATTATTCCCTCATTTAGTGGATATTTTCACAAAAAAGTGAAATTTTCAAAAATCCAGAAAATTGGCTGAAAACGACTAAATATCAAGGACTCATTGGGCGAATCACTGTGGAACTGAAATCGGAACGCTCACTGACATTTGCTCTATCTGAAAGTCTAATAAACGCCGGAAAAATGACTAAGTCCAAAAAAAAAATTTGTTCAACTTTTTTCAATTTTACCCCCGTGAGATATATATTCTACCCACACACATTTGGAACTCTCCTGGGGTTACTCTCACACATATTATTCCCTCATTTAGTGGATATTTTCACAAAAAAGTGAAATTTTCAAAAATCCAGAAAATTGGCTGAAAACGACTAAATATCAAGGACTCATTGGGCGAATCGCTCTGGAACTGAAATCGGAATGCTCACTGATATTTGCCCTATCTGAAAGTCTGATAAACGCCGGAATAATGACTAAGTCCCAAAAAAATTTTTTTTCAACTTTTTTCAATTTTACCCCCTTGGGATATATATTCTACCCACACACATTTGGAACTCTCCTGGGGTACCCTCACACATATTATTCCCTCGTTCACTGGATATTTTAAAAAAAAAGTGACATTTTTAAAAATTCAGAAAATTGGCTGAAAACGTCTAAATATCAAGGACTCATTGGGCGAATCGCTCTGGAACTGAAATCGGAATGCTCACTGACATTTCCCCTATCTGAAAGTTTGATAATCGCCGGAAAAAAGATTAAGTCCAATAAAAAAATTTTTTCAACTGTTTTCAATTTTACGCCCATGGGATATATATTCTACCCACACACATTTGGAACTCTCCTGGGGTACCCTCACACATATTATTCCCTCCTTTAGTGGATATTTTCACAAAAAAGTAAAATTTTCAAAAATCCAGAAAATTGGCCTAAAACAACTAAATATCAAGGACTCATTGGGCGAATCGCTCTGGAACTGAAATCGGAACGCTCACTGACATTTGCCCTATCTGAAAGTCTGATAAACGCCGGAAAAATGACTAAGTCCAAAAAAAAATTTTTTTTTACTTTTTTCAATATTAACCCCGTGGGATATATATTCTACCCACACACATTTGGAACTCTCCTGGGGTACCCTCACACATATTATTCCCTCATTTACTGGATATTTTCACAAAAAAGTGAAATTTTCAAAAATCCAGAAAATTGGCTGAAAATGACTAAATATCAAAGACTGATTGGGCAAATCGCTCTGGAACTGAAATCGGAACGCTCACTGACATTTGCCCTATCTGAAAGTCTGATAAACGCCGGAAAAATTACTAAGTCCAAAAAAAAAAATTTGCTCAACCTTTTTCAATTTTACCCCCGTGGGATATATATTCTACCCACACACATTTGGAACTCTCCTGGGGTACCCTCACACATATTATTCCCTCATTTACTGGATATTTTCACAAAATTGAAATTTTTAAAAATCCAGAAAATTGGCTGAAAACGGCTAAATATCAAGGACTCATTGGGCGAATCGCTCTGGAACTGAAATCGGAACGCTCACTGACATTAGCCCTATCTGAAAGTCTGATAAACGCCGGAAAAATGACTAAGTCCAAAAAAAAAATTTGTTCAACTTTTTTCAATTTTACCCCCGTGGGATATATATTCTACCCACACACATTTGGAACTCTCCTGGGGTACCCTCACACATATTATTCCCTCATTTAGTGGATATTTTCACAAAAAAGTGAAATTTTCAAAAATTCAGTAAATTGGCTGAAAACGACTAAATATCAAGGACTCATTGGGCGAATCGCTCTGGAACTGAAATCGGAACGCTCACTGACATTTACCCTATCTGAAAGTCTGATTAACGCCGGAAAAATGACTAAGTCCAAAAAAAAAAATATGTTCAACTTTTTTCAATTTTACCCCCGTGGGATATATATTCTACCCACACAAATTTGGAACTCTCCTGGGGTACCCTCACACATATTATTCCCTCATTTAGTGGATATTTTCACAAAAAAAGTGAAATTTTCAAAAATCCAGAAAATTGGCTGAAAACGTCTAAATATCAAGGACTCATTGGGCGAATCGCTCTGGAACTGAAATCGGAATGCTCACTGACATTTCCCCTATCTGAAAGTTTGATAATCGCCGGAAAAAAGATTAAGTCCAATAAAAAAATTTTTTCAACTGTTTTCAATTTTACGCCCGTGGGATATATATTCTACCCACACATTTGGAACTCTCCTGGGGTACCCTCACACATATTATTCCCTCCTTTAGTGGATATTTTCACAAAAAAGTAAAATTTTCAAAAATCCAGAAAATTGGCCTAAAACAACTAAATATCAAGGACTCATTGGGCGAATCGCTCTGGAACTGAAATCGGAACGCTCACTGACATTTGCCCTATCTGAAAGTCTGATAAACGCCGGAAAAATGAGTAAGTCCAAAAAAAAAATTTTTTTTTACTTTTTTCAATATTAACCCCGTGGGATATATATTCTACCCACACACATTTGGAACTCTCCTGGGGTACCCTCACACATATTATTCCATCATTTACTGGATATTTTCACAAAAAAGTGAAATTTTCAAAAATCCAGAAAATTGGCTGAAAATGACTAAATATCAAGGACTGATTGGGCGAATCGCTCTGGAACTGAAATCGGAACGCTCACTGACATTTGCCCTATCTGAAAGTCTGATAAACGCCGGAAAAATGAGTAAGTCCAAAAAAAAAATTTGTTCAACTTTTTTCAAATTTACCCCCGTGGGATATATATTCTACCCACACACATTTGGAACTCTCCTGGGGTACCCTCACACATATTATTCAATAATTTAGTGGATATTTTCACAAAAAAGTGAAATTTTCAAAAATCCAGAAAATTGGCTGAAAACGTCTAAATATCAAGGACTCATTGGGCGAATCACTCTGGAACTGAAATCGGAATGCTCACTGATATTTGTCCTATCTGAAAGTCTGTTAAATGCCAGAAAAATGACTGTGTCCAAAAAAAAAAAGTGTTCAACTTTTTTCAATTTTACCCCCGTGGGATATATATTCTACCCACACACATTTGGAACTCTCCTGGGGTACCCTCACACATATTATTCCCTCGTTCACTGGATATTTTCACAAAAAAGTGACATTTTTAAAAATTCAGAAAATTGGCTGAAAACGTCTAAATATCAAGGACTCATTGGGCGAATCGCTCTGGAACTGAAATCGGAATGCTCACTGACATTTCCCCTATCTGAAAGTTTGATAATCGCCGGAAAAAAGATTAAGTCCAATAAAAAATTTTTTTCAACTGTTTTCAATTTTACGCCCGTGGGATATATATTCTACCCACACACATTTGGAACTCTCCTGGGGTACCCTCACACATATTATTCCCTCCTTTAGTGGATATTTTCACAAAAAAGTAAAATTTTCAAAAATCCAGAAAATTGGCCTAAAACAACTAAATATCAAGGACTCATTGGGCGAATCGCTCTGGAACTGAAATCGGAACGCTCACTGACATTTGCCCTATCTGAAAGTCTGATAAACGCCGGAAAAATGACTAAGTCCAAAAAAAAAAATTTGCTCAACTTTTTTCAATTTTACCCCCGTGGGATATACATTCTACCCACATACATTTGGAACTCTCCTGGGGTACCCTCACACATATTATTCCCTCATTTAGTGGATATTTTCACAAAAAAGTGAAATTTTCAAAAATCCAGAAAATTGGCTGAAAATGACTAAATATCAAGGACTCATTGGGCAAATCGCTCTGGAACTGAAATCGGAACGCTCACTGACATTTGCCCTATCTGAAAGTCTGATAAACGCCGGAAAAATGACTAAGTCCAAAAAAAAAATTTGTTCAACTTTTTTCAATTTTACACCCGTGGGATATATATTCTATATATATTCTACCCACACACATTTGTAACTCTCCTGGGGTACCCTCACACATATTATTCCCTCATTTAGTGGATATTTTCACAAAAAAGTGAAATTTTCAAAAATCCAGAAAATTGGCTGAAAACGACTAAATATCAAGGACTCATTGGGCGAATCACTGTGGAACTGAAATCGGAACGCTCACTGACATTTGCTCTATCTGAAAGTCTAATAAACGCCGGAAAAATGAGTAAGTCCAAAAAAAAAATTTTTTTTTACTTTTTTCAATATTAACCCCGTGGGATATATATTCTACCCACACACATTTGGAACTCTCCTGGGGTACCCTCACACATATTATTCCATCATTTACTGGATATTTTCACAAAAAAGTGAAATTTTCAAAAATCCAGAAAATTGGCTGAAAATGACTAAATATCAAGGACTGATTGGGCGAATCGCTCTGGAACTGAAATCGGAACGCTCACTGACATTTGCCCTATCTGAAAGTCTGATAAACGCCGGAAAAATGAGAAAGTCCAAAAAAAAAATTTGTTCAACTTTTTTCAATTTTACCCCCGTGGGATATATATTCTACCCACACACATTTGGAACTCTCCTGGGGTACCCTCACACATATTATTCAATAATTTAGTGGATATTTTCACAAAAAAGTGAAATTTTCAAAAATCCAGAAAATTGGCTGAAAACGTCTAAATATCAAGGACTCATTGGGCGAATCACTCTGGAACTGAAATCGGAATGCTCACTGATATTTGTCCTATCTGAAAGTCTGTTAAATGCCAGAAAAATGACTGTGTCCAAAAAAAAAAAGTGTTCAACTTTTTTCAATTTTACCCCCGTGGGATATATATTCTACCCACACACATTTGGAACTCTCCTGGGGTACCCTCACACATATTATTCCCTCATTTAGTGGATATTTTCACAAAAAAGTGAAATTTTCAAAAATCCAGAAAATTGGCTGAAAACGACTAAATATCAAGGACTCATTGGGCGAATCACTGTGGAACTGAAATCGGAACGCTCACTGACATTTGCCCTATCTGAAAGTCTGATAAACGCCGGAAAAATGAGAAAGTCCAAAAAAAAAATTTGTTCAACTTTTTTCAATTTTACCCCCGTGGGATATATATTCTACCCACACACATTTGGAACTCTCCTGGGGTACCCTCACACATATTATTCAATAATTTAGTGGATATTTTCACAAAAAAGTGAAATTTTCAAAAATCCAGAAAATTGGCTGAAAACGTCTAAATATCAAGGACTCATTGGGCGAATCACTCTGGAACTGAAATCGGAATGCTCACTGATATTTGTCCTATCTGAAAGTCTGTTAAATGCCAGAAAAATGACTGTGTCCAAAAAAAAAAAGTGTTCAACTTTTTTCAATTTTACCCCCGTGGGATATATATTCTACCCACACACATTTGGAACTCTCCTGGGGTACCCTCACACATATTATTCCCTCATTTAGTGGATATTTTCACAAAAAAGTGAAATTTTCAAAAATCCAGAAAATTGGCTGAAAACGACTAAATATCAAGGACTCATTGGGCGAATCACTGTGGAACTGAAATCGGAACGCTCACTGACATTTGCTCTATCTGAAAGTCTAATAAACGCCGGAAAAATGACTAAGTCCAAAAAAAAAATTTGTTCAACTTTTTTCAATTTTACCCCCGTGAGATATATATTCTACCCACACACATTTGGAACTCTACTGGGGTACCCTCACACATATTATTCCCTCATTTAGTGGATATTTTCACAAAAAAGTGAAATTTTCAAAAATCCAGAAAATTGGCTGAAAACGACTAAATATCAAGGACTCATTGGGCGAATCGCTTTGAAACTGAAATCGGAATGCTCACTGATATTTGCCCTATCTGAAAGTCTGATAAACGCCGGAAAAATGACTAAGTCCCAAAAAAATTTTTTTTCAACTTTTTTCAATTTTACCCCCTTGGGATATATATTCTACCCACACACATTTGGAACTCTCCTGGGGTACCCTCACACATATTATTCCCTCGTTCACTGGATATTTTCACAAAAAAGTGACATTTTTAAAAATTCAGAAAATTGGCTGAAAACGTCTAAATATCAAGGATTCATTGGGCGAATCGCTCTGGAACTGAAATCGGAATGCTCACTGACATTTCCCCTATCTGAAAGTTTGATAATCGCCGGAAAAAAGATTAAGTCCAATAAAAAAATTTTTTCAACTGTTTTCAATTTTACGCCCGTGGGATATATATTCTACCCACACACATTTGGAACTCTCCTGGGGTACCCTCACACATATTATTCCCTCCTTTAGTGGATATTTTCACAAAAAAGTAAAATTTTCAAAAATCCAGAAAATTGGCCTAAAACAACTAAATATCAAGGACTCATTGGGCGAATCGCTCTGGAACTGAAATCGGAACGCTCACTGACATTTGCCCTATCTGAAAGTCTGATAAACGCCGGAAAAATGACTAAGTCCAAAAAAAAAATTCTTTTTTTACTTTTTTCAATATTAACCCCGTGGGATATATATTCTACCCACACACATTTGGAACTCTCCTGGGGTACCCTCACACATATTATTCCCTCATTTACTGGATATTTTCACAAAAAAGTGAAATTTTCAAAAATCCAGAAAATTGGCTGAAAATGACTAAATATCAAGGACTGATTGGGCAAATCGCTCTGGAACTGAAATCGGAACGCTCACTGACATTTGCCCTATCTGAAAGTCTGATAAACGCCGGAAAAATGACTAAGTCCAAAAAAAAAAATTTGCTCAACTTTTTTCAATTTTACCCCCGTGGGCTATACATTCTACCCACATACATTTGGAACTCTCCTGGGGTACCCTCACACATATTATTCCCTCATTTAGTGGATATTTTCACAAAAAAGTGAAATTTTCAAAAATCCAGAAAATTGCCTGAAAATGACTAAATATCAAGGACTCATTGGGCAAATCGCTCTGGAACTGAAATCGGAACGCTCACTGATATTTGCCCTATCTGAAAGTCTGATAAACGCCGGAAAAATGACTAAGTCCAAAAAAAAAATTTGTTCAACTTTTTTCAATTTTACACCCGTGGGATATATATTCTATATATATTCTACCCACACACATTTGTAACTCTCCTGGGGTACCCTCACACATATTATTCCCTCATTTAGTGGATATTTTCACAAAAAAGTGAAATTTTCAAAAATCCAGAAAATTGGCTGAAAACGACTAAATATCAAGGACTCATTGGGCGAATCACTGTGGAACTGAAATCGGAACGCTCACTGACATTTGCTCTATCTGAAAGTCTAATAAACGCCGGAAAAATGACTAAGTCCAAAAAAAAAATTTGTTCAACTTTTTTCAATTTTACCCCCGTGAGATATATATTCTACCCACACACATTTGGAACTCTCCTGGGGTACCCTCACACATATTATTCCCTCATTTAGTGGATATTTTCACAAAAAAGTGAAATTTTCAAAAATCCAGAAAATTGGCTGAAAACGACTAAATATCAAGGATTCATTGGGCGAATCGCTCTGGAACTGAAATCGGAATGCTCACTGATATTTGCCCTATCTGAAAGTCTGATAAACGCCGGAAAAATGACTAAGTCCCAAAAAAAATTTTTTTCAACTTTTTTCAATTTTACCCCCTTGGGATATATATTCTACCCACACACATTTGGAAATCTCCTGGGGTACCCTCACACATATTATTCCCTCGTTCACTGGATATTTTCACAAAAAAGTGACATTTTTTAAAATTCAGAAAATTGGCTGAAAACGTCTAAACATCAAGGACTCATTGGGCGAATCGCTCTGGAACTGAAATCGGAATGCTCACTGACATTTCCCCTATCTGAAAGTTTGATAATCGCCGGAAAAAAGATTAAGTCCAATAAAAAATTTTTTTCAACTGTTTTCAATTTTACGCCCGTGGGATATATATTCTACCCACACATTTGGAAATCTCCTGGGGTACCCTCCCACATATTATTCCCTCCTTTAGTGGATATTTTCACAAAAAAGTAAAATTTTCAAAAATCCAGAAAATTGGCCTAAAACAACTAAATATCAAGGACTCATTGGGCGAATCGCTCTGGAACTGAAATCAGAATGCTCACTGATATTTGCCCTATCTGAAAGTCTGATAAACGCCGGAAAAATGACTAAGTCCAAAAAAAATTTTTTTTAAAACTTTTTTCAATTTTACCCCCGTGGGATATATATTCTACCCACACACATTTGGAAATCTCCTGGGGTACCCTCACACATATTATTCCCTCGTTCACTGGATATTTTCACAAAAAAGTGACATTTTTTAAAATTCAGAAAATTGGCTGAAAACGTCTAAACATCAAGGACTCATTGGGCGAATCGCTCTGGAACTGAAATCGGAATGCTCACTGACATTTCCCCTATCTGAAAGTTTGATAATCGCCGGAAAAAAGATTAAGTCCAATAAAAAATTTTTTTCAACTGTTTTCAATTTTACGCCCGTGGGATATATATTCTACTCACACATTTGGAAATCTCCTGGGGTACCCTCCCACATATTATTCCCTCCTTTAGTGGATATTTTCACAAAAAAGTAAAATTTTCAAAAATCCAGAAAATTGGCCTAAAACAACTAAATATCAAGGACTCATTGGGCGAATCGCTCTGGAACTGAAATCAGAATGCTCACTGATATTTGCCCTATCTGAAAGTCTGATTAACGCGGGAAAAATGACAGTCCAAAAAAAAAAATATGTTCAACTTTTTTCAATTTTACCCCCGTGGGATATATATTCTACCCACACAAATTTGGAACTCTCCTGGGGTACCCTCACACATATTATTCCCTCATTTAGTGGATATTTTCCCAAAAAAGTGAAATTTTCAAAAATCCAGAAAATTGGCTGAAAATGACTAAATATCAAGGACTGATTGGGCGAATCGCTCTGGAACTGAAATCGGAACGCTCACTGACATTTGCCCTATCTGAAAGTCTGATAAACGCCGGAAAAATGAGTAAGTCCAAAAAAAAAATTTGTTCAACTTTTTTCAATTTTACCCCCGTGGGATATATATTCTACCCACACACATTTGGAACTCTCCTGGGGTACCCTCACACATATTATTCCCTCATTTAGTGGATATTTTCACAAAAAAAGTGAAATTTTCAAAAATCCAGAAAATTGGCTGAAAACGTCTAAATATCAAGGACTCATTGGGCGAATCGCTCTGGAACTGAAATCGGAATGCTCACTGACATTTCCCCTATCTGAAAGTTTGATAAACTCCGGAAAAAAGACTAAGTCCAAAAAAAAATTTTTTTCAACTGTTTTCAATTTTTCGCCCGTGGGATATATATTCTACCCCCACACATTTGGAACTCTCCTGGGGTACCCTCACACATATTATTCCCTCATTTAGTGGATATTTTCACAAAAAAGTGAAATTTTCAAAAATCCAGAAAATTGGCTGAAAACGACTAAATATCAAGGACTCATTGGGTGAATCGCTCTGGAACTGAAATCGGAATGCTCACTGATATTTGCCCTATCTGAAAGTCTGATAAACGCCGGAAAAATGACAGTGTAAGAAAAAATTTTTTTCAACTTTTTTCAATTTTACCCCGTGGGATATATATTCTACCCACACATATTTGGAACTCCCCTGGGGTACCCTCACACATATTATTCCCTCATTTAGTGGATATTTTCCCAAAAAAGTGAAATTTTCAAAAATCCAGAAAATTGGCTGAAAATGACTAAATATCAAGGACTGATTGGGCGAATCGCTCTGGAACTGAAATCGGAACGCTCACTGACATTTGCCCTATCTGAAAGTCTGATAAACGCCGGAAAAATGAGTAAGTCCAAAAAAAAAATTTGTTCAACTTTTTTCAATTTTACCCCCGTGGGATATATATTCTACCCACACACATTTGGAACTCTCCTGGGGTACCCTCACACATATTATTCAATAATTTAGTGGATATTTTCACAAAAAAGTGAAATTTTCAAAAATCCAGAAAATTGGCTGAAAACGTCTAAATATCAAGGACTCATTGGGCGAATCACTCTGGAACTGAAATCGGAATGCTCACTGATATTTGTCCTATCTGAAAGTCTGTTAAATGCCAGAAAAATGACTGTGTCCAAAAAAAAAAAGTGTTCAACTTTTTTCAATTTTACCCCCGTGGGATATATATTCTACCCACACACATTTGGAACTCTCCTGGGGTACCCTCACACATATTATTCCCTCGTTCACTGGATATTTTCACAAAAAAGTGACATTTTTAAAAATTCAGAAAATTGGCTGAAAACGTCTAAATATCAAGGACTCATTGGGCGAATCGCTCTGGAACTGAAATCGGAATGCTCACTGACATTTCCCCTATCTGAAAGTTTGATAATCGCCGGAAAAAAGATTAAGTCCAATAAAAAAAATTTTTCAACTGTTTTCAATTTTACGCCCGTGGGATATATATTCTACCCACACACATTTGGAACTCTCCTGGGGTACCCTCACACATATTATTCCCTCCTTTAGTGGATATTTTCACAAAAAAGTAAAATTTTCAAAAATCCAGAAAATTGGCCTAAAACAACTAAATATCAAGGACTCATTGGGCGAATCGCTCTGGAACTGAAATCGGAACGCTCACTGACATTTGCCCTATCTGAAAGTCTGATAAACGCCGGAAAAATGACTAAGTCCAAAAAAAAAATTTTTTTTTACTTTTTTCAATATTAACCCCGTGGGATATATATTCTACCCACACACATTTGGAACTCTCCTGGGGTACCCTCACACATATTATTCCCTCATTTACTGGATATTTTCACAAAAAAGTGAAATTTTCAAAAATCCAGAAAATTGGCTGAAAATGACTAAATATCAAGGACTGATTGGGCAAATCGCTCTGGAACTGAAATCGGAACGCTCACTGACATTTGCCCTATCTGAAAGTCTGATAAACGCCGGAAAAATGACTAAGTCCAAAAAAAAAAATTTGCTCAACTTTTTTCAATTTTACCCCCGTGGGATATACATTCTACCCACATACATTTGGAACTCTCCTGGGGTACCCTCACACATATTATTCCCTCATTTAGTGGATATTTTCACAAAAAAGTGAAATTTTCAAAAATCCAGAAAATTGGCTGAAAATGACTAAATATCAAGGACTCATTGGGCAAATCGCTCTGGAACTGAAATCGGAACGCTCACTGACATTTGCCCTATCTGAAAGTCTGATAAACGCCGGAAAAATGACTGTGTCCAAAAAAAAAAAGTGTTCAACTTTTTTCAATTTTACCCCCGTGGGATATATATTCTACCCGCACACATTTGGAACTCTCCTGGGGTACCCTCACACATATTATTCCCTCATTTAGTGGATATTTTCACAAAAAAGTGAAATTTTCAAAAATCCAGAAAATTGGCTGAAAACGACTAAATATCAAGGACTGATTGGGCAAATCGCTCTGGAACTGAAATCGGAATGCTCACTGATATTTGCCCTATCTGAAAGTCTGATAAACGCTGGAAAAATGACTAAGTCCCAAAAAAATTTTTTTTCAACTTTTTTCAATTTTACCCCCTTGGGATATATATTCTACCCACACACATTTGGAACTCTCCTGGGGTACCCTCACACATATTATTCCCTCGTTCACTGGATATTTTCACAAAAAAGTGTCATTTTTAAAAATTCAGAAAATTGGCTGAAAACGTCTAAACATCAAGGACTCATTGGGCGAATCGCTCTGGAACTGAAACCGGAATGCTCACTGACATTTCCCCTATCTGAAAGTTTGATAATCGCCGGAAAAAAGATTAAGTCCAATAAAAAATTTTTTTCAACTGTTTTCAATTTTACGCCCGTGGGATATATTTTCTACCCACACATTTGGAACTCTCCTGGGGTACCCTCACACATATTATTCCCTCCTTTAGTGGATATTTTCACAAAAAAGTAAAATTTTCAAAAATCCAGAAAATTGGCCTAAAACAACTAAATATCAAGGACTCATTGGGCGAATCGCTCTGGAACTGAAATCGGAACGCTCACTGACATTTGCCCTGTCTGAAAGTCTGATAAACGCCGGAAAAATGACTAAGTCCAAAAAAAAAATTTTTTTTTACTTTTTTCAATATTAACCCCGTGGAATATATATTCTACCCACACACATTTGGAACTCTCCTGGGGTACCCTCACACATATTATTCCCTCATTTACTGGATATTTTCACAAAAAAGTGAAATTTTCAAAAATCCAGAAAATTGGCTGAAAATGACTAAATATCAAGGACTGATTGGGCAAATCGCTCTGGAACTGAAATCGGAATGCTCACTGACATTTGCCCTATCTGAAAGTCTGATAAACGCCGGAAAAATGACTAAGTCCAAAAAAAAAAATTTGCTCAACTTTTTTCAATTTTACCCCCGTGGGATATATATTCTACCCACACACATTTGGAACTCTCCTGGGGTACCCTCACACATATTATTCCCTCATTTACTGGATATTTTCACAAAAAAGTGACATTTTTAAAAATTCAGAAAATTGGCTGAAAACGACTAAATATCAAGGACTCATTGGGCGAATCACTCTGGAACTGAAATCGGAACGCTCACTGACATTTGCTCTATCTGAAAGTCTAATAAATGCCGGAAAAATGACTAAGTCCAAAAAAAAAATTTGTTCAACTTTTTTCAATTTTACCCCCGTGGGATATATATTCTACCCACACACATTTGGAACTCTCCTGGGGTACCCTCACACATATTATTCCCTCATTTAGTGGATATTTTCACAAAAAAGTGAAATTTTCAAAAATCCAGAAAATTGGCTGAAAACGTCGAAATATCAAGGACTCATTGGGCGAATCGCTCTGGAACTGAAATCGGAATGCTCACTGACATTTCCCCTATCTGAAAGTTTGATAAACGCCGGAAAAAAGACTAAGTCCAAAAAAAAATTTTTTTCAACTGTTGTCAATTTTACCCCCGTGGGATATATATTCTACCCACACACATTTGGAACTCTCCTGGGGTATTCTCACACATATTATTCCCTCATTTACTGGATATTTTCACAAAAAAGTGAAATTTTCAAAAATCCAGAAAATTGCCTGAAAATGACTAAATATCAAGGACTCATTGGGCAAATCGCTCTGGAACTGAAATCGGAACGCTCACTGACATTTGCCCTATCTGAAAGTCTGATAAACGCCGGAAAAATGACTAAGTCCAAAAAAAAAATTTGTTCAACTTTTTTCAATTTTACACCCGTGGGATATATATTCTATATATATTCTACCCACACACATTTGTAACTCTCCTGGGGTACCCTCACACATATTATTCCCTCATTTAGTGGATATTTTCACAAAAAAGTGAAATTTTCAAAAATCCAGAAAATTGGCTGAAAACGACTAAATATCAAGGACTCATTGGGCGAATCGCTCTGGAACTGAAATCGGAATGCGCACTGATATTTGTCCTATCTGAAAGTCTGTTAAATGCCAGAAAAATGACTGTGTCCAAAAAAAAAAAGTGTTCAACTTTTTTCAATTTTACCCCCGTGGGATATATATTCTACCAACACACATTTGGAACTCTCCTGGGGTACCCTCACACATATTATTCCCTCATTTAGTGGATATTTTCACAAAAAAGTGAAATTTTCAAAAATCCAGAAAATTGGCTGAAAACGACTAAATATCAAGGACTCATTGGGCGAATCACTGTGGAACTGAAATCGGAACGCTCACTGACATTTGCTCTATCTGAAAGTCTAATAAACGCCGGAAAAATGACTAAGTCCAAAAAAAAAATTTGTTCAACTTTTTTCAATTTTACCCCCGTGAGATATATATTCTACCCACACACATTTGGAACTCTCCTGGGGTACCCTCACACATATTATTCCCTCATTTAGTGGATATTTTCACGAAAAAGTGAAATTTTCAAAAATCCAGAAAATTGGCTGAAAACGACTAAATATCAAGGACTCATTGGGCGAATCGCTCTGGAACTGAAATCGGAATGCTCACTGATATTTGCCCTATCTGAAAGTCTGATAAACGCCGGAAAAATGACTAAGTCCCAAAAAAAATTTTTTTCAACTTTTTTCAATTTTACCCCCTTGGGATATATATTCTACCCACACACATTTGGAACTCTCCTGGGGTACCCTCACACATATTATTCCCTCGTTCACTGGATATTTTCACAAAAAAGTGACATTTTTAAAAATTCAGAAAATTGGCTGAAAACGTCTAAACATCAAGGACTCATTGGGCGAATCGCTCTGGAACTGAAATCGGAATGCTCACTGACATTTCCCCTACCTGAAAGTTTGATAATCGCCGGAAAAAAGATTAAGTCCAAAAAAAAAATTTTTTTTTACTTTTTTCAATATTAACCCCGTGGGATATATATTCTACCCACACACATTTGGAACTCTCCTGGGGTACCCTCACACATATTATTCCCTCATTTACTGGATATTTTCACAAAAAAGTGAAATTTTCAAAAATCCAGAAAATTGGCTGAAAATGACTAAATATCAAGGACTGATTGGGCAAATCGCTCTGGAACTGAAATCGGAATGCTCACTGACATTTGCCCTATCTGAAAGTCTGATAAACGCCGGAAAAATGACTAAGTCCAAAAAAAAAAATTTGCTCAACTTTTTTCAATTTTACCCCCGTGGGATATACATTCTACCCACATACATTTGGAACTCTCCTGGGGTACCCTCACACATATTATTGTCTCATTTAGTGGATATTTTCACAAAAAAGTGAAATTTTTAAAAATCCAGAAAATTGGCTGAAAACGACTAAATATCAAGGACTCATTGGGCGAATCGCTCTGGAACTGAAATCGGAATGCTCACTGATATTTGCCCTATCTGAAAGTCTGATAAACGCCGGAAAAATGACTAAGTCCCAAAAAAATTTTTTTTAAAACTTTTTTCAATTTTACCCCCTTGGGATATATATTCTACCCACACACATTTGGAACTCTCCTGGGGTACCCTCACACATATTATTCCCTCATTTACTGGATATTTTCACAAAAAAGTGACATTTTTAAAAATTCAGAAAATTGGCTGAAAACGACTAAATATCAAGGACTCATTGGGCGAATCACTCTGGAACTGAAATCGGAACGCTCACTGACATTTGCTCTATCTGAAAGTCTAATAAATGCCGGAAAAATGACTAAGTCCAAAAAAAAAATTTGTTCAACTTTTTTCAATTTTACCCCCGTGGGATATATATTCTACCCACACACATTTGGAACTCTCCTGGGGTACCCTCACACATATTTTTCCCTCATTTAGTGGATATTTTCACAAAAAAGTGAAATTTTCAAAAATCCAGAAAATTGGCTGAAAACGTCGAAATATCAAGGACTCATTGGGCGAATCGCTCTGGAACTGAAATCGGAATGCTCACTGACATTTCCCCTATCTGAAAGTTTGATAAACGCCGGAAAAAAGACTAAGTCCAAAAAAAAATTTTTTTCAACTGTTGTCAATTTTACCCCCGTGGGATATATATTCTACCCACACACATTTGGAACTCTCCTGGGGTATTCTCACACATATTATTCCCTCATTTACTGGATATTTTCACAAAAAAGTGAAATTTTCAAAAATCCAGAAAATTGCCTGAAAATGACTAAATATCAAGGACTCATTGGGCAAATCGCTCTGGAACTGAAATCGGAACGCTCACTGACATTTGCCCTATCTGAAAGTCTGATAAACGCCGGAAAAATGACTAAGTCCAAAAAAAAAATTTGTTCAACTTTTTTCAATTTTACACCCGTGGGATATATATTCTATATATATTCTACCCACACACATTTGTAACTCTCCTGGGGTACCCTCACACATATTATTCCCTCATTTAGTGGATATTTTCACAAAAAAGTGAAATTTTCAAAAATCCAGAAAATTGGCTGAAAACGACTAAATATCAAGGACTCATTGGGCGAATCGCTCTGGAACTGAAATCGGAATGCGCACTGATATTTGTCCTATCTGAAAGTCTGTTAAATGCCAGAAAAATGACTGTGTCCAAAAAAAAAAAGTGTTCAACTTTTTTCAATTTTACCCCCGTGGGATATATATTCTACCAACACACATTTGGAACTCTCCTGGGGTACCCTCACACATATTATTCCCTCATTTAGTGGATATTTTCACAAAAAAGTGAAATTTTCAAAAATCCAGAAAATTGGCTGAAAACGACTAAATATCAAGGACTCATTGGGCGAATCACTGTGGAACTGAAATCGGAACGCTCACTGACATTTGCTCTATCTGAAAGTCTAATAAACGCCGGAAAAATGACTAAGTCCAAAAAAAAAATTTGTTCAACTTTTTTCAATTTTACCCCCGTGAGATATATATTCTACCCACACACATTTGGAACTCTCCTGGGGTACCCTCACACATATTATTCCCTCATTTAGTGGATATTTTCACGAAAAAGTGAAATTTTCAAAAATCCAGAAAATTGGCTGAAAACGACTAAATATCAAGGACTCATTGGGCGAATCGCTCTGGAACTGAAATCGGAATGCTCACTGATATTTGCCCTATCTGAAAGTCTGATAAACGCCGGAAAAATGACTAAGTCCCAAAAAAAATTTTTTTCAACTTTTTTCAATTTTACCCCCTTGGGATATATATTCTACCCACACACATTTGGAACTCTCCTGGGGTACCCTCACACATATTATTCCCTCGTTCACTGGATATTTTCACAAAAAAGTGACATTTTTAAAAATTCAGAAAATTGGCTGAAAACGTCTAAACATCAAGGACTCATTGGGCGAATCGCTCTGGAACTGAAATCGGAATGCTCACTGACATTTCCCCTACCTGAAAGTTTGATAATCGCCGGAAAAAAGATTAAGTCCAAAAAAAAAATTTTTTTTTACTTTTTTCAATATTAACCCCGTGGGATATATATTCTACCCACACACATTTGGAACTCTCCTGGGGTACCCTCACACATATTATTCCCTCATTTACTGGATATTTTCACAAAAAAGTGAAATTTTCAAAAATCCAGAAAATTGGCTGAAAATGACTAAATATCAAGGACTGATTGGGCAAATCGCTCTGGAACTGAAATCGGAATGCTCACTGACATTTGCCCTATCTGAAAGTCTGATAAACGCCGGAAAAATGACTAAGTCCAAAAAAAAAAATTTGCTCAACTTTTTTCAATTTTACCCCCGTGGGATATACATTCTACCCACATACATTTGGAACTCTCCTGGGGTACCCTCACACATATTATTGTCTCATTTAGTGGATATTTTCACAAAAAAGTGAAATTTTTAAAAATCCAGAAAATTGGCTGAAAACGACTAAATATCAAGGACTCATTGGGCGAATCACTGTGGAACTGAAATCGGAACGCTCACTGACATTTGCTCTATCTGAAAGTCTAATAAACGCCGGAAAAATGACTAAGTCCAAAAAAAAAATTTGTTCAACTTTTTTCAATTTTACCCCCGTGAGATATATATTCTACCCACACACATTTGGAACTCTCCTGGGGTACCCTCACACATATTATTCCCTCATTTAGTGGATATTTTCACGAAAAAGTGAAATTTTCAAAAATCCAGAAAATTGGCTGAAAACGACTAAATATCAAGGACTCATTGGGCGAATCGCTCTGGAACTGAAATCGGAATGCTCACTGATATTTGCCCTATCTGAAAGTCTGATAAACGCCGGAAAAATGACTAAGTCCCAAAAAAAATTTTTTTCAACTTTTTTCAATTTTACCCCCTTGGGATATATATTCTACCCACACACATTTGGAACTCTCCTGGGGTACCCTCACACATATTATTCCCTCGTTCACTGGATATTTTCACAAAAAAGTGACATTTTTAAAAATTCAGAAAATTGGCTGAAAACGTCTAAACATCAAGGACTCATTGGGCGAATCGCTCTGGAACTGAAATCGGAATGCTCACTGACATTTCCCCTACCTGAAAGTTTGATAATCGCCGGAAAAAAGATTAAGTCCAAAAAAAAAATTTTTTTTTACTTTTTTCAATATTAACCCCGTGGGATATATATTCTACCCACACACATTTGGAACTCTCCTGGGGTACCCTCACACATATTATTCCCTCATTTACTGGATATTTTCACAAAAAAGTGAAATTTTCAAAAATCCAGAAAATTGGCTGAAAATGACTAAATATCAAGGACTGATTGGGCAAATCGCTCTGGAACTGAAATCGGAATGCTCACTGACATTTGCCCTATCTGAAAGTCTGATAAACGCCGGAAAAATGACTAAGTCCAAAAAAAAAAATTTGCTCAACTTTTTTCAATTTTACCCCCGTGGGATATACATTCTACCCACATACATTTGGAACTCTCCTGGGGTACCCTCACACATATTATTGTCTCATTTAGTGGATATTTTCACAAAAAAGTGAAATTTTTAAAAATCCAGAAAATTGGCTGAAAACGACTAAATATCAAGGACTCATTGGGCGAATCGCTCTGGAACTGAAATCGGAATGCTCACTGATATTTGCCCTATCTGAAAGTCTGATAAACGCCGGAAAAATGACTAAGTCCAAAAAAAATTTTTTTTAAAACTTTTTTCAATTTTACCCCCTTGGGATATATATTCTACCCACACACATTTGGAACTCTCCTGGGGTACCCTCACACATATTATTCCCTCATTTACTGGATATTTTCACAAAAAAGTGACATTTTTAAAAATTCAGAAAATTGGCTGAAAACGACTAAATATCAAGGACTCATTGGGCGAATCACTCTGGAACTGAAATCGGAACGCTCACTGACATTTGCTCTATCTGAAAGTCTAATAAATGCCGGAAAAATGACTAAGTCCAAAAAAAAAATTTGTTCAACTTTTTTCAATTTTACCCCCGTGGGATATATATTCTACCCACACACATTTGGAACTCTCCTGGGGTACCCTCACACATATTTTTCCCTCATTTAGTGGATATTTTCACAAAAAAGTGAAATTTTCAAAAATCCAGAAAATTGGCTGAAAACGTCGAAATATCAAGGACTCATTGGGCGAATCGCTCTGGAACTGAAATCGGAATGCTCACTGACATTTCCCCTATCTGAAAGTTTGATAAACGCCGGAAAAAAGACTAAGTCCAAAAAAAAATTTTTTTCAACTGTTGTCAATTTTACCCCCGTGGGATATATATTCTACCCACACACATTTGGAACTCTCCTGGGGTATTCTCACACATATTATTCCCTCATTTACTGGATATTTTCACAAAAAAGTGAAATTTTCAAAAATCCAGAAAATTGCCTGAAAATGACTAAATATCAAGGACTCATTGGGCAAATCGCTCTGGAACTGAAATCGGAACGCTCACTGACATTTGCCCTATCTGAAAGTCTGATAAACGCCGGAAAAATGACTAAGTCCAAAAAAACAATTTGTTCAACTTTTTTCAATTTTACACCCGTGGGATATATATTCTATATATATTCTACCCACACACATTTGTAACTCTCCTGGGGTACCCTCACACATATTATTCCCTCATTTAGTGGATATTTTCACAAAAAAGTGAAATTTTCAAAAATCCAGAAAATTGGCTGAAAACGACTAAATATCAAGGACTCATTGGGCGAATCGCTCTGGAACTGAAATCGGAATGCGCACTGATATTTGTCCTATCTGAAAGTCTGTTAAATGCCAGAAAAATGACTGTGTCCAAAAAAAAAAAGTGTTCAACTTTTTTCAATTTTACCCCCGTGGGATATATATTCTACCAACACACATTTGGAACTCTCCTGGGGTACCCTCACACATATTATTCCCTCATTTAGTGGATATTTTCACAAAAAAGTGAAATTTTCAAAAATCCAGAAAATTGGCTGAAAACGACTAAATATCAAGGACTCATTGGGCGAATCACTGTGGAACTGAAATCGGAACGCTCACTGACATTTGCTCTATCTGAAAGTCTAATAAACGCCGGAAAAATGACTAAGTCCAAAAAAAATATTTGTTCAACTTTTTTCAATTTTACCCCCGTGAGATATATATTCTACCCACACACATTTGGAACTCTCCTGGGGTACCCTCACACATATTATTCCCTCATTTAGTGGATATTTTCACGAAAAAGTGAAATTTTCAAAAATCCAGAAAATTGGCTGAAAACGACTAAATATCAAGGACTCATTGGGCGAATCGCTCTGGAACTGAAATCGGAATGCTCACTGATATTTGCCCTATCTGAAAGTCTGATAAACGCCGGAAAAATGACTAAGTCCCAAAAAAAATTTTTTTCAACTTTTTTCAATTTTACCCCCTTGGGATATATATTCTACCCACACACATTTGGAACTCTCCTGGGGTACCCTCACACATATTATTCCCTCATTTACTGGATATTTTCACAAAAAAGTGAAATTTTCAAAAATCCAGAAAATTGGCTGAAAATGACTAAATATCAAGGACTGATTGGGCAAATCGCTCTGGAACTGAAATCGGAATGCTCACTGACATTTGCCCTATCTGAAAGTCTGATAAACGCCGGAAAAATGACTAAGTCCAAAAAAAAAAATTTGCTCAACTTTTTTCAATTTTACCCCCGTGGGATATACATTCTACCCACATACATTTGGAACTCTCCTGGGGTACCCTCACACATATTATTGTCTCATTTAGTGGATATTTTCACAAAAAAGTGAAATTTTTAAAAATCCAGAAAATTGGCTGAAAACGACTAAATATCAAGGACTCATTGGGCGAATCGCTCTGGAACTGAAATCGGAATGCTCACTGATATTTGCCCTATCTGAAAGTCTGATAAACGCCGGAAAAATGACTAAGTCCAAAAAAAAAATTTGTTCAACTTTTTTCAATTTTACACCCGTGGGATATATATTCTATATATATTCTACCCACACACATTTGTAACTCTCCTGGGGTACCCTCACACATATTATTCCCTCATTTACTGGATATTTTCACAAAAAAGTGACATTCTTAAAAATTCAGAAAATTGGCTGAAAACGACTAAATATCAAGTACTCATTGGGCGAATCACTCTGGAACTGAAAGCGGAACGCTCACTGACATTTGCTCTATCTGAAAGTCTAATAAATGCCGGAAAAATGACTAAGTCCAAAAAAAAAATTTGTTCAACTTTTTTCAATTTTACCCCCGTGGGATATATATTCTACCCACACACATTTGGAACTCTCCTGGGGTACGCTCACACATATTATTCCCTCATTTAGTGGATATTTTCACAAAAAAGTGAAATTTTCAAAAATTCAGTAAATTGGCTGAAAACGACTAAATATCAAGGACTCATTGGGCGAATCGCTCTGGAACTGAAATGGAATGCTCCCTTATATTTGCCCTATCTGAAAGTCTGATAAACGCCGGAAAAATGACTAAGTCCAAAAAAAAAATTTTTCAACTTTTTTCAATTTTACCCCCGTGGGATATATATTCTACTCACACACATTTGGAACTCTCCTGGGGTACCCTCACACATTTTATTCCCTCATTTAGTGGATATTTTCACAAAAAAGTGAAATTTTCAAAAATTCAGTAAATTGGCTGAAAACGACTAAATATCAAGGACTCTTTGCGTGAATCGCTTTGGAACTGAAATCGGAACGCTCACTGACATTTCCCCTATCTGAAAGTCTGATAAACGCCGGAAAAATGACTAAGTCCAAAAAAAAAATTTTTTCAACTTTTTTCAATTTTAACCCCGTGGGATATATATTCTACCCACACACATTTGGAACTCTCCTGGGGTACCCTCACACATATTATTCCCTCATTTAGTAGATATTTTCATAAAAAAGTGAAATTTTCAAAAATCCAGAAAATTGGCTGAAAACGACTAAATATCAAGGACTCATTGGGCGAATCGCTCTGGAACTGAAATCGGAATGCTCACTGATATTTGTCCTATCTGAAAGTCTGATAAACGCCGGAAAAATGACTAATTGTAAAAAAAAATTTTTTTCAGCTTTTTTCAATTTTACCCCCGTGGGATATATATTCTACCCACACACATTTGGAACTCTCCTGGGGTACCCTCACACATATTATTCCCTCATTTACTGGATATTTTCACAAAAAAGTGAAATTTTTAAAAATCCAGAAAATTGGCTGAAAACGACTAAATATCAAGGACTGATTGGGCGAATCGCTCTGGAACTGAAATCGGAACGCTCACTGACATTTGCCCTATCTGAAAGTCTGATAAACGCCGGAAAAATGACTAAGTCCAAAAAAAAAATTTGTTCAACTTTTTTCAATTTTACCCCCGTGGGATATATATTCTACCCACACACATTTGGAACTCTCCTGGGGTACCCTCACACATGTTATTCCCTCATTTAGTGGATATTTTCACAAAAAAGTGAAATTTTCAAAAATCCAGAAAATTGGCTGAAAACGATGAAATATCAAGGACTCATTGGGCGAATCGCTCTGGAACTGAATGGGGAACGCTCACTGACATTGGCCCTATCTGAAAGTCTGATAAACGCCAGAAAAATGACTAAGTCCAAAAAAAAAATTTGTTCAACTTTTTTCAATTTTACCCCCGTGGGATATATATTCTACCAACACACATTTGGAACTCTCCTGGGGTACCCTCACACATATTATTCCCTCATTTAGTGGATATTTTCACAAAAAAGTGAAATTTTCAAAAATTCAGTAAATTGGCTTAAAACGACTAAATATCAAGGACTCATTGGGCGAATCGCTCTGGAACTGAAATCAGAACGGTCACTGACATTTCCTCTCTCTGAAAGTCTAATAAACGCCGGAAAAATGACAAAGTCCAAAAAAAAAAATTTCTTCAACTTTTTTCAATTTTACCCCCGTGGGATATATATTCTACCCACACACATTTGGAACTCTCCTGGGGAACCCTCACACATATTATTCCCTCATTTAGTGGATATTTTCACAAAAAAGTGAAATTTTCAAAAATTCAGTAAATTGGCTGAAAACTACTAAATATCAAGGACTCATTGGGCGAATCGCTCTGGAACTGAAATCGGAATGCTCACTGATATTTGCCCTATCTGAAAGTCTAATAAACGCCGGAAAAAAGACTAAGTCCAAAAAAAATTTTTTTTCAACTTTTTTCAATTTTACCCCCTTGGGATATATATTCTACCCACACACATTTGGAACTCTCCTGGGGTACCCTCACATATATTATTCCCTCATTTACTGGATATTTTCACAAAAAAGTGACATTTTTAAAAATTCAGAAAATTAGCTGAAAACGACTAAATATCAAGGACTCATTGAGCGAATCGTTCTGGAACTGAAATCGTAACGCTCACTGACATTTGCCCTATCTGAAAGTCTGATAAACGCCGGAAAAATGACTAAGTCCCCCAAAATTTTTTTTTTCAACTTTTTTCAATTTTAACCCCGTGGGATATATATTCTACCCACACACATTTGGAACTCTCCTGGGGTACCCTCACACATATTATTCCCTCATTTACTGGATATTTTAACAAAAAAGTGAAATGTTCAAAAATTCAGTAAATTGGCTTAAAACGACTAAATATCAAGGACTCATTGGGCGAATCGCTCTGGAACTGAAATCGGAACGCTCACTGACATTTGCTCTATCTGAAAGTCTAATAAACGCCGGAAAAATGACTAAGTCCAAAAAAAAAAATTTCTTCAACTTTTTTCAATTTTACCCCCGTGGGATATATATTCTACCCACACACATTTGGAACTCTCCTGGGGTACCCTCACACATATTATTCCCTCATTTAGTGGATATTTTCACAAAAAAGTAAAATTTTCAAAAATCCAGAAAATTGGCTGAAAACAACTAAATATCAAGGACTCATTGGGCGAATCGCTCTGGAACTGAAATCGGAACGCTCACTGACATGTGCCCTATCTGAAAGTCTGATAAACGCCGGAAAAATGACTAAGTCCAAAAAAAATTTTTTTTTCAACTTTTTTAAATTTTACCCCCGTGGGATATATATTCTACCCACACACATTTGGAACTCTCCTGGGGTACCCTCACACATATTATTCCCTCATTTACTGGATATTTTCACAAAAAAGTGAAATTTTCAAAAATCCAGAAAATTGGCTGAAAACGACTAAATATCAAGGACTGATTGGGCGAATCGCTCTGGAACTGAAATCGGAACGCTCACTGACATTTGCCCTATCTGAAAGTCTGATAAACGCCGGAAAAATGACTAAGTCCAAAAAAAAAATTTGTTCAACTTTTTTCAATTTTAACCCCGTGGGATATATATTCTACCCACACACATTTGGAACTCTCCTGGGGTACCCTCACACATATTATTCCCTCATTTAGTGGATATTTTCACAAAAAAGTGAAATTTTCAAAAATCCAGAAAATTGGCTGAAAACGTCTAAATATCAAGGACTCATTGGGCGAATCGCTCTGGAACTGAAATCGGAATGCTCACTGACATTTCCCCTATCTGAAAGTTTGATAAACGCCGGAAAAAAGACTAAGTCCAAAAAAAAATTTTTTTCAACTGTTGTTAATTTTACCCCCGTGTGATATATATTCTACCCACACACATTTGGAACTCTCCTGGGGTACCCTCACACATATTATTCCCTCATTTAGTGGATATTTTCACAAAAAAGTGAAATTTTCAAAAATCCAGAAAATTGTCTGAAAACGACTAAATATCAAGGACTCATTGGGCGAATCACTCTGGAACTGAAATCGGAACGCTCGCTGACATTTGCTCTATCTGAAAGTCTAATAAACGCCGGAAAAATGACTAAGTCCAAAAAAAAAATTTCTTCAACTTTTTTCAATTTTACCCCCGTGGGATATATATTCTACCCACACACATTTGGAACTCTCCTGGGGTACCCTCACACATATTATTCCCTCATTTAGTGGATATTTTCACAAAAAAGTGAAATTTTCAAAAATCCAGTAAATTGGCTAAAAACGACTAAATATCAAGGACTCTTTGCGTGAATCGCTTTGGAACTGAAATCGGAACGCTCACTGACATTTCCCTTATCTGAAAGTCTGATAAACGCCGGAAAAATGACTAAGTCCAAAAAAAAAATATTTTTTCAACTTTTTTCAATTTTAACCCCGTGGGATATATATTCTACCCACACACATTTGGAACTCTCCTGGGGTACCCTCACACATATTATTCCCTCATTTAGTAGATATTTTCCCAAAAAAGTGAAATTTTCAAAAATCCAGTAAATTGGCTGAAAACGACTAAATATCAAGGACTCATTGGGCGAATCGCTCTGGAACTGAAATCGGAATGCTCACTGATATTTGTCCTATCTGAAAGTCTGATAAACGCCGGAAAAATGACTAAGTGTAAAAAAAAATTTTTTTCAACTTTTTTCAATTTTACCCCCGTGGGATATATATTCTACCCACACACATTTGGAACTCTCCTGGGGTACCCTCGCACATATTATTCCCTCATTTAGTGGATATTTTCACAAAAAAGTAAAATTTTCAAAAATCCAGAAAATTGGCTGAAAACAACTAAATATCAAGGACTCATTGGGCGAATCGCTCTGGAACTGAAATCGGAACGCTCACTGACATTTGCCCTATCTGAAAGTCTGATAAACGCCGGAAAAATGACTAAGTCCCAAAAAAATTTTTTTTTCAACTTTTTTAAATTTTACCCCCGTGGGATATATATTCTACCCACACACATTTGGAACTCTCCTGGGGTACCCTCACACATATTATTCCCTCATTTCGTGGATATTTTCACAAAAAAGTGAAATTTTCAAAAATCCAGTAAATTGGCTGAAAACGACTAAATATCAAGGACTCATTGGGCGAATCGCTCTGGAACTGAAATCGGAATGCTCACTGATATTTGTCCTATCTGAAAGTCTGATAAACGCCGGAAAAATGACTAAGTGTAAAAAAAAATTTTTTTCAACTTTTTTCAATTTTTCCCCCGTGGGATATATATTCTACTCACACACATTTGGAACCCTCCTGGGATACCCTCACACATATTATTCCCTCATTTAGTGGATATTTTCACAAAAAAGTGAAATTTTCAAAAATCCAGAAAATTGGCTGAAAACGACTAAATATCAAGGACTCATTGGGCGAATCGCTCTGGCACTGAAATCGGAACGCTCACTGACATTTCCCCTATCTGAAAGTCTGATAAACGCCGGAAAAATGACTAAGTTCAAAAAAAATTTTTTTCAACTTTTTTCAATTTTACCCCCGTGGGATATATATTCTACCCACACACATTTGGAACTCTCCTGGGGTACCCTCACACATATTATTCCCTCATTTAGTGGATATTTTCACAAAAAAGTGAAATTTTCCAAAATCCAAAATATTGGCTGAAAACGACTAAATATCAAGGACTCATTGGGCGAATCGCTCTGGAACTGAAATCGGAACGCTCACTGACATTTGCCCTATCTGAAAGTCTGATAAACGCCGGAAAAATGACTAAGTTCAAAAAAAATTTTTTTTTTAACTTTTTTCAATTTTACCCCCTTGGGATATATATTCTACTCACACACATTTGGAACTCTCCTGCGGTACCCTCACACATATTATTCCCTCATTTACTGGATATTTTCACAAAAAAGTGAAATTTTTAAAAATCCAGAAAATTGGCTGAAAACGACTAAATATCAAGGACTCATTGGGCGAATCGCTCTGGCACTGAAATCGGAACGCTCACTGACATTTCCCCTATCTGAAAGTCTGATAAACGCCGGAAAAATGACTGAGTCCAAAAAAAAAAATTGTTCAACTTTTTTCAATTTTACCCCCGTGGGATATATATTCTACTCACACACATTTGGAACCCTCCTGGGGTACCCTCACACATATTATTCCCTCATTTAGTGGATATTTTCACAAAAAAGTGAAATTTTCAAAAATCCAGAAAATTGGCTGAAAACGACTAAATATCAAGGACTCATTGGGCGAATCGCTCTGGCACTGAAATCGGAACGCTCACTGACATTTCCCCTATCTGAAAGTCTGATAAACGCCGGAAAAATGACTAAGTTCAAAAAAAATTTTTTTCAACTTTTTTCAATTTTACCCCCGTGTGATATATATTCTACCCACACACATTTGGAACTCTCCTGGGGTACCCTCACACATATTATTCCCTCATTTAGTGGATATTTTCACAAAAAAGTGAAATTTTCAAAAATCCAAAATATTGGCTGAAAACGACTAAATATCAAGGACTCATTGGGCGAATCGCTCTGGAACTGAAATCGGAACGCTCACTGACATTTGCACTATCTGAAAGTCTGATAAACGCCGGAAAAATGACTAAGTCTAAAAAAAATTTTTTTTCAACTTTTTTCAATTTTTCCCCCTTGGGATATATATTCTACCCACACACATTTGGAACTCTCCTGGGGTACCCTCACACATATTATTCCCTTATTTACTGGATATTTTCACAAATTAGTGAAATTTTTAAAAATCCAGAAAATTGGCTGAAAACGACTAAATATCAAGGACTCATTGGGCGAATTGCTCTGGAACTGAAATCGGAACGCTCACTGATATTTGCCCTATCTGAAAGTCTGATAAATGCCGGAAAAATGACTGAGTCCAAAAAAAAAATTTGTTCAACTTTTTTCAATTTTACCCCCGTGGGATATATATTCTACTCACACACATTTGGAACTCTCCTGGGGTACCCTCACACATATTATTCCCTCATTTAGTGGATATTTTCACAAAAAAGTGAAATTTTCCAAAATCCAAAAAATTGGCTGAAAACGACTAAATATCAAGGACTCATTGGGCGAATCGCTCTGGAACTGAAATCGGAACGCTCACTGACATTTGCCCTATCTGAAAGTCTGATAAACGCCGGAAAAATGACTAAGTTCAAAAAAAATTTTTTTTTTAACTTTTTTCAATTTTACCCCCTTGGGATATATATTCTACCCACACACATTTGGAACTCTCCTGCGCTACCCTCACACATATTATTCCCTCATTTACTGGATATTTTCACAAAAAAGTGAAATTTTTAAAAATCCAGAAAATTGGCTGAAAACGACTAAATATCAAGGACTCATTGGGCGAATCGCTCTGGAACTGAAATCGGAACGCTCACTGATATTTGCCATATCTGAAAGTCTGATAAATGACGGAAAAATGACTGAGTACAAAAAAAAAATTTGTTCAACTTTTTTCAATTTTACCCCCGTGGGATATATATTCTACTCAAACACATTTGGAACTCTCCTGGGGTACCCTCACACATATTATTCCCTCATTTAGTGGATATTTTCACAAAAAAGTGAAATTTTCAAAAATCCAGAAAATTGGCTGAAAACGACTAAATATCAAGGACTCATTGGGCGAATCGCTCTGGAACTGAAATCGGAACGCTCACTGACATTTCCCCTATCTGAAAGTCTGATAAACGCCGGAAAAATGACTACGTTCAAAAAAAAATTTGTTCAACTTTTTTCAATTTTACCCCCGTGGGATATATATTCTACCCACACACATTTGGAACTCTCTTGGGGTACCCTCATACATATTATTCCCTCATTTAGTGGATATTTTCACAAAAAAGTGAAATTTTCAAAAATTCAGTGAATTGGCTGAAAACGACTAAATATCAAGGACTCATTGGGTGAATCGCTCTGGAACTGAAATCGGAACGCTCACTGACATTTCCCCTATCTTAAAGTCTGATAAACGCCGGAAAAATGACTAAGTCCAAAAAAATTTTTTTTTAAACTTTTTTCAATTTTACCCCCTTGGGATATATATTCTACCCACACACATTTGGAACTCTCCTGGGGTACCCTCACACATATTATTCCCTTATTTACTGGATATTTTCACAAATTAGTGAGATTTTTAAAAATCCAGAAAATTGGCTGAAAACGACTAAATATCAAGGACTCATTGGGCGAATCGCTCTGGAACTGAAATCGGAACGCTCACTGATATTTGCCCTATCTGAAAGTCTGATGAATGCCGGAAAAATGACTGAGTCCAAAAAAAAAATTTGTTCAACTTTTTTCAATTTTACCCCCGTGGGATATATATTCTACTCACACACATTTGGAACTCTCCTGGGGTACCCTCACACATATTATTCCCTCATTTAGTGGATATTTTCACAAAAAAGTGAAATTTTCAAAAATCCAGAAAATTGGCTGAAAACGACTAAATATCAAGGACTCATTGGGCGAATCGCTCTGGCACTGAAATCGGAACGCTCACTGACATTTCCCCTATCTGAAAGTCTGATAAACGCCGGAAAAATGACTACGTTCAAAAAAATTTTTTTTCAACTTTTTTCAATTTTACCCCCGTGGGATATATATTCTACCCACACACATTTGGAACTCTCCTGGGGTACCCTCACACATATTATTCCCTCATTTAGTGGATATTTTCACAAAAAAGTGAAATTTTCAAAAATCCAAAATATTGGCTGAAAACGACTAAATATCACGGACTCATTGGGCGAATCGCTCTGGAACTGAAATCGGAACGCTCACTGACATTTGCCCTATCTGAAAGTCTGATAAACGCCGGAAAAATGACTAAGTTCAAAAAAAATTTTTTTCAACTTTTTTCAATTTTACCCCCGTGGGATATATATTCTACCCACACACATTTGGAACTCTCCTGGGGTACCCTCACACATATTATTCCCTCATTTAGTGGATATTTTCACAAAAAAGTGAAATTTTCAAAAATCCAAAATATTGACTGAAAACGACTAAATATCAAGGACTCATTGGGCGAATCGCTCTGGAACTGAAATCGGAACGCTCACTGACATTTGCCCTATCTGAAAGTCTGATAAACGCCGGAAAAATGACTAAGTCTAAAAAAAATTTTTTTTCAACTTTTTTCAATTTTTCCCCCTTGGGATATATATTCTACCCACACACATTTGGAACTCTCCTGGGGTACCCTCACACATATTATTCCCTTATTTACTGGATATTTTCACAAATTAGTGAAATTTTTAAAAATCCAGAAAATTGGCTGAAAACGACTAAATATCAAGGACTCATTGGGCGAATCGCTCTGGAACTGAAATCGGAACGCTCACTGATATTTGCCCTATCTGAAAGTCTGATAAATGCCGGAAAAATGACTGAGTCCAAAAAAAAAATTTGTTCAACTTTTTTCAATTTTACCCCCGTGGGATATATATTCTACCCACACACATTTGGAACTCTCCTGGGGTACCCTCACACATATTATTCCCTCATTTAGTGGATATTTTCACAAACAAGTGAAATTTTCAAAAATCCAAAATATTGGCTGAAAACGACTAAATATCAAGGACTCATTGGGCGAATCGCTCTGGAACTGAAATCGGAACGCTCACTGACATTTGCCCTATCTGAAAGTCTGATAAACGCCGGAAAAATGACTAAGTCAAAAAAAAATTTTTTTTCAACTTTTTTCAATTTTTCCCCCTTGGGATATATATTCTACCCACACACATTTGGAACTCTCCTGGGGTACCCTCACACATATTATTCCCTTATTTACTGGATATTTTTACAAATTAGTGAAATTTTTAAAAATCTAGAAAATTGGCTGAAAACGACTAAATATCAAGGACTCATTGGGCGAATCGCTCTGGAACTGAAATCGGAACGCTCACTGATATTTGCCCTATCTGAAAGTCTGATAAATGCCGGAAAAATGACTGAGTCCAAAAAAAAAATTTGTTCAACTTTTTTCAATTTTACCCCCGTGGGATATATATTCTACTCACACACATTTGGATCTCTCCTGGGGTACCCTCACACATATTATTCCCTCATTTAGTGGATATTTTCACAAAAAAGTGAAATTTTCAAAAATCCAGAAAATTGGCTGAAAACGACTAAATATCAAGGACTCATTGGGCGAATCGCTCTAGCACTGAAATCGGAACGCTCACTGACATTTCCCCTATCTGAAAGTCTGATAAACGCCGGAAAAATGACTAAGTTCAAAAAAATTTTTTTTCAACTTTTTTCAATTTTACCCCCGTGGGATATATATTCTACCCACACACATTTGGAACTCTCCTGGGGTACCCTCACACATATTATTCCCTCATTTAGTGGATATTTTCACAAAAAAGTGAAATTTTCAAAAATCCAAAATATTGGCTGAAAACGACTAAATATCAAGGACTCATTGGGCGAATCGCTCTGGAACTGAAATCGGAACGCTCACTGACATTTGCCCTATCTGAAAGTCTGATAAACGCCGGAAAAATGACTAAGTCTAAAAAAAATTTTTTTTCAACTTTTTTCAATTTTACCCCCGTGGGATATATATTCTACTCACACACAATTGGAACTCTCCTGGGGTACCCTCACACATATTATTCCCTCATTTAGTGGATATTTTCACAAAAAAGTGAAATTTTCAAAAATCCAGAAAATTGGCTGAAAACGACTAAATATCAAGGACTCATTGGGCGAATCGCTCTGGAATTGAAATCGGAACGCTCACTGATATTTGCCCTATCTGAAAGTCTGATAAACGCCGGAAAAATGACTAAGTTCCAAAAAAATTTTTTTTTAACTTTTTTCAATTTTACCCCCTTGGGATATATATTCTACCCACACACATTTGGAACTCTCCTGCGGTACCCTCACACATATTATTCCCTCATTTACTGGATATTTTCACAAAAAAGTGAAATTTTTAAAAATCCAGAAAATTGGCTGAAAACGACTAAATATCAAGGACTCATTGGGCGAATCGCTCTGGAACTGAAATCGGAACGCTCACTGATATTTGCCCTATCTGAAAGTCTGATAAATGACGGAAAAATGACTGAGTACAAAAAAAAATTTGTTCAACTTTTTTCAATTTTACCCCCGTGGGATATATATTCTACTCACACACATTTGGAACTCTCCTGGGGTACCCTCACACATATTATTCCCTCATTTAGTGGATATTTTCACAAAAAAGTGAAATTTTCAAAAATCCAGAAAATTGGCTGAAAACGACTAAATATCAAGGACTCATTGGGCGAATCGCTCTGGAACTGAAATCGGAACGCTCACTGACATTTCCCCTATCTGAAAGTCTGATAAATGCCGGAAAAATGACTACGTTCAAAAAAAAATTTGTTCAACTTTTTTCAATTTTACCCCCGTGGGATATATATTCTACCCACACACATTTGGAACTCTCTTGGGGTACCCTCATACATATTATTCCCTCATTTAGTGGATATTTTCACAAAAAAGTGAAATTTTCAAAAATTCAGTAAATTGGCTGAAAACGACTAAATATCAAGGACTCATTGGGTGAATCGCTCTGGAACTGAAATCGGAACGCTCACTGACATTTCCCCTATCTTAAAGTCTGATAAACGCCGGAAAAATGACTAAGTCCAAAACAATTTTTTTTTAAACTTTTTTCAATTTTACCCCCTTGGGATATATATTCTACCCACACACATTTGTAACTCTCCTGGGGTACTCTCACACATATTATTCCCTCATTTAGTGGATATTTTCACAAAAAAGTGAAATTTTCAAAAATCCAGAAAATTGGCTGAAAACGACTAAATATCAAGGACTCATTGGGCGAGTCACTCTGGAACTGAAATCGGAACGCTCACTGACATTTCCCCTATCTGAAAGTCTGATAAAAGCCGGAAATATGACAGTCCAAAAAAAAAATTTGTTCAACTTTTTTCAATTTTACCCCCGTGGGATATATATTCTACCCACACACATTTGGAACTCTCCTGGGGTACCCTCACACATATTATTCCCTCATTTAGTGGATATTTTCACAAAAAAGTGAAATTTTTAAAAATCCAGAAAATTGGCTGAAAACGACTAAATATCAAGGACTCATTGGGCGAGTCGCTCTGGAACTGAAATCGGAACGCTCACTGACATTTGCCCTATCTGAAAGTCTGATAAACGCCGGAAAAATTACTAAGTCCAAAAAAAAATTTGTTCAACTTTTTTCAATTTTACCCCCGTGGGATATATATTCTACCCACACACATTTGGAACTCTCCTGGGGTACCCTCACACATATTATTCCCTCATTTAGTGGATATTTTCACAAAAAAGTGAAATTTTCAAAAATCCAAAAAATTGGCTGAAAACGACTAAATATCAAGGACTCATTGGGCGAATCGCTCTGGAACTGAAATCGGAACGCTCACTGACATTTGCCCTATTTCAAAGTCTGATAAACGCCGGAAAAATGACTAGAGATGAGCGTTGTTCTACTCGAACTGTTCGCCAATCTCAAATTCGAGCTGTTTTGGGCGGTGTTCGAGCCGGTCGGCGAACACGAACAATTTGAGAAAAATTCGGCTGTTCGGGGTTATGTTCGATAACTTTTCGTGCACCAAAATCATAACTGGATTTTTTCTCAGTAATGATGAAAATTAATGTTAATACGCAGTTTGAGTGTACAGCGGGGCGGGGGGAGGGGCAGGGGATGGATCTCTGCAGGAACAATGAAGATCTTCATTTTTTTTCTCTTTCCCGCATTTGCAGTGGGGAGGTGCAATCTGTCAGCCTATCAGCAGCGCACACACGGAGCGAAGTGCTTTTTTTCACACAAGCAAGGGCATGTGTGATTGGCAGTGTATGTCACATGTCCTTGCCCTATAAGACCAAGCCATTTTCCCCGTCGCCACCATTTTCTCACTGCTGCAGCTGCGTGTTAGACGGCACCGCTGTTGCTGTGTGCGCTATACCTTGTTAATTTCAAGACAATTTTCGCACAAATATACAGATAGCTTGGGAGTAGGGAATAGTTGTGATTGCAGTCCTTTTAAGGACTAGGTTACAGCATTTCCTACGACTTTTATCAAGCAGGTCTGTGCTCTTAAATAGATAGATTGTGGGAGTAAAGACTAATTGTAATTGGAGTCCTTTTCAGGACTAGGTTACATCAGTTCCTATCAGTTTTTGCCAGGCAGGTCTGTGCCAGTGCTGTGCAAGTTTTTTTCACAGCATTTGGCTGAATCTAGCAAAGCTAATCCTTTTTGGCCTATTGCAGAGTGTGTTAGTCGGTGGAGTAGCCTATCTGTGTTGCAAGATATAACACCTGTGTATAGAATACCAATTTTTTTACTGCACCTAGTGAAGTAAAATCTTTTGGGCATAGCATCATTCTATTAGTCCATCTATACTGACCTCCATCAGGTTGCAAACTGAATATAATTTTTTTCTGCATCTAGCTCTGAAAAAATATTTGGGCTTCCAGCAGTGTGTGGGACTTGGTCTATTAGTCCATCTATACTGACCTCCATCAGGTTGCAAATTAAAAATAATTTTTTTCTTCATTTAGCTCTGAAAAAATATTTGGGCTTCTAGCAGTGTGTGGGACTTGTTCTATTAGTCCTTCTATACTGACCTCCAGCAGGTTGCAAATTGAATATAATTTTTTTCTGCATCTAGCTCTGAAAAAATATTTGGGCTTCTAGCGGTGTGTGGGACGTGGTCTATTAGTCCATCTATACTGACCTCCATCAGGTTGCAAATTAAAAATAATTTTTTTCTGCATCTAGCTCTGAAAAAATATTTGGGCTTCTAGCAGTGTGTGGGACTTGGTCTATTAGTCCATCTATACTGACCTCCATCAGGTTGCAAATTAAAAATAATTTTTTTCTTCATTTATCTCTGAAAAAATATTTGGGCTTCTAGCAGCGTGTGGGACTTGTTCTATTAGTCCATCTATACTGACCTCCATCAGGTTGCAAATTAAAAATAATTTTTTTCTGCATCTAGCTCTGAAAAAATATTTGGGCTTCTAGCAGTGTGTGGGACTTGGTCTATTAGTCCATCTATACTGACCTCCATCAGGTTGCAAATTAAAAATAATTTTTTTCTGCATCTAGCTCTGAAAAAATATTTGGGCTTCTAGCAGTGTGTGGGACTTGGTCTATTAGTCCATCTATACTGACCTCCATCAGGTTGCAAATTGAATAAAAAAAATTTCTGCATCTAGCTCTGAAAAAATATTTGGGCTTCTAGCGGTGTGTGGGACTTGGTCTATTAGTCCATCTATACTGACCTCCATCAGGTTGCAAATTAAAAATAATTTTTTTCTGCATCTAGCTCTGAAAAAATATTTGGGCTTCTAGCAGTGTGTGGGACTTGGTCTATTAGTCCATCTATACTGACCTCCATCAGGTTGCAAATTAAAAATAATTTTTTTCTTCATTTAGCTCTGAAAAAATATTTGGGCTTCTAGCAGTGTGTGGGACTTGTTCTATTAGTCCTTCTATACTGACCTCCAGCAGGTTGCAAATTGAATATAATTTTTTTCTGCATCTAGCTCTGAAAAAATATTTGGGCTTCTAGCGGTGTGTGGGACTTGGTCTATTCGTCCATCTATACTGACCTCCATCAGGTTGCAAATTAAAAATAATTTTTTTCTGCATCTAGCTCTGAAAAAATATTTGGGCTTCTAGCAGTGTGTGGGACTTGGTCTATTAGTCCATCTATACTGACCTCCATCAGGTTGCAAATTAAAAATATTTTTTTTCTGCATCTAGCTCTGAAAAAATATTTGGGCTTCTAGCAGTGTGTGGGACTTGGTCTATTAGTCCATCTATACTGACCTCCATCAGGTTGCAAATTGAATAAAAAAATTTTCTGCATCTAGCTCTGAAAAAATATTTGGGCTTCTAGAGGTGTGTGGGACTTGGTCTATTAGTCCATCTATACTGACCTCCATCAGGTTGCAAATTAAAAATAATTTTTTTCTTCATTTATCTCTGAAAAAATATTTGGGCTTCTAGCAGCGTGTGGGACTTGTTCTATTAGTCCATCTATACTGACCTCCATCAGGCTGCAAATTAAAAATAATTTTTTTCTGCATCTAGCTCTGAAAAAATATTTGGGCTTCTAGCAGTGTGTGGGACTTGGTCTATTAGTCCATCTATACTGACCTCCATCAGGTTGCAAATTAAAAATAATTTTTTTCTGCATCTAGCTCTGAAAAAATATTTGGGCTTCTAGCAGTGTGTGGGACTTGGTCTATTAGTCCATCTATACTGACCTCCATCAGGTTGCAAATTGAATAAAAAAATTTTCTGCATCTAGCTCTGAAAAAATATTTGGACTTCTAGCGGTGTGTGGGACTTGGTCTATTAGTCCATCTATACTGACCTCCATCAGGTTGCAAATTAAAAATAATTTTTTTCTGCATCTAGCTCTGAAAAAATATTTGGGCTTCTAGCAGTGTGTGGGACTTGGTCTATTAGTCCATCTATACTGACCTCCATCAGGTTGCAAATTAAAAATAATTTTTTTCTTCATTTAGCTCTGAAAAAATATTTGGGCTTCTAGCAGTGTGTGGGACTTGTTCTATTAGTCCTTCTATACTGACCTCCAGCAGGTTGCAAATTGAATATAATTTTTTTCTGCATCTAGCTCTGAAAAAATATTTGGGCTTCTAGCGGTGTGTGGGACTTGGTCTATTAGTCCATCTATACTGACCTCCATCAGGTTGCAAATTAAAAATAATTTTTTTCTGCATCTAGCTCTGAAAAAATATTTGGGCTTCTAGCAGTGTGTGGGACTTGGTCTATTAGTCCATCTATACTGACCTCCATCAGGTTGCAAATTAAAAATAATTTTTTTCTGCATCTAGCTCTGAAAAAATATTTGGGCTTCTAGCAGTGTGTGGGACTTGGTCTATTAGTCCATCTATACTGACCTCCATCAGGTTGCAAATTGAATAAAAAAAATTTCTGCATCTAGCTCTGAAAAAATATTTGGGCTTCTAGCGGTGTGTGGGACTTGGTCTATTAGTCCATCTATACTGACCTCCATCAGGTTGCAAATTAAAAATATTTTTTTTCTGCATCTAACCCAGCCAATAGTTTTGGCCTAATACCACAGTTTGGCCACTCAGCTCTGCTCGGTTACCATCCATTGTTTTTTTGTGCAAACAACTCCAGAGTTGTGAATTAGTTAACCACCAAAATGAGTGGAAAAAGGCCTGCTGCTGGTGGAAAGGGGAATAGGCGTGTTGGGAAGGGGAAAAAAGGTTGTGTCCGTGGGGTAGGTGCAGAAGAAAGACCATCTTCCAGCCAAACTAAAATGTCTACTTCTTTTAGCGGACAATGTGATAAGATCCCTTTCTTACGGCCACGCCAATCGCTACAAATTCCAGATGAGGCACAAAAACAGCAGGTACTTCAACGGATATCAAGTGCTCCTTTAAGTGGGCTCTCCTCCACATCAACTTCAACATCACAAATACTCCAGTCCTCAAAGGTGTCACCCAAATCGCACTTGCTTCCTCACAGCTCCCAAATCTCCAGCTGCCCGTCTGAGTATGAGGTAGAACAGATGGTTGAGTCTGCAGAGCTGTTTACTCATACTATAGCCTGGGAATCAGAGGTCGACTCCAGCGCTTCTGTGAATCCAGACGAGGAAATGATCTGCACTGATGCCCAGTATCTTTATGAGTCGGATCCAGGACCAGACGCAGAAGGTTCTGACCATAATGTAGACCCTCATTCCCAAACTGTAACTCCTGTTGGTGGAGACAATGAGGAAGACGATGATAAGACTCAAATACCTGATTGGAGCGACAACTTTAGTTTTTTGTCAGGGCAGGAACAGGTTGGCTCTGAGGACGACGGGTGTGATAACGCACAGGGTGATGATGATGATGTCGGAGATCCCACTTACTGTCAACCCACAGTCAGCCAAGAGATGAGGTCAGCAGAGGAGGTGGAGGAAGATGCTAGTGACGACGAGGTCAGGTTGCGCCTTCCTGGACAGAGACGTAGTACTGGAAGCACGTCAACAACTGCATCCTCAAACACAACTCTGCCTCTCACCACAAGTCGTGGTGGCTCTTCAGGTCGCATGGGTGCTAAGCCTTGCATAGCCTGGGCATTTTTTCAGATCAATAAAGATGACCCAACTCGTGTTATCTGTAACATTTGTCAGCAAAAGCTAAGTAGAGGCCAAAAAATACATAGTTTGAGTACTTCATGCATGAACCGGCACATGGACATGAAGCATAAGTTGCAGTGGGAAGCTCAGTGTGCTACAATGCGGCCTAGCCGGCCGGGCCAACCACCGTCTGCCATATCTTGTGCATCCGCGGCCTCTTCATCCTCTGTGACTGGGGGGAAAGCAGTCACACCTGTTTTGGGGCGCAGACCTGCCACCTCTTTACCCGCAACAGCCAGCGTGATTGGCAGGTCATCATTTTCTTTGGAGGTGGTAACACCAGCTGGTCTTGAGCGCTGTCCGACATCGATAGCACCACCTTTGGATCAAGGCAACCTAACATGTCCGCCTGCATCTTCCTCACAGACCGGCAGTTTGCCGGGGACACCCTTATCAACCCCGTCTAAGCACAATAGCCAGCCCTCGGTCCCTCAGATGTGGACAAGTAAAAGACCATTTCCTCCTAGCCATGAGAAAGCTAAGAGGTTGAATTTCACCATCTGCAAGCTCTTGGCTACAGAAATGCTGCCTTTCCGCCTGGTGGACACAGAGGATTTTCGAGACCTTATGTCCGTCGCAGTGCCCCAGTACCAGATGCCCAGTCGGCACTACTTCTCAAAGAAAGGTGTGCCTGCGCTCCACCAGCATGTCGCACACAACATCACCGCTTCTTTGAGATACTCTGTGTGTGACAGGGTGCATTTCACCACAGACACTTGGACGAGTAGGCATGGACAGGGGCGTTACATGTCGCTGACTGGGCACTGGGTAACTATGGTGACAGCAGGACAAGGGGCTGCTGTCCAAGTCTTGCCGTCCCCACGAGTTGTGCGTCAATCCTCTTTATGTCAAAGTTCCTCCACTGCTTCTGCCTCCTCAACCTCCTCTCGGTCTTCCACCTGCACCCAAAGCCTGTCTGGTCATGCCACAAGCTTTCTAACTGCGCAGAAGGGATCCTGCACACCTCCTTACTATGCTGGCAGTAGGGCTCAACGTCATCAGGCGGTTTTTACATTGAAATGTCTGGGAAATGTGAGTCACACAGCTGAGGAGTTGTGGTCAGCTCTGGAGAACCAATTTCATAAATGGTTGTCTCCACTGGACCTGAAACCAGGGAAGGCCGTGTGCGACAATGCTGCAAACCTGGGTGCGGCCCTTCGCCGGGGCAATGTCACACACGTGCCTTGTATGGCTCACGTGTTGAACCTGGTTGTCCAGCAATTTTTAGCCCACTATCCCAGACTAGATGGCCTTCTGCAGAGGGCACGGTCGCTGTGTGCTCACTTCCGCCGTTCGCATCCCGCAGCTCAGCGACTTACATCTCTACAGAAGTCGTTGGGCCTGCCACTTCACCGGCTAAAATGCGATGTGCCTACCCGGTGGAATTCAACTCTGCACATGTTGCAGCGACTGTGGCAGCACCGACAAGCCCTGGTGCAATACGTTCTGACGTATAGCCTGGGCCAACGAGATTCAGAGGTGGGGCAAATCACGCTGAGGAGTGGTCTCAGATCAGGGACCTATGCACCCTTCTGCACAGTTTTGAAATGGCGACGAAGATGTTTAGTGCTGACGATGCCATTATCAGCATGACTATTCCGGTGATTTACATGCTGGAGCACATGTTAAACAGAATTCGGAGTCAGGTGGTGGCACAAGAGGAGGTGGAGGAAGTAGAGGAGGAGGAGTTGTATGCGGAAGGGCTAACATCTGCAAGGTCCAGACGGTCGGCAGCACCAAGGCGGCAGGCATGTGAGGGTGGGGGAGATGATTTTACCAGGGCGCATGGTAGCAGCCAAACTAGTGAGGAAGGTGCAGGAGCCCAGGAAGAAGTGGAGGACGAACTGATGGAAGACTCATCAGATGAGGGAGACCTTGATCACATTTCTGTTGTGCGAGGTTGGGGGGAGAGGACAGAGGAAGGAAGCATGATTGTTACCTCGCCACCAACACAACAGGGACTTGGTGCTCCTGGATGCGCAACACACATGAGTGCCTTCTTGCTGCACTACCTGCAACATGACCCTCGAATTGTGAGAATTAGAAATAATCCTGACTACTGGGTTGCCACACTGTTAGATCCCCGGTACAAAAGTAAATTTGCAGAAATTATTCCTGCCATAGAAAGGGATGCACGCATGCAGGAGTATCAGCAGAGACTGTTGCAGAATCTTACATGTGCTTTTCCACAAAATACCAGTGGTGCACGTAGTGAATCTCACAGTTCCAACTTGCCAACCGTGGGACCGTCAAGTGTTCAGCACTCAAACCGTAACAGAACCACAGTATCTGCTGGTAACATCAATTTTGCGGAATCATTTCACCACTTTTTTAGCCCATCCTTTGCAAGGCCACAGGAGACAAGAAGTCTGACACATAGTCAACGCCTAGAGACGATGGTACAGGAGTATCTCCAAGTAAACATTGAAGCCACGACTGTGTCACTGGACCCTTGCTCTTTTTGGGCTTCCAATCTGGATAAATGGCCGGAGCTAGCCACTTACGCCTTGGAGATCTTGTCATGCCCCGCAGCCAGCGTTCTGTCTGAACGTGTGTTCAGCGCTGCTGGTGGTGTGCTGACAGATAAGCGCACGCGGCTCTCCACTGATAATGTAGACAGACTCACGTTCATAAAGATGAACAAATCATGGATCCGAAACGACTTTTCTACCCCTGTGTCATCCTGGGGAGAGTAAAAGCTTGATGATTGGTTAAAATCACCCTACCAACCGTTTTAAGCTTTCAAATTACTAATCATGTTTATCTGTATCTTGACTGGAAAATAATTTGGGCTTTGTAGCAGTGTGCAGCACTGATCCTATTAGGCCATCTATAATAAGCTTCACCAGATTTAAAATTAAAAATAATTTTTAGCTGCATCTAGCCCGGAAAATAATTTTGGGGCTCCGAGATGCGCAAGACACATAAGTGCCTTCTTGCTGCACTACCTGCAGCATGACCCTCATATTGTCAGAATTCGAAGTAATCATGACTACTGGGTTGCCACACTCTTAGATCCCCCAAACTTTTCGATCAACCTTTTCATTTTAATAAAGACCAAAAAAATGGTCATTTTTGAAATTATAAGCATTAGCAGGTTGTTAGAAACTGAAATCAAACAGTTTTCAACTCAAAACTTTATTCTAGGTGATGTTACATTTTCACATAGGACCCCTTGTTCGAAAGGAGCTTCTGAACTCTCTCGTCCATTGAATTTGTCAGGTTTTGGATGGTTTCTGCTTCAATTGTTTTGCATGAGGACAGAATACCCTCCCAGAGCTGTTGCTTAGATGTGAACTGCCTCCCGCCATCATAGACACTCCTTTTAATGATGCTCCAAAGGTTCTGAATGGGGTAGAGGTCAGGGGAGCATGGGGGTCACACCATAAGTTTGTCCCCTTTTATGCCCATATCAGCCAGAGATGCAGATGTTTTATGTGCAGCATGAGATGGTGCATTATCATGCAGAAAAATGATCTTGCTGTGAAGTACACGGTTCTTCTTCTTGAACCATGGCAGGAAGTGCTGTTTGAGAAAATCCACATACATTATGGAGTTCATCTTTAGCGCCTTCAGGGATCCTAAAGGGGCCGACAATCTCTCTACCCATGATTCCAGCCCAAAACATTACTCCACCTCCTCCTTGTTGGCGCTGTAGCCGTGTTTGCGTGGGGTGTCCATCAACCAGCCATCCTCCACTCCATTCATCTGGACCATCGAGCGCTGCACGGCACTCATCCGTGAACAAAACAGTTTTGAAATCAGTCTTCATGTAATGTTTGGCCCACTGGAGCCGTTTCTGCTTGTGTGAAGTGGATAGAGGAGGTCGACAGGATGGCGTATGCACAGCTGCAAACCTCTGAAGGACCCTGCATCTTGTTGTTCGGGGGACGTTGGAGGCACAAGCAGCTTCAAAAACTTGTCTGCTGCTATGACAAGGCTTTTTTGCCGCTGCTCTTTCAACCTGACGTAATTGCCTGTAGGAAAGAGTACTCAATTTGCCCTTATCAGCACGCACACGTGTGTACTGTGAATCAGCTACATACTTCTTGATTGCCAAGACACTTCATCCTGATCATCGCACAATGTTGATTGTAGTCATGCCTTGACCTAAACACTCCACAATTTGTTGCTTCTCAGCAGCCGACACATCCTTTTTCTTTCCCATTTTGGCAGAAAATGTAGGCTGCTTAATAATGTGAGAGAGCCTTCTTAAGTAGTCTTGCCTTTCATTGGACACACCTGCCAAACTAATTAGCACAGGTGTCTGCAATTGCTTACAGTGATATAAACAGCCCTGACACACATCACCATCAATGAGTTTAACTGACAAACAAACAAATTCTTCCCTTATCACTCCTAAACACTTTTTGCATAATAATTTGGAACGCGGTGTACATGTGCTTTTCCACAAAACACCAGTGGTTCACGTAGTGAATCTTACAGTTCTAACTTGCCAACCGTGGTCTGTATGGAATTGTTCAATAAAGGGCCCAAAATTAAGATAACATAGATGGGAGAGGTCTCTATGAATAGGAATTCCTAAGTATTTGATACCCTGTGAGGGCCAAGCAAAGGGAAAGTTGGACTGGATGGAATCCTATATGGATTTAGGGAGGGAGACATCGAGGGCCTCAGAATTGGCTGCATTGATTTTAAAATTTTACCATGTAACAAAGTGATCTATTTCAGCCATAACAGCAGGGATGGATATATGTGATTGAGTGATATATACTAGGACATCATCAGCAAATAGAGAGCACTTGTACTCGGTGCCTCCCACCTCAATCCACCTAATATTGGGGTTATGGCGAATTGATGAGAGCAGGTGCTCCGTCACTAGGATGTATAAGAGAGGGGACAGAGGACATCCCTGCCTTGTCCCATTGGTGATTGTGAAAGGTGATGAAAATGTTCTGACGCACCCCCTGGGCCTTGGGACACCCGGAGCCGGACCCTTTTTGGTGGATGCTGGTGGTTGTAGTCTTCGTGGCGGCGATCCGGTTCCGTGGCTCAGGGCGGTCAAACCAGTGGCGGAACTATTTATGTGGTTTTGATGTTTAAATGTCCGACTACGCCACCCGTGGATTGCGGTCAGAGAGAACCGCCGCTACAGGGCAGACCGCTAAGGCTGGTGTTGTGGGTGCAGCAGAGCGTAGCATAACTCCCCACGGGAGGAGTATAGCCTCAGGGCAGTGTATGCGGAGGATGGGGGTGATGGTGCAGGGCAGCAGCAGTAACGACACGGAGTCAGTGATGCAGTTCAGGGCCTTTACTCACAGTTCTTATTATCCAGACCACGTCTGCAGGTAACGGCTGCCCACGTCGTACTGTGCTCACCAGGTGAGGGGCTCAGACAACTCCCAGATAACTTTGGAGCGCTTCACAGGACCCCCTTTGTGTGTCCTTTGTCTGGCCTTTCTTACCAACACTTCTGTCCGGCTGCCTCGGGCCTCCTCTTGGTAAACTTGGCGCCAGTTTCCCTGACCCTATGTGGTGCCTTCCTAGCGGGTGGAGCAAGGGGCTGCGCCACATAAAATGTCAGAGCCTCCGGTTTCTAGCTGAGGGTCGTTTCCTGCCTCCACTAGTTCGGGGACCGGTCTTCCCCTTTGGCCTGACCCCTCCACGCAGGTGGATTCGGGCGTGCGGTGGCGACTCGCCCGTCCGCACCCCTGGAATCCCTTCATTCCTCGTTCCTGGAGCCTTCTCCGCTCCTCTTCCTTCCTTCTCCCTCTTGCAGGCCTGGGCCTCTGTTACTAGGCCCACCTCCGGAGCAGAGCTCATGCAGAGCCCCTGCTCCCTGCCACTTCTGCTCAGACTTCTCTGCACTGAACTAAGATGGTGCCCACCTTTTATACTTCCTTCTCAATGCACCCAGGAACTGCTTCCTCCCTGCTCCTGCACTGCAGGGTTCCCCTTCCTCAGTGTTCCCTCCCCCCACTCCAGCCAGGGACAGGGACTGTCGTGCCCATCTCAGGGGCATATTGGTCTCCCTGCCCCACGGCAATGTGGTGTAATGCATGCAGGTGTCGGGTCCTGATCCACACTCCATCCTTATCTGAGAGTGAGATATCACACCTCTGGGTGAGGTGCAATACGTCTGTAGCAACCGAGCCCTCGGTGCTACAGTTCCATTTATCTTCAGCCTAGGTGACGTATTGTGATACAGGGCCGTGATTTTGGCTATAAAAGGGTCCCCTAGACCCCTACCCCAAGCTTTTTAAGAGAATCATATATGGCGTGCCAGGAGACTCTATGGAATGCTTTCTCAGCATCCAACGAGAGTATCTACTTACAAATTTTTAACTGCATCTAGCCCAGGAAATACTTTGTGCCTAGTAGCAGTGTCTGCTAGTCAGCGGATTATCCCGGCTGTTAAGCAAGCTACACCACCTGTAGTTTGGACACTTAATTTTTTCAAAGGAAATGCTTCGGGACCACGGGATACTCAGTGAAGAGCATCAGGAGGCACCCCAAGGCATAGGGGCTGGGACTGGCACTAGGATGCCTTGCGGTGGACAGCCGAGCTCGATCCTTATAAAAGCTTTTTAACTGCAGCAGCTTTAGTGGACGCTACTGGAGCTGGAATTACGCGGCTGCTGGCATGAGACTTGCCCTCCAATAGATCCTTGTAAATGGATTTAAAGTGTATTCATTCAAATTAGAGGGACAATTTAAATTAAAAAGCTTAGAGCTGCCTCCACCACAGGGGGGCTCTCTCGACCCACCAGCGGACAGGCACCAGTATTGGGAGAGGGGGGCTGGCCGTCAGGGTTCACCGCGGCTCTGGCACAAACCCGGCGACACGGAGGTGGCACGGGCAGGAGCGGACTGGCCGTCTCGGCTTCTCACTTTTTGGATTTTAGAAGGGCATGACATGCCTATATCTGTGTCTCCCCCTCCTTTTACTCCTCCACCTCTTTTCTTTTCGCATGACTATATGTACTTGTCACTTTTCCATGTGTTAGTTGTGTCTTCTGAGCAGTTTGTCAGCTTTTGGACACCTTTGAAGGTGTTTTCTATGTGTTTCTATGTGTTTTGTTTGCCTGCCATTGGTTTTAACGGTGTTCGAAGGTGTTCGACGAACAGTTCGACGAACACTTCGGCGAACACACGGGTGTTCGACGAACCGAACCGAACTCGAACACTACGGGGGTGGCTCAACACTAAAAATGACTAAGTCCAAAAAAAAAATTTGTTCAACTTTTTTCAATTTTACCCCCGTGGGATATATATTCTACCCACACACATTTGGAACTCTCCTGGGGTACCCTCACACATAATATTATCTCATTTAGTGGATATTTTATCAAAAAAGTGAAATTTTCAGAAATCCAAAATATTGGCTGAAAACGACTAAATATCAAGGACTCATTGGGCGAATCGCTCTGGAACTGAAATTGGAACGCTCACTGACATTTGCCCTATCTGAAAGTCTGATAAACGCCGGAAAAATGACTAAGTCCAAAAAAAAAATGTGTTCAACTTTTTTCAATTTTATCCCCGTGGGATATATATTCTACCCACACACATTTGGAACTCTCCTGGGGTACCCTCACACATATTATTCCCTCATTTAGTGGATATTTTCACAAAAAAGTGAAATTTTCAAAAATTCAGTAAATTGGCTGAAAACGACTAAATATCAAGGAATCATTGGGCGAATCGCTCTGGAACTGAAATCGGAACGCTCACTGACATTTGCCCTATCTGAAAGTCTGATAAACGCCGGAAAAACGACTGAGTCCAAAAAAAAAATTTGTTCAACTTTTTTCAATTTTACCCCCGTGGGATATATATTCTACCCACACACATTTGGAACTCTCCTGGGGTACCCTCACACATATTATTCCCTCATTTAGTGGATATTTTCACAAAAAAGTGAAATTTTCAAAAATCCAAAAAATTGGCTGAAAACGACTAAATATCAAGGACTCATTGGGCGAATCGCTCTGGAACTGAAATCGGAATGCTCACTGACATTTGCCCTATCTGAAAGTCTGATAAACGACGGAAAAATGACTGAGTCCAAAAAAAAAATTTGTTCAACTTTTTTCAATTTTACCCCCGTGGGATATATATTCTACCCACACACATTTGGAACTCTCCTGGGGTACCCTCACACATAATATTATCTCATTTAGTGGATATTTTATCAAAAAAGTGAAATTTTCAGAAATCCAAAATATTGGCTGAAAACGACTAAATATCAAGGACTCAATGGGCGAATCGCTCTGGATCTGAAATTGGAACGCTCACTGACATTTGCCCTATCTGAAAGTCTGATAAACGCCGGAAAAATGACTAAGTCCAAAAAAAAAATGTGTTCAACTTTTTTCAATTTTACCCCCTTGGGATTTATATTCTACCCACACACATTTGGAACTCTCCTGGGGTACCCTCACACATATTATTCCCTCATTTACTGGATATTTTCACAAAAAACTGAAATTTTTAAAAATCCAGAAAATTGGCTGAAAACGACTAAATATCAAGGACTCATTGGGCGAATCGCTCTGGAACTGAAATCGGAACGCTCACTGACATTTGCCCTATCTGAAAGTCTGATAAACGCCGGAAAAATGACTGAGTCCAAAAAAAAAATTTGTTCAACTTTTTTCAATTTTACCCCCGTGGGATATATATTCTACCCACACACATTTGGAACTCTCCTGGGGTACCCTCACACATATTATTCCCTCATTTAGTGGATATTTTCACAAAAAAGTGAAATTTTTAAAAATCCAGAAAATTGGCTGAAAACGACTAAATATCAAGGACTCATTGGGCGAATCGCTCTGGAACTGAAATCGGAACGCTCACTGACATTTGCCCTATTTGAAAGTCTGATAAACGCCGGAAAAATGACTGAGTCCAAAAAAAAAATTTGTTCAACTTTTTTCAATTTTACCCCCGTGGGATATATATTCTACCCACACACATTTGGAACTCTCCTGGGGAACCCTCACACATATTATTCCCTCATTTACTGGATATTTTCACAAAAAACTGAAATTTTTAAAAATCCAGAAAATTGGCTGAAAACGACTAAATATCAAGGACTCATTGGGCGAATCACTCTGGAACTGAAATCGGAACGCTCACTGACATTTGCCCTATCTGAAAGTCTGATAAACGCCGGAAAAATGACTGAGTCCAAAAAAAAAATTTGTTCAACTTTTTTCAATTTTACCCCCGTGGGATATATATTCTACCCACACACATTTGGAACTCTCCTGGGGTACCCTCACACATATTATTCCCTCATTTAGTGGATATTTTCACAAAAAAGTGAAATTTTTAAAAATCCAGAAAATTGGCTGAAAACGACTAAATATCAAGGACTCATTGGGCGAATCGCTCTGGAACTGAAATCGGAACGCTCACTGACATTTGCCCTATTTGAAAGTCTGATAAACGCCGGAAAAATGACTGAGTCCAAAAAAAAAATTTGTTCAACTTTTTTCAATTTTACCCCCGTGGGATATATATTCTACCCACACACATTTGGAACTCTCCTGGGGTACCCTCACACATATTATTCCCTCATTTAGTGGATATTTTCACAAAAAAGTGAAATTTTCAAAAATCCAGAAAATTGGCTGAAAACGACTAAATATCAAGGACTCATTGGGCGAATCGCTCTGGAACTGAAATCGGAACGCTCACTGACATTTGCCCTATCTGAAAGTCTGATAAACGCCGGAAAAATGACTAAGTCCAAAAAAAAAATGTGTTCAACTTTTTTCAATTTTACCCCCTTGGGATTTATATTCTACCCACACACATTTGGAACTCTCCTGGGGTACCCTCACACATATTATTCCCTCATTTACTGGATATTTTCACAAAAAACTGAAATTTTTAAAAATCCAGAAAATTGGCTGAAAACGACTAAATATCAAGGACTCATTGGGCGAATCGCTCTGGAACTGAAATCGGAACGCTCACTGACATTTGCCCTATCTGAAAGTCTGATAAACGCCGGAAAAATGACTGAGTCCAAAAAAAAAATTTGTTCAACTTTTTTCAATTTTACCCCCGTGGGATATATATTCTACCCACACACATTTGGAACTCTCCTGGGGTACCCTCACACATATTATTCCCTCATTTAGTGGATATTTTCACAAAAAAGTGAAATTTTTAAAAATCCAGAAAATTGGCTGAAAACGACTAAATATCAAGGACTCATTGGGCGAATCGCTCTGGAACTGAAATCGGAACGCTCACTGACATTTGCCCTATTTGAAAGTCTGATAAACGCCGGAAAAATGACTGAGTCCAAAAAAAAAATTTGTTCAACTTTTTTCAATTTTACCCCCGTGGGATATATATTCTACCCACACACATTTGGAACTCTCCTGGGGAACCCTCACACATATTATTCCCTCATTTACTGGATATTTTCACAAAAAACTGAAATTTTTAAAAATCCAGAAAATTGGCTGAAAACGACTAAATATCAAGGACTCATTGGGCGAATCGCTCTGGAACTGAAATCGGAACGCTCACTGACATTTGCCCTATCTGAAAGTCTGATAAACGCCGGAAAAATGACTGAGTCCAAAAAAAAAATTTGTTCAACTTTTTTCAATTTTACCCCCGTGGGATATATATTCTACCCACACACATTTGGAACTCTCCTGGGGTACCCTCACACATATTATTCCCTCATTTAGTGGATATTTTCACAAAAAAGTGAAATTTTTAAAAATCCAGAAAATTGGCTGAAAACGACTAAATATCAAGGACTCATTGGGCGAATCGCTCTGGAACTGAAATCGGAACGCTCACTGACATTTGCCCTATTTGAAAGTCTGATAAACGCCGGAAAAATGACTGAGTCCAAAAAAAAAATTTGTTCAACTTTTTTCAATTTTACCCCCGTGGGATATATATTCTACCCACACACATTTGGAACTCTCCTGGGGTACCCTCACACATATTATTCCCTCATTTAGTGGATATTTTCACAAAAAAGTGAAATTTTCAAAAATCCAGAAAATTGGCTGAAAACGACTAAATATCAAGGACTCATTGGGCGAATCGCTCTGGAACTGAAATCGGAACGCTCACTGACATTTGCCCTATCTGAAAGTCTGATAAACGCTGGAAAAATGACTAAGTCCAAAAAAAAAATTTGTTCAACTTTTTTCAATTTTACCCCCGTGGGATATATATTCTACCCACACACATTTGGAACTCTCCTGGGGTACCCTCACACATATTATTCCCTCATTTAGTGGATATTTTCACAAAAAAGTGAAATTTTCAAAAATCCAAAATATTGGCTGAAAACGACTAAATATCAAGGACTCATTGGGCGAATCGCTCTGGAACTGAAATCGGAACGCTCACTGACATTTGCCCTATTTGAAAGTCTGATAAACGCCGGAAAAATGACTGAGTCCAAAAAAAAAATTTGTTCAACTTTTTTCAATTTTACCCCCGTGGGATATATATTCTACCCACACACATTTGGAACTCTCCTGGGGTACCCTCACACATATTTTTCCTTCATTTAGTGGATATTTTCACAAAAAAGTGAAATTTTCAAAAATCCAAAATATTGGCTGAAAACGACTAAATATCAATGACTCATTGGGCGAATCGCTCTGGAACTGAAATCGGAACGCTCACTGACATTTGCCCTATCTGAAAGTTTGATAAACGCCGGAAAAATGACTAAGTCCAAAAAAAAAATGTGTTCAACTTTTTTCAATTTTACCCCCGTGGGATATATATTCTACCCACACACATTTGGAACTCTCCTGGGGTACCCTCACACATATTATTGCCTCATTTAGTGGATATTTTCACAAAAAAGTGAAATTTTCAAAAATCCAGAAAATTGGCTGAAAACGACTAAATATCAAGGACTCATTGGGCGAATCGCTCTGGAACTGAAATCGGAATGCTTACTGACATTTCCCGTATCTGAAAGTCTGATAAACGCCGGAAAAATGACTAAGTAAAAAAAAAAAAAAATTTTTCAACTTTTTTCAATTTTACCCTCGTGGGATATATATTCTACCCACACACATTTGGAACTCTCCTGGGGTACCCTCACACATATTATTCCCTCATTTAGTGGATATTTTCACAAAAAAGTGAAATTTTCAAAAGTCCAGAAAATTGGCTGAAAATGACTAAATATCAAGGACTCATTGGGCGAATCGCTCTGGAACTGAAATCGGAACGCTCACTGACATTTCCCCTATCTGAAAGTCTGATAAACGCCGGAAAAATGACTAAGTGCAAAATAAAAAATTTGTTCAACTTTTTTCAATTTTACCCCCGTGGGATATATATTCTACCCACACACATTTGGAACTCTCCTGGGGTACGCTCACACATATTATACCCTCATTTAGTGGATATTTTCACAAAAAAGTGAAATTTTCAAAAGTCCAGAAAATTAGCTATAAATGACTAAGTATCAAGGACTCATTGGGCGAATCGCTCTGGAACTGAAATCGGAACGCTCACTGACATTTCCCCTATCTGAAAGTCTGATAAACGCCGGAAAAATGACTAAGTGCAAAATAAAAAATTTGTTCAACTTTTTTCAATTTTACCCCCGTGGGATATATATTCTACCCACACACATTTGGAACTCTCCTGGGGTACCCTCACACATATTATTCCCTCATTTAGTGGATATTTTCACAAAAAAGTGTAACTTTCAAAAATCCAAAATATTGGCTGAAAACGACTAAATATCAATGACTCATTGGGCGAATCGCTCTTGAACTGAAATCGGAACGCTCACTGACATTTGCCCTATCTGAAAGTCTGATAAACGCCGGAAAAATGACTTAAGTCCAAAAAAAAAATTTGTTCAACTTTTTTCAATTTTACCCCCGTGGGATATATATTCTACCCACACACATTTGGAACTCTCCTGGGGTACGCTCACACATATTATTCCCTCATTTAGTGGATATTTTCACAAAAAAGTGAAATTTTCAAAAGTCCAGAAAATTAGCTATAAATGACTAAGTATCAAGGACTCATTGGGCGAATCGCTCTGGAACTGAAATCGGAACGCTCACTGACATTTCCCCTATCTGAAAGTCTGATAAACGCCGGAAAAATGACTAAGTGCAAAATAAAAAATTTGTTCAACTTTTTTCAATTTTACCCCTGTGGGATATATATTCTACCCACACACATTTGGAACTCTCCTGGGGTACCCTCACACATATTATTCCCTCATTTAGTGGATATTTTCACAAAAAAGTGTAACTTTCAAAAATCCAAAATATTGGCTGAAAACGACTAAATATCAATGACTCATTGGGCGAATCGCTCTGGAACTGAAATCGGAACGCTCACTGACATTTGCCCTATCTGAAAGTCTGATAAACGCCGAAAAAATGACTAAGTCCAAAAAAAAAAATTTGTTCAACTTTTTTCAATTTTACCCCCGTGGGATATATATTCTACCCACACACATTTGGAACTCTCCTGGGGTACCCTCACACATATTATTCCCTCATTTAGTGGATATTTTCACAAAAAAGTGACATTTTCAAAAGTCCAGAAAATTGGCTGAAAATGACTAAATATCAAGGACTCATTGGGCGAATCGCTCTGGAACTGAAATCGGAACGCTCACTGACATTTCCCCTATCTGAAAGTCTGATAAACGCCGGAAAAATGACTAAGTGCAAAATAAAAAATTTGTTCAACTTTTTTCAATTTTACCCCCGTGGGATATATATTCTACCCACACACATTTGGAACTCTCCTGGGGTACCCTCACACATATTATTCCCTCATTTAGTGGATATTTTCACAAAAAAGTGAAATTTTCAAAAATCCAGAAAATTGGCTGAAAATGACTAAATATCAAGGACTCATTGGGCGAATCACTCTGGAGCTGAAATCAGAGTGCTCACTGATATTTGCCCTATCTGAAAGTCTGATAAACGCCGGAAAAATGACTAAGTTCAAAAAAAAAATTTTTTAAAGTTTTTTCAATTTTACCCCCGTGGGATATATATTCTACCCACACACATTTGGAACTCTCCTGGGGTACCCTCACACATATTATTCCCTCATTTAGTGGATATTTTCACAAAAAAGTGTAATTTTCAAAAATTCAGTAAATTGGCTGAACATGACTAAATATCAAGGACTCATTGGGCGAATCGCTCTGGAACTGAAATCGGAACGCTCACTGACATTTCCCCTATCTGAAATTCTGATAAACGCCGGAAAAATGACTAAGTCCAAAAAAAAAAATTTGTTCAACTTTTTTCAATTTTACCCCCGTGGGATATATATTCTACCCACACACATTTGGAACTCTCCTGGGGTACCCTCACACATATTATTCCCTCATTTAGTGGATATTTTCACAAAAAAGTGAAATTTTCAAAACTTCAGTAAATTGGCTGAAAACGACTAAATATCAAGGACTCATTAGGCGAATCGCTCTGGAACTGAAATCAGAATGCTCACTGATATTTGCCCTATCTGAAAGTCTGATAAACGCCGGAAAAATGACTAAGTTGAAAAAAAAAATTTTTAAACTTTTTTCAATTTTACCCCCGTGGGATATATATTCTACCCACACACATTTGGAACTCTCCTGGGGTACCCTCACACATATTATTCCCTTATTTAGTGGATATTTTCACAAAAAAGTGTAATTTTCAAAAATCCAAAATATTGGCTGAAAACGACTAAATATCAATGACTCATTGGGCGAATCGCTCTGGAACTGAAATCGGAACGCTCACTGACATTTGCCCTATCTGAAAGTCTGATAAACGCCGGAAAAATGACTTAAGCCCAAAAAAAATTTTTTTTCAACTTTTTTCAATTTTACCCCTGTGGGATATATATTCTACCCACACACATTTGGAACTCTCCTGGGGTACCCTCACACATATTATTCCCTCATTTAGTGGATATTTTCACAAAAAAGTGAAATTTTCAGAAATCCAAAATATTGGCAGAAAACGACTAACTATCAAGGACTCATTGGGCGAATCGCTCTGGAACTGAAATTGGAACGCTCACTGACATTTGCCCTATCTGAAAGTCTGATAAACGCCGGAAAAATGACTAAGTCCAAAAGAAAAATTTGTTCAACTTTTTTCAATTTTACCCCCGTGGGATATATATTCTACCCACACACATTTGGAACTCTCCTGGGGTACGCTCACACATATTATTCCCTCATTTAGTGGATATTTTCACAAAAAAGTGAAATTTTCAAAAGTCCAGAAAATTAGCTATAAATGACTAAGTATCAAGGACTCATTGGGCGAATCGCTCTGGAACTGAAATCGGAACGCTCACTGACATTTCCCCTATCTGAAAGTCTGATAAACGCCGGAAAAATGACTAAGTTCAAAATAAAAAATTTGTTCAACTTTTTTCAATTTTACCCCCGTGGGATATATATTCTACCCACACACATTTGGAACTCTCCTGGGGTACCCTCACACATATTATTCCCTCATTTAGTGGATATTTTCACAAAAAAGTGAAATTTTTAAAAATCCAGAAAATTGGCTGAAAACGACTAAATATCAAGGACTCATTGGGCGAATCGCTCTGGAACTGAAATCGGAACGCTCACTGACATTTGCCCTATCTGAAAGTCTGATAAACGCCGGAAAAATGACTGAGTCCAAAAAAAAAATTTGTTCAACTTTTTTCAATTTTACCCCCGTGGGATATATATTCTACCCACACACATTTGGAACTCTCCTGGGGTACCCTCACACATATTATTCCCTCATTTAGTGGATATTTTCACAAAAAAGTGAAATTTTTAAAAATCCAGAAAATTGGCTGAAAACGACTAAATATCTAGGACTCATTGGGCGAATCGCTCTGGAACTGAAATCGGAACGCTCACTGACATTTGCCCTATTTGAAAGTCTGATAAACGCCGGAAAAATGACTGAGTCCAAAAAAAAAATTTGTTCAACTTTTTTCAATTTTACCCCCGTGGGATATATATTCTACCCACACACATTTGGAACTCTCCTGGGGTACCCTCACACATATTATTCCCTCATTTAGTGGATATTTTCACAAAAAAGTGAAATTTTCAAAAATCCAGAAAATTGGCTGAAAACGACTAAATATCAAGGACTCATTGGGCGAATCGCTCTGGAACTGAAATCGGAACGCTCACTGACATTTGCCCTATCTGAAAGTCTGATAAACGCTGGAAAAATGACTAAGTCCAAAAAAAAAATTTGTTCAACTTTTTTCAATTTTACCCCCGTGGGATATATATTCTACCCACACACATTTGGAACTCTCCTGGGGTACCCTCACACATATTATTCCCTCATTTAGTGGATATTTTCACAAAAAAGTGAAATTTTCAAAAATCCAAAATATTGGCTGAAAACGACTAAATATCAAGGACTCATTGGGCGAATCGCTCTGGAACTGAAATCGGAACGCTCACTGACATTTGCCCTATTTGAAAGTCTGATAAACGCCGGAAAAATGACTGAGTCCAAAAAAAAAATTTGTTCAACTTTTTTCAATTTTACCCCCGTGGGATATATATTCTACCCACACACATTTGGAACTCTCCTGGGGTACCCTCACACATATTTTTCCTTCATTTAGTGGATATTTTCACAAAAAAGTGAAATTTTCAAAAATCCAAAATATTGGCTGAAAACGACTAAATATCAATGACTCATTGGGCGAATCGCTCTGGAACTGAAATCGGAACGCTCACTGACATTTGCCCTATCTGAAAGTCTGATAAACGCCGGAAAAATGACTAAGTCCAGAAAAAAAAATTTGTTCAACTTTTTTCAATTTTACCCCCGTGGGATATATATTCTACCCACACACATTTGGAACTCTCCTGGGGTACCCTCACACATATTATTGCCTCATTTAGTGGATATTTTCACAAAAAAGTGAAATTTTCAAAAATCCAGAAAATTGGCTGAAAACGACTAAATATCAAGGACTCATTGGGCGAATCGCTCTGGAACTGAAATCGGAATGCTTACTGACATTTCCCGTATCTGAAAGTCTGATAAACGCCGGAAAAATGACTAAGTAAAAAAAAAAAAAAATTTTTCAACTTTTTTCAATTTTACCCTCGTGGGATATATATTCTACCCACACACATTTGGAACTCTCCTGGGGTACCCTCACACATATTATTCCCTCATTTAGTGGATATTTTCACAAAAAAGTGAAATTTTCAAAAGTCCAGAAAATTGGCTGAAAATGACTAAATATCAAGGACTCATTGGGCGAATCGCTCTGGAACTGAAATCGGAACGCTCACTGACATTTCCCCTATCTGAAAGTCTGATAAACGCCGGAAAAATGACTAAGTGCAAAATAAAAAATTTGTTCAACTTTTTTCAATTTTACCCCCGTGGGATATATATTCTACCCACACACATTTGGAACTCTCCTGGGGTACGCTCACACATATTATACCCTCATTTAGTGGATATTTTCACAAAAAAGTGAAATTTTCAAAAGTCCAGAAAATTAGCTATAAATGACTACGTATCAAGGACTCATTGGGCGAATCGCTCTGGAACTGAAATCGGAACGCTCACTGACATTTCCCCTATCTGAAAGTCTGATAAACGCCGGAAAAATGACTAAGTGCAAAATAAAAAATTTGTTCAACTTTTTTCAATTTTACCCCCGTGGGATATATATTCTACCCACACACATTTGGAACTCTCCTGGGGTACCCTCACACATATTATTCCCTCATTTAGTGGATATTTTCACAAAAAAGTGTAACTTTCAAAAATCCAAAATATTGGCTGAAAACGACTAAATATCAATGACTCATTGGGCGAATCACTCTTGAACTGAAATCGGAACGCTCACTGACATTTGCCCTATCTGAAAGTCTGATAAACGCCGGAAAAATGACTTAAGTCCAAAAAAAAAATTTGTTCAACTTTTTTCAATTTTACCCCCGTGGGATATATATTCTACCCACACACATTTGGAACTCTCCTGGGGTACGCTCACACATATTATTCCCTCATTTAGTGGATATTTTCACAAAAAAGTGAAATTTTCAAAAGTCCAGAAAATTAGCTATAAATGACTAAGTATCAAGGACTCATTGGGCGAATCGCTCTGGAACTGAAATCGGAACGCTCACTGACATTTCCCCTATCTGAAAGTCTGATAAACGCCGGAAAAATGACTAAGTGCAAAATAAAAAATTTGTTCAACTTTTTTCAATTTTACCCCTGTGGGATATATATTCTACCCACACACATTTGGAACTCTCCTGGGGTACCCTCACACATATTATTCCCTCATTTAGTGGATATTTTCACAAAAAAGTGTAACTTTCAAAAATCCAAAATATTGGCTGAAAACGACTAAATATCAATGACTCATTGGGCGAATCGCTCTGGAACTGAAATCGGAACGCTCACTGACATTTGCCCTATCTGAAAGTCTGATAAACGCCGAAAAAATGACTAAGTCCAAAAAAAAAAATTTGTTCAACTTTTTTCAATTTTACCCCCGTGGGATATATATTCTACCCACACACATTTGGAACTCTCCTGGGGTACCCTCACACATATTATTCCCTCATTTAGTGGATATTTTCACAAAAAAGTGACATTTTCAAAAGTCCAGAAAATTGGCTGAAAATGACTAAATATCAAGGACTCATTGGGCGAATCGCTCTGGAACTGAAATCGGAACGCTCACTGACATTTCCCCTATCTGAAAGTCTGATAAACGCCGGAAAAATGACTAAGTGCAAAATAAAAAATTTGTTCAACTTTTTTCAATTTTACCCCCGTGGGATATATATTCTACCCACACACATTTGGAACTCTCCTGGGGTACCCTCACACATATTATTCCCTCATTTAGTGGATATTTTCACAAAAAAGTGAAATTTTCAAAAATCCAGAAAATTGGCTGAAAATGACTAAATATCAAGGACTCATTGGGCGAATCACTCTGGAGCTGAAATCAGAGTGCTCACTGATATTTGCCCTATCTGAAAGTCTGATAAACGCCGGAAAAATGACTAAGTTCAAAAAAAAAATTTTTTAAAGTTTTTTCAATTTTACCCCCGTGGGATATATATTCTACCCACACACATTTGGAACTCTCCTGGGGTACCCTCACACATATTATTCCCTCATTTAGTGGATATTTTCACAAAAAAGTGTAATTTTCAAAAATTCAGTAAATTGGCTGAACATGACTAAATATCAAGGACTCATTGGGCGAATCGCTCTGGAACTGAAATCGGAACGCTCACTGACATTTCCCCTATCTGAAATTCTGATAAACGCCGGAAAAATGACTAAGTCCAAAAAAAAAAATTTGTTCAACTTTTTTCAATTTTACCCCCGTGGGATATATATTCTACCCACACACATTTGGAACTCTCCTGGGGTACCCTCACACATATTATTCCCTCATTTAGTGGATATTTTCACAAAAAAGTGAAATTTTCAAAACTTCAGTAAATTGGCTGAAAACGACTAAATATCAAGGACTCATTAGGCGAATCGCTCTGGAACTGAAATCAGAATGCTCACTGATATTTGCCCTATCTGAAAGTCTGATAAACGCCGGAAAAATGACTAAGTTGAAAAAAAAAATTTTTAAACTTTTTTCAATTTTACCCCCGTGGGATATATATTCTACCCACACACATTTGGAACTCTCCTGGGGTACCCTCACACATATTATTCCCTTATTTAGTGGATATTTTCACAAAAAAGTGTAATTTTCAAAAATCCAAAATATTGGCTGAAAACGACTAAATATCAATGACTCATTGGGCGAATCGCTCTGGAACTGAAATCGGAACGCTCACTGACATTTGCCCTATCTGAAAGTCTGATAAACGCCGGAAAAATGACTTAAGCCCAAAAAAAATTTTTTTTCAACTTTTTTCAATTTTACCCCTGTGGGATATATATTCTACCCACACACATTTGGAACTCTCCTGGGGTACCCTCACACATATTATTCCCTCATTTAGTGGATATTTTCACAAAAAAGTGAAATTTTCAGAAATCCAAAATATTGGCAGAAAACGACTAACTATCAAGGACTCATTGGGCGAATCGCTCTGGAACTGAAATTGGAACGCTCACTGACATTTGCCCTATCTGAAAGTCTGATAAACGCCGGAAAAATGACTAAGTCCAAAAGAAAAATTTGTTCAACTTTTTTCAATTTTACCCCCGTGGGATATATATTCTACCCACACACATTTGGAACTCTCCTGGGGTACGCTCACACATATTATTCCCTCATTTAGTGGATATTTTCACAAAAAAGTGAAATTTTCAAAAGTCCAGAAAATTAGCTATAAATGACTAAGTATCAAGGACTCATTGGGCGAATCGCTCTGGAACTGAAATCGGAACGCTCACTGACATTTCCCCTATCTGAAAGTCTGATAAACGCCGGAAAAATGACTAAGTTCAAAATAAAAAATTTGTTCAACTTTTTTCAATTTTACCCCCGTGGGATATATATTCTACCCACACACATTTGGAACTCTCCTGGGGTACCCTCACACATATTATTCCCTCATTTAGTGGATATTTTCACAAAAAAGTGAAATTTTCAAAAATCCAGAAAATTGGCTGAAAATGACTAAATATCAAGGACTCATTGGGCGAATCGCTCTGGAACTGAAATCGGAACGCTCACTGACATTTCCCCTATCTGAAAGTCTGATAAACGCCGGAAAAATGACTAAGTGCAAAATAAAAAATTTGTTCAACTTTTTTCAATTTTACCCCCGTGGGATATATATTCTACCCACACACATTTGGAACTCTCCTGGGGTACCCTCACACATATTATTCCCTCATTTAGTGGATATTTTCACAAAAAAGTGAAATTTTCAAAAATCCAGAAAATTGCCTGAAAATGACTAAATATCAAGGACTCATTGGGCGAATCACTCTGGAGCTGAAATCAGAGTGCTCACTGATATTTGCCCTATCTGAAAGTCTGATAAACGCCGGAAAGATGACTAAGTTCAAAAAAAAAATTTTTTAAAGTTTTTTCAATTTTACCCCCGTGGGATATATATTCTACCCACACACATTTGGAACTCTCCTGGGGTACCCTCACACATATTATTCCCTCATTTAGTGGATATTTTCACAAAAAAGTGAAATTTTCAAAACTTCAGTAAATTGGCTGAAAACGACTAAATATCAAGGACTCATTGGGCGAATCGCTCTGGAACTGAAATCGGAACGCTCACTGACATTTGCCCTATCTGAAAGTCTGATAAACGCCGGAAAAATGACTTAAGCCCAAAAAAAATTTTTTTTCAACTTTTTTCAATTTTACCCCTGTGGGATATATATTCTACCCACACACATTTGGAACTCTCCTGGGGTACCCTCACACATATTATTCCCTCATTTAGTGGATATTTTCACAAAAAAGTGAAATTTTCAAAAATCCAGAATATTGGCTGAAAATGACTAAATATCAAGGACTCATTGGGCGAATCACTCTGGAGCTGAAATCAGAGTGCTCACTGATATTTGCCCTATCTGAAAGTCTGATAAACGCCGGAAAGATGACTAAGTTCAAAAAAAAAATTTGTTCAACTTTTTTCAATTTTACCCCCGTGGGATATATATTCTACCCACACACGTTTGGAACTCTCCTCGGGTACCCTCACACATATTATTCCCTCATTTAGTGGATATTTTCACAAAAAAGTGAAATTTTCAGAAATCCAAAATATTGGCAGAAAACGACTAAATATCAAGGACTCATTGGGCGAATCGCTCTGGAACTGAAATCGGAACGCTCACTGACATTTCCCCTATCTGAAAGTCTGATAAACGCCGGAAAAATGACTAAGTCCAAAAAAAAAAATTTGTTCAACTTTTTTCAATTTTACCCCCGTGGGATATATATTATACCCACACACATTTGGAACTCTCCTGGGGTACCCTCACACATATTATTCCCTCATTTAGTAGATATTTTCACAAAAAAGTGAAATTTTCAAAACTTCAGTAAATTGGCTGAAAACTACTAAATATCAAGGACTCATTGGGCGAATCGCTCTGGAACTGAAATCGGAATGCTCACTGACATTTCCCCTATCTGAAAGTCTGATAGACGCCGGAAAAATGACTAAGTGCAAAATAAAAAATTTGTTCAACTTTTTTCAATTTTACCCCTGTGGGATATATATTCTACCCACACACATTTGGAACTCTCCTGGGGTACCCTCACACATATTATTCCCTCATTTAGTGGATATTTTCACAAAAAAGTGAAATTTTCAGAAATCCAAAATATTGGCAGAAAACGACTAAATATAAAGGACTCATTGGGCGAATCGCTCTGGAACTGAAATTGGAACGCTCACTGACATTTGCCCTATCTGAAAGTCTGATAAACGTCGGAAAAATGACTAAGTCCAAAAAAAAAATTTGTTCAACTTTTTTCAATTTTACCCCCGTGGGATATATATTCTACCCACACACATTTGGAACTCTCCTGGGGTACCCTCACACATATTATTCCCTCATTTAGTGGATATTTTCACAAAAAAGTGTAACTTTCAAAAATCCAAAATATTGGCTGAAAACGACTAAATATCAATGACTCATTGGGCGAATCGCTCTTGAACTGAAATCGGAACGCTCACTGACATTTGCCCTATCTGAAAGTCTGATAAACGCCGGAAAAATGACTTAAGTCCAAAAAAAATTTTTTTTCAACTTTTTTCAATTTTACCCCTGTGGGATATATATTCTACCCACACACATTTGGAACTCTCCTGGGGTACCCTCACACATATTATTCCCTCATTTAGTGGATATTTTCACAAAAAAGTGTAACTTTCAAAAATCCAAAATATTGGCTGAAAACGACTAAATATCAATGACTCATTGGGCGAATCGCTCTGGAACTGAAATCGGAACGCTCACTGACATTTGCCCTATCTGAAAGTCTGATAAACGCCGACAAAATGACTAAGTCCAAAAAAAAAAATTTGTTCAACTTTTTTCAATTTTACCCCCGTGGGATATATATTCTACCCACACACATTTGGAACTCTACTGGGGTACCCTCACACATATTATTCCCTCATTTAGTGGATATTTTCACAAAAAAGTGACATTTTCAAAAGTCCAGAAAATTGGCTGAAAATGACTAAATATCAAGGACTCATTGGGCGAATCGCTCTGGAACTGAAATCGGAACGCTCACTGACATTTCCCCTATCTGAAAGTCTGATAAACGCCGGAAAAATGACTAAGTGCAAAATAAAAAATTTGTTCAACTTTTTTCAATTTAACCCCCGTGGGATATATATTCTACCCACACACATTTGGAACTCTCCTGGGGTACCCTCACACATATTATTCCCTCATTTAGTGGATATTTTCACAAAAAAGTGAAATTTTCAGAAATCCAAAATATTGGCAGAAAACGACTAAATATCTAGGACTCATTGGGCGAATCGCTCTGGAACTGAAATTGGAACGCTCACTGACATTTGCCCTATCTGAAAGTCTGATAAACGTCGGAAAAATGACTAAGTCCAAAAAAAAAATTTGTTCAACTTTTTTCAATTTTACCCCCGTGGGATATATATTCTACCCACACACATTTGGAACTCTCCTGGGGTACCCTCACACATATTATTCCCTCATTTAGTGGATATTTTCACAAAAAAGTGAAATTTTCAAAAGTCCAGAAAATTGGCTATAAATGACTAAATATCAAGGACTCATTGGGCGAATCGCTCTGGAACTGAAATCGGAACGCTCACTGACATTTCCCCTATCTGAAAGTCTGATAAACGCCGGAAAAATGACTAAGTGCAAAATAAAAAATTTGTTCAACTTTTTTCAATTTTACCCCCGTGGGATATATATTCTACCCACACACATTTGGAACTCTCCTGGGGTACCCTCACACATATTATTCCCTCATTTAGTGGATATTTTCACAAAAAAGTGAAATTTTCAAAAATTCAGTAAATTGGCTGAAAACGACTAAATATCAAGGACTCATTGGGCGAATCGCTCTGGAACTGAAATCGGAACGCTCACTGACATTTCCCCTATCTGAAAGTCTGATAAACGCCGGAAAAATGACTAAGTCCAAAAAAAATTTTTTTTCAACTTTTTTCAATTTTACCCCTGTGGGATATATATTCTACCCACACACATTTGGAACTCTCCTGGGGTACCCTCACATATATTATTCCCTCATTTAGTGGATATTTTCACAAAAAAGTGAAATTTTCAGAAATCCAAAATATTGGCAGAAAACGTCTAAATATCAAGGACTCATTGGGCGAATCGCTCTGGAACTGAAATCGGAACGCTCACTGACATTTCCCCTATCTGAAAGTCTGATAAACGCCGGAAAAATGACTAAGTCCAAAAAAAAAAATTTGTTCAACTTTTTTCAATTTTACCCCCGTGGGATATATATTATACCCACACACATTTGGAACTCTCCTGGGGTACCCTCACACATATTATTCCCTCATTTAGTGGATATTTTCACAAAAAAGTGAAATTTTCAAAACTTCAGTAAATTGGCTGAAAACGACTAAATATCAAGGACTCATTAGGCGAATCGCTCTGGAACTGAAATCAGAATGCTCACTGATATTTGCCCTATCTGAAAGTCTGATAAACGCCGGAAAAATGTCTAAGTTCAAAAAAAAAATTTTTTAAACTTTTTTCAATTTTACCCCCGTGGGATATATATTCTACCCACACACATTTGGAACTCTCCTGGGGTACCCTCACACATAATATTCCCTCATTTAGTGGATATTTTCACAAAAAAGTGAAATTTTCAGAAATCCAAAATATTGGCAGAAAACGACTAAATATCAAGGACTCATTGGGCGAATCGCTCTGGAACTGAAATCGGAACGCTCAGTGTCATTTCCCCTATCTGAAAGTCTGATAAACGCCGGAAAAATGACTAAGTCCAAAAAAAAAAATTTGTTCAACTTTTTTCAATTTTACCCCCGTGGGATATATATTATACCCACACACATTTGGAACTCTCCTGGGGTACCCTCACACATATTATTCCCTCATTTAGTAGATATTTTCACAAAAAAGTGAAATTTTCAAAACTTCAGTAAATTGGCTGAAAACGACTAAATATCAAGGACTCATTGGGCGAATCGCTCTGGAACTGAAATCGGAACGCTCACTGACATTTCCCCTATCTGAAAGTCTGATAAACGCCGGAAAAATGACTAAGTGCAAAATAAAAAATTTGTTCAACTTTTTTCAATTTTACCCCCGTGGGATATATATTCTACCCACACACATTTGGAACTCTCCTGGGGTACCCTCACACATATTATTCCCTCATTTAGTGGATATTTTCACAAAAAAGTGAAATTTTAAAAAATCCAGAAAATTGGCTGAAAATGACTAAATATCAAGGACTCATTGGGTGAATCACTCTGGAGCTGAAATCAGAATGCTCACTGATATTTGCCCTATCTGAAAGTCTGATAAACGCCGGAAAAATGACTAAGTTCAAAAAAAAATTTTTTTAAACTTTTTTCAATTTTACCCCAGTGGGATATATATTCTACCCACACACATTTGGAACTCTCCTGGGGTACCCTCACACATATTATTCCCTCATTTAGTGGATATTTTCACAAAAAAGTGTAATTTTCAAAAATCCAAAATATTGGCTGAAAACGACTAAATATCAATGACCCATTGGGCGAATCGCTCTGGAACTGAAATCGGAACGCTCACTGACATTTGCCCTATCTGAAAGTCTGATAAACGCCGGAAAAATGACTTAAGTCCAAAAAAAATTTTTTTTCAACTTTTTTCAATTTTACCCCTGTGGGATATATATTCTACCCACACACATTTGGAACTCTCCTGGGGTACCCTCACACATATTATTCCCTCATTTAGTGGATATTTTCACAAAAAAGTGAAATTTTCAGAAATCCAAAATATTGGCAGAAAACGACTAAATATCTAGGACTCATTGGGCGAATCGCTCTGGAACTGAAATTGGAACGCTCACTGACATTTGCCCTATCTGAAAGTCTGATAAACGTCGGAAAAATGACTAAGTCCAAAAAAAAAATTTGTTCAACTTTTTTCAATTTTACCCCCGTGGGATATATATTCTACCCACACACATTTGGAACTCTCCTGGGGTACCCTCACACATATTATTCCCTCATTTAGTGGATATTTTCACAAAAAAGTGAAATTTTCAAAAGTCCAGAAAATTGGCTATAAATGACTAAATATCAAGGACTCATTGGGCGAATCGCTCTGGAACTGAAATCGGAACGCTCACTGACATTTCCCCTATCTGAAAGTCTGATAAACGCCGGAAAAATGACTAAGTGCAAAATAAAAAATTTGTTCAACTTTTTTCAATTTTACCCCCGTGGGATATATATTCTACCCACACACATTTGGAACTCTCCTGGGGTACCCTCACACATATTATTCCCTCATTTAGTGGATATTTTCACAAAAAAGTGAAATTTTCAAAAATCCAGAAAATTGGCTGAAAATGACTAAATATCAAGGACTCATTGGGCGAATCACTCTGGAGCTGAAATCAGAGTGCTCACTGATATTTGCCCTATCTGAAAGTCTGATAAACGCCGGAAAAATGACTAAGTTCAAAAAAAAAATTGTTTAAAGTTTTTTCAATTTTACCCCCGTGGGATATATATTCTACCCACACACATTTGGAACTCTCCTGGGGTACCCTCACACATATTATTCCCTCATTTAGTGGATATTTTCACAAAAAAGTGAAATTTTCAAAAATTCAGTAAATTGGCTGAAAACGACTAAATATCAAGGACTCATTGGGCGAATCGCTCTGGAACTGAAATCGGAACGCTCACTGACATTTCCCCTATCTGAAAGTCTGATAAACGCCGGAAAAATGACTAAGTCCAAAAAAAATTTTTTTTCAACTTTTTTCAATTTTACCCCTGTGGGATATATATTCTACCCACACACATTTGGAACTCTCCTGGGGTACCCTCACATATATTATTCCCTCATTTAGTGGATATTTTCACAAAAAAGTGAAATTTTCAGAAATCCAAAATATTGGCAGAAAACGTCTAAATATCAAGGACTCATTGGGCGAATCGCTCTGGAACTGAAATCGGAACGCTCACTGACATTTCCCCTATCTGAAAGTCTGATAAACGCCGGAAAAATGACTAAGTCCAAAAAAAAAAATTTGTTCAACTTTTTTCAATTTTACCCCCGTGGGATATATATTATACCCACACACATTTGGAACTCTCCTGGGGTACCCTCACACATATTAATCCCTCATTTAGTGGATATTTTCACAAAAAAGTGAAATTTTCAAAACTTCAGTAAATTGGCTGAAAACGACTAAATATCAAGGACTCATTAGGCGAATCGCTCTGGAACTGAAATCAGAATGCTCACTGATATTTGCCCTATCTGAAAGTCTGATAAACGCCGGAAAAATGTCTAAGTTCAAAAAAAAAATTTTTTAAACTTTTTTCAATTTTACCCCCGTGGGATATATATTCTACCCACACACATTTGGAACTCTCCTGGGGTACCCTCACACATATTATTCCCTCATTTAGTAGATATTTTCACAAAAAAGTGAAATTTTCAAAACTTCAGTAAATTGGCTGAAAACGACTAAATATCAAGGACTCATTGGGCGAATCGCTCTGGAACTGAAATCGGAACGCTCACTGACATTTCCCCTATCTGAAAGTCTGATAAACGCCGGAAAAATGACTAAGTGCAAAATAAAAAATTTGTTCAACTTTTTTCAATTTTACCCCCGTGGGATATATATTCTACCCACACACATTTGGAACTCTCCTGGGGTACCCTCACACATATTATTCCCTCATTTAGTGGATATTTTCACAAAAAAGTGAAATTTTAAAAAATCCAGAAAATTGGCTGAAAATGACTAAATATCAAGGACTCATTGGGTGAATCACTCTGGAGCTGAAATCAGAATGCTCACTGATATTTGCCCTATCTGAAAGTCTGATAAACGCCGGAAAAATGACTAAGTTCAAAAAAAAATTTTTTTAAACTTTTTTCAATTTTACCCCAGTGGGATATATATTCTACCCACACACATTTGGAACTCTCCTGGGGTACCCTCACACATATTATTCCCTCATTTAGTGGATATTTTCACAAAAAAGTGTAATTTTCAAAAATCTAAAATATTGGCTGAAAACGACTAAATATCAATGACCCATTGGGCGAATCGCTCTGGAACTGAAATCGGAACGCTCACTGACATTTGCCCTATCTGAAAGTCTGATAAACGCCGGAAAAATGACTTAAGTCCAAAAAAAATTTTTTTTCAACTTTTTTCAATTTTACCCCTGTGGGATATATATTCTACCCACACACATTTGGAACTCTCCTGGGGTACCCTCACACATATTATTCCCTCATTTAGTGGATATTTTCACAAAAAAGTGAAATTTTCAGAAATCCAAAATATTGGCAGAAAACGACTAAATATCTAGGACTCATTGGGCGAATCGCTCTGGAACTGAAATTGGAACGCTCACTGACATTTGCCCTATCTGAAAGTCTGATAAACGTCGGAAAAATGACTAAGTCCAAAAAAAAAATTTGTTCAACTTTTTTCAATTTTACCCCCGTGGGATATATATTCTACCCACACACATTTGGAACTCTCCTGGGGTACCCTCACACATATTATTCCCTCATTTAGTGGATATTTTCACAAAAAAGTGAAATTTTCAAAAGTCCAGAAAATTGGCTATAAATGACTAAATATCAAGGACTCATTGGGCGAATCGCTCTGGAACTGAAATCGGAACGCTCACTGACATTTCCCCTATCTGAAAGTCTGATAAACGCCGGAAAAATGACTAAGTGCAAAATAAAAAATTTGTTCAACTTTTTTCAATTTTACCCCCGTGGGATATATATTCTACCCACACACATTTGGAACTCTCCTGGGGTACCCTCACACATATTATTCCCTCATTTAGTGGATATTTTCACAAAAAAGTGAAATTTTCAAAAATCCAGAAAATTGGCTGAAAATGACTAAATATCAAGGACTCATTGGGCGAATCACTCTGGAGCTGAAATCAGAGTGCTCACTGATATTTGCCCTATCTGAAAGTCTGATAAACGCCGGAAAAATGACTAAGTTCAAAAAAAAAATTGTTTAAAGTTTTTTCAATTTTACCCCCGTGGGATATATATTCTACCCACACACATTTGGAACTCTCCTGGGGTACCCTCACACATATTATTCCCTCATTTAGTGGATATTTTCACAAAAAAGTGAAATTTTCAGAAATCCAAAATATTGGCAGAAAACGTCTAAATATCAAGGACTCATTGGGCGAATCGCTCTGGAACTGAAATCGGAACGCTCACTGACATTTCCCCTATCTGAAAGTCTGATAAACGCCGGAAAAATGACTAAGTCCAAAAAAAAAAATTTGTTCAACTTTTTTCAATTTTACCCCCGTGGGATATATATTATACCCACACACATTTGGAACTCTCCTGGGGTACCCTCACACATATTATTCCCTCATTTAGTGGATTTTTTCACAAAAAAGTGAAATTTTCAAAACTTCAGTAAATTGGCTGAAAACGACTAAATATCAAGGACTCATTAGGCGAATCGCTCTGGAACTGAAATCAGAATGCTCACTGATATTTGCCCTATCTGAAAGTCTGATAAACGCCGGAAAAATGTCTAAGTTCAAAAAAAAAATTTTTTAAACTTTTTTCAATTTTACCCCCGTGGGATATATATTCTACCCACACACATTTGGAACTCTCCTGGGGTACCCTCACACATATTATTCCCTCATTTAGTGGATATTTTCACAAAAAAAGTGAAATTTTCAGAAATCCAAAATATTGGCAGAAAACGACTAAATATCAAGGACTCATTGGGCGAATCGCTCTGGAACTGAAATCGGAACGCTCAGTGTCATTTCCCCTATCTGAAAGTCTGATAAACGCCGGAAAAATGACTAAGTCCAAAAAAAAAAATTTGTTCAACTTTTTTCAATTTTACCCCCGTGGGATATATATTATACCCACACACATTTGGAACTCTCCTGGGGTACCCTCACACATATTATTCCCTCATTTAGTAGATATTTTCACAAAAAAGTGAAATTTTCAAAACTTCAGTAAATTGGCTGAAAACGACTAAATATCAAGGACTCATTGGGCGAATCGCTCTGGAACTGAAATCGGAACGCTCACTGACATTTCCCCTATCTGAAAGTCTGATAAACGCCGGAAAAATGACTAAGTGCAAAATAAAAAATTTGTTCAACTTTTTTCAATTTTACCCCCGTGGGATATATATTCTACCCACACACATTTGGAACTCTCCTGGGGTACCCTCACACATATTATTCCCTCATTTAGTGGATATTTTCACAAAAAAGTGAAATTTTAAAAAATCCAGAAAATTGGCTGAAAATGACTAAATATCAAGGACTCATTGGGTGAATCACTCTGGAGCTGAAATCAGAATGCTCACTGATATTTGCCCTATCTGAAAGTCTGATAAACGCCGGAAAAATGACTAAGTTCAAAAAAAAATTTTTTAAAACTTTTTTCAATTTTACCCCAGTGGGATATATATTCTACCCACACACATTTGGAACTCTCCTGGGGTACCCTCACACATATTATTCCCTCATTTAGTGGATATTTTCACAAAAAAGTGTAATTTTCAAAAATCCAAAATATTGGCTGAAAACGACTAAATATCAATGACCCATTGGGCGAATCGCTCTGGAACTGAAATCGGAACGCTCACTGACATTTGCCCTATCTGAAAGTCTGATAAACGCCGGAAAAATGACTTAAGTCCAAAAAAAATTTTTTTTCAACTTTTTTCAATTTTACCCCTGTGGGATATATATTCTACCCACACACATTTGGAACTCTCCTGGGGTACCCTCACACATATTATTCCCTCATTTAGTGGATATTTTCACAAAAAAGTGAAATTTTCAGAAATCCAAAATATTGGCAGAAAACGACTAAATATCTAGGACTCATTGGGCGAATCGCTCTGGAACTGAAATTGGAACGCTCACTGACATTTGCCCTATCTGAAAGTCTGATAAACGTCGGAAAAATGACTAAGTCCAAAAAAAAAATTTGTTCAACTTTTTTCAATTTTACCCCCGTGGGATATATATTCTACCCACACACATTTGGAACTCTCCTGGGGTACCCTCACACATATTATTCCCTCATTTAGTGGATATTTTCACAAAAAAGTGAAATTTTCAAAAGTCCAGAAAATTGGCTATAAATGACTAAATATCAAGGACTCATTGGGCGAATCGCTCTGGAACTGAAATCGGAACGGTCACTGACATTTCCCCTATCTGAAAGTCTGATAAACGCCGGAAAAATGACTAAGTCCAAAAAAAAAATTTGTTCAACTTTTTTCAATTTTACCCCCGTGGGATATATATTCTACCCACACACATTTGGAACTCTCCTGGGGTACCCTCACACATATTATTCCCTCATTTAGTGGATATTTTCACAAAAAAGTGAAATTTTCAAAAATTCAGTAAATTGGCTGAAAACGACTAAATATCAAGGACTCATTGGGCGAATCGCTCTGGAACTGAAATCGGAACGCTCACTGACATTTCCCCTATCTGAAAGTCTGATAAACGCCGGAAAAATGACTAAGTGCAAAATAAAAAATTTGTTCAACTTTTTTCAATTTTACCCCCGTGGGATATATATTCTACCCACACACATTTGGAACTCTCCTGGGGTACCCTCACACATATTATTCCCTCATTTAGTGGATATTTTCACAAAAAAGTGAAATTTTCAAAAATCCAGAAAATTGGCTGAAAATGACTAAATATCAAGGACTCATTGGGCGAATCACTCTGGAGCTGAAATCAGAGTGCTCACTGATATTTGCCCTATCTGAAAGTCTGATAAACGCCGGAAAAATGACTAAGTTCAAAAAAAAAATTGTTTAAAGTTTTTTCAATTTTACCCCCGTGGGATATATATTCTACCCACACACATTTGGAACTCTCCTGGGGTACCCTCACACATATTATTCCCTCATTTAGTGGATATTTTCACAAAAAAGTGTAATTTTCAAAAATCCAAAATATTGGCAGAAAACGACTAACTATCAAGGACTCATTGGGCGAATCGCTCTGGAACTGAAATCGGGACGCTCACTGACATTTCCCCTATCTGAAAGTCTGATAAACGCCGGAAAAATGACTAAGTCCAAAAAAAAAAATTTGTTCAACTTTTTTCAATTTTACCCCCGTGGGATATATATTCTACCCACACACATTTGGAACTCTCCTGGGGTACCCTCACACATATTATTCCCTCATTTAGTGGATATTTTCACAAAAAAGTTAAATTTTCAAAAATCCAGAAAATTGGCTGAAAACGACTAAATATCAATGACTCATTGGGCGAATCGCTCTGGAACTGAAATCGGAACGCTCACTGACATTTGCCCTATCTGAAAGTCTGATAAACGCCGGAAAAATGACTTAAGTCCAAAAAAAATTTTTTTTCAACTTTTTTCAATTTTACCCCCGTGGGATATATATTCTACCCACACACATTTGGAACTCTCCTGGGGTACCCTCACACATATTATTCCCTCATTTAGTGGATATTTTCACAAAAAAGTGAAATTTTCAAAAATTCAGTAAATTGGCTGAAAACGACTAAATTTCAAGGACTCATTGGGCGAATCGCTCTGGAACTGAAATCGGAACGCTCACTGACATTTCCCCTATCAGAAAGTCTGATAAACGCCGGAAAAATGACTAAGTGCAAAATAAAAAATTTGTTCAACTTTTTTCAATTTTACCCCCGTGGGATATATATTCTACCCACACACATTTGGAACTCTCCTGGGGTACCCTCACACATATTATTCCCTCATTTAGTGGATATTTTCACAAAAAAGTGAAATTTTCAAAAATCCAGAAAATTGGCTGAAAATGACTAAATATCAAGGACTCATTGGGCGAATCACTCTGGAGCTGAAATTAGAGTGCTCACTGATATTTGCCCTATCTGAAAGTCTGATAAACGCCGGAAAGATGACTAAGTTCAAAAAAAAAATTTTTTAAAGTTTTTTCAATTTTACCCCCGTGGGATATATATTCTACCCACACACATTTGGAACTCTCCTGGGGTACCCTCACACATATTATTCCCTCATTTAGTGGATATTTTCACAAAAAAGTGTAATTTTCAAAAATCCAAAATATTGGCAGAAAACGACTAACTATCAAGGACTCATTGGGCGAATCGCTCTGGAACTGAAATCAGGACGCTCACTGACATTTCCCCTATCTGAAAGTCTGATAAACGCCGGAAAAATGACTAAGTCCAAAAAAAAAAATTTGTTCAACTTTTTTCAATTTTACCCCCGTGGGATATATATTCTACCCACACACATTTGGAACTCTCCTGGGGTACCCTCACACATATTATTCCCTCATTTAGTAGATATTTTCACAAAAAAGTGAAATTTTCAAAACTTCAGTAAATTGGCTGAAAACGACTAAATATCAAGGACTTATTGGGCGAATCGCTCTGGAACTGAAATCGGAATGCTCACTGACATTTCCCCTATCTGAAAGTCTGATAGACGCCGGAAAAATGACTAAGTCCAAAAAAAAAATTTGTTCAACTTTTTTCAATTTTACCCCCGTGGGATATATATCCTACCCACACACATTTGGAACTCTCCTGGGGTACCCTCACACATATTATTCCCTCATTTAGTGGATATTTTCACAAAAAAGTGTAACTTTCAAAAATCCAAAATATTGGCTGAAAACGACTAAATATCAATGACTCATTGGGCGAATCGCTCTTGAACTGAAATCGGAACGCTCACTGACATTTGCCCTATCTGAAAGTCTGATAAACGCCGGAAAAATGACTTAAGTCCAAAAAAAATTTTTTTTCAACTTTTTTCAATTTTACCCCTGTGGGATATATATTCTACCCACACACATTTGGAACTCTCCTGGGGTACCCTCACACATATTATTCCCTCATTTAGTGGATATTTTCACAAAAAAGTGAATTTTTCAGAAATCCAAAATATTGGCAGAAAACGACTAACTATCAAGGACTCATTGGGCGAATCGCTCTGGAACTGAAATTGGAACGCTCACTGACATTTGCCCTATCTGAAAGTCTGATAAACGCCGGAAAAATGACTAAGTCCAAAAAAAAAATTTGTTCAACTTTTTTCAATTTTACCCCCGTGGGATATATATTCTACCCACACACATTTGGAACTCTCCTGGGGTACGCTCACACATATTATTCCCTCATTTAGTGGATATTTTCACAAAAAAGTGAAATTTTCAAAAGTCCAGAAAATTAGCTATAAATGACTAAGTATCAAGGACTCATTGGGCGAATCGCTCTGGAACTGAAATCGGAACGCTCACTGACATTTCCCCTATCTGAAAGTCTGATAAACGCCGGAAAAATGACTAAGTGCAAAATAAAAAATTTGTTCAACTTTTTTCAATTTTACCCCCGTGGGATATATATTCTACCCACACACATTTGGAACTCTCCTGGGGTACCCTCACACATATTATTCCCTCATTTAGTGGATATTTTCACAAAAAAGTGTAACTTTCAAAAATCCAAAATATTGGCTGAAAACGACTAAATATCAATGACTCATTGGGCGAATCGCTCTGGAACTGAAATCGGAACGCTCACTGACATTTGCCCTATCTGAAAGTCTGATAAACGCCGAAAAAATGACTAAGTCCAAAAAAAAAAATTTGTTCAACTTTTTTCAATTTTACCCCCGTGGGATATATATTCTACCCACACACATTTGGAACTCTCCTGGGGTACCCTCACACATATTATTCCCTCATTTAGTGGATATTTTCACAAAAAAGTGACATTTTCAAAAGTCCAGAAAATTGGCTGAAAATGACTAAATATCAAGGACTCATTGGGCGAATCGCTCTGGAACTGAAATCGGAACGCTCACTGACATTTCCCCTATCTGAAAGTCTGATAAACGCCGGAAAAATGACTAAGTCCAAAAAAAAAATTTGTTCAACTTTTTTCAATTTTACCCCCGTGGGATATATATTCTACCCACACACATTTGAAACTCTCCTGGGGTACCCTCACACATATTATTCCCTCATTTAGTGGATATTTTCACAAAAAAGTGAAATTTTCAAAAATTCAGTAAATTGGCTGAAAACGACTAAATTTCAAGGACTCATTGGGCGAATCGCTCTGGAACTGAAATCGGAACGCTCACTGACATTTGCCCTATCTGAAAGTCTGATAAACGCCGGAAAAATGACTAAGTCCAAAAAAAAAAATTTGTTCAACTTTTTTCAATTTTACCCCCGTGGGATATATATTCTACCCACACACATTTGGAACTCTCCTGGGGTACCCTCACACATATTATTCCCTCATTTAGTGGATATTTTCACAAAAAAGTGAAATTTTCAGAAATCCAAAATATTGGCAGAAAACGACTAAATATCAAGGACTCATTGGGCGAATCGCTCTGGAACTGAAATCGGAACGCTCACTGACATTTCCCCTATCTGAAAGTCTGATAAACGCCGGAAAAATGACTAAGTCCAAAAAAAAAAATTTGTTCAACTTTTTTCAATTTTACCCCCGTGGGATATATATTATACCCACACACATTTGGAACTCTCCTGGGGTACCCTCACACATATTATTCCCTCATTTAGTAGATATTTTCACAAAAAAGTGAAATTTTCAAAACTTCAGTAAATTGGCTGAAAACGACTAAATATCAAGGACTCATTGGGCGAATCGCTCTGGAACTGAAATCGGAATGCTCACTGACATTTCCCCTATCTGAAAGTCTGATAGACGCCGGAAAAATGACTAAGTGCAAAATAAAAAATTTGTTCAACTTTTTTCAATTTTACCCCTGTGGGATATATATTCTACCCACACACATTTGGAACTCTCCTGGGGTACCCTCACACATATTATTCCCTCATTTAGTGGATATTTTCACAAAAAAGTGAAATTTTCAGAAATCCAAAATATTGGCAGAAAACGACTAAATATCAAGGACTCATTGGGCGAATCGCTCTGGAACTGAAATTGGAACGCTCACTGACATTTGCCCTATCTGAAAGTCTGATAAACGTCGGAAAAATGACTAAGTCCAAAAAAAAAATTTGTTCAACTTTTTTCAATTTTACCCCCGTGGGATATATATTCTACCCACACACATTTGGAACTCTCCTGGGGTACCCTCACACATATTATTCCCTCATTTAGTGGATATTTTCACAAAAAAGTGAAATTTTCAAAAATTCAGTAAATTGGCTGAAAACGACTAAATTTCAAGGACTCATTGGGCGAATCGCTCTGGAACTGAAATCGGAACGCTCACTGACATTTGCCCTATCTGAAAGTCTGATAAACGCCGGAAAAATGACTAAGTCCAAAAAAAAAAATTTGTTCAACTTTTTTCAATTTTACCCCCGTGGGATATATATTCTACCCACACACATTTGGAACTCTCCTGGGGTACCCTCACACATATTATTCCCTCATTTAGTGGATATTTTCACAAAAAAGTGAAATTTTCAGAAATCCAAAATATTGGCAGAAAACGACTAAATATCAAGGACTCATTGGGCGAATCGCTCTGGAACTGAAATCGGAACGCTCACTGACATTTCCCCTATCTGAAAGTCTGATAAACGCCGGAAAAATGACTAAGTCCAAAAAAAAAAATTTGTTCAACTTTTTTCAATTTTACCCCCGTGGGATATATATTATACCCACACACATTTGGAACTCTCCTGGGGTACCCTCACACATATTATTCCCTCATTTAGTAGATATTTTCACAAAAAAGTGAAATTTTCAAAACTTCAGTAAATTGGCTGAAAACGACTAAATATCAAGGACTCATTGGGCGAATCGCTCTGGAACTGAAATCGGAATGCTCACTGACATTTCCCCTATCTGAAAGTCTGATAGACGCCGGAAAAATGACTAAGTGCAAAATAAAAAATTTGTTCAACTTTTTTCAATTTTACCCCCGTGGGATATATATTCTACCCACACACATTTGGAACTCTCCTGGGGTACCCTCACACATATTATTCCCTCATTTAGTGGATATTTTCACAAAAAAGTGTAACTTTCAAAAATCCAAAATATTGGCTGAAAACGACTAAATATCAATGACTCATTGGGCGAATCGCTCTGGAACTGAAATCGGAACGCTCACTGACATTTGCCCTATCTGAAAGTCTGATAAACGCCGAAAAAATGACTAAGTCCAAAAAAAAAAATTTGTTCAACTTTTTTCAATTTTACCCCCATGGGATATATATTCTACCCACACACATTTGGAACTCTCCTGGGGTACCCTCACACATATTATTCCCTCATTTAGTAGATATTTTCACAAAAAAGTGAAATTTTCAAAACTTCAGTAAATTGGCTGAAAACGACTAAATATCAAGGACTCATTGGGCGAATCGCTCTGGAACTGAAATCGGAATGCTCACTGACATTTCCCCTATCTGAAAGTCTGATAGACGCCGGAAAAATGACTAAGTGCAAAATAAAAAATTTGTTCAACTTTTTTCAATTTTACCCCCGTGGGATATATATTCTACCCACACACATTTGGAACTCTCCTGGGGTACCCTCACACATATTATTCCCTCATTTAGTGGATATTTTCACAAAAAAGTGTAACTTTCAAAAATCCAAAATATTGGCTGAAAACGACTAAATATCAATGACTCATTGGGCGAATCGCTCTGGAACTGAAATCGGAACGCTCACTGACATTTGCCCTATCTGAAAGTCTGATAAACGCCGAAAAAATGACTAAGTCCAAAAAAAAAAATTTGTTCAACTTTTTTCAATTTTACCCCCGTGGGATATATATTCTACCCACACACATTTGGAACTCTCCTGGGGTACCCTCACACATATTATTCCCTCATTTAGTGGATATTTTCACAAAAAAGTGACATTTTCAAAAGTCCAGAAAATTGGCTGAAAATGACTAAATATCAAGGACTCATTGGGCGAATCGCTCTGGAACTGAAATCGGAACGCTCACTGACATTTCCCCTATCTGAAAGTCTGATAAACGCCGGAAAAATGACTAAGTCCAAAAAAAAAATTTGTTCAACTTTTTTCAATTTTACCCCCGTGGGATATATATTCTACCCACACACATTTGAAACTCTCCTGGGGTACCCTCACACATATTATTCCCTCATTTAGTGGATATTTTCACAAAAAAGTGAAATTTTCAAAAATTCAGTAAATTGGCTGAAAACGACTAAATTTCAAGGACTCATTGGGCGAATCGCTCTGGAACTGAAATCGGAACGCTCACTGACATTTGCCCTATCTGAAAGTCTGATAAACGCCGGAAAAATGACTAAGTCCAAAAAAAAAAATTTGTTCAACTTTTTTCAATTTTACCCCCGTGGGATATATATTCTACCCACACACATTTGGAACTCTCCTGGGGTACCCTCACACATATTATTCCCTCATTTAGTGGATATTTTCACAAAAAAGTGAAATTTTCAGAAATCCAAAATATTGGCAGAAAACGACTAAATATCAAGGACTCATTGGGCGAATCGCTCTGGAACTGAAATCGGAACGCTCACTGACATTTCCCCTATCTGAAAGTCTGATAAACGCCGGAAAAATGACTAAGTCCAAAAAAAAAAATTTGTTCAACTTTTTTCAATTTTACCCCCGTGGGATATATATTATACCCACACACATTTGGAACTCTCCTGGGGTACCCTCACACATATTATTCCCTCATTTAGTAGATATTTTCACAAAAAAGTGAAATTTTCAAAACTTCAGTAAATTGGCTGAAAACGACTAAATATCAAGGACTCATTGGGCGAATCGCTCTGGAACTGAAATCGGAATGCTCACTGACATTTCCCCTATCTGAAAGTCTGATAGACGCCGGAAAAATGACTAAGTGCAAAATAAAAAATTTGTTCAACTTTTTTCAATTTTACCCCTGTGGGATATATATTCTACCCACACACATTTGGAACTCTCCTGGGGTACCCTCACACATATTATTCCCTCATTTAGTGGATATTTTCACAAAAAAGTGAAATTTTCAGAAATCCAAAATATTGGCAGAAAACGACTAAATATCAAGGACTCATTGGGCGAATCGCTCTGGAACTGAAATTGGAACGCTCACTGACATTTGCCCTATCTGAAAGTCTGATAAACGTCGGAAAAATGACTAAGTCCAAAAAAAAAATTTGTTCAACTTTTTTCAATTTTACCCCCGTGGGATATATATTCTACCCACACACATTTGGAACTCTCCTGGGGTACCCTCACACATATTATTCCCTCATTTAGTGGATATTTTCACAAAAAAGTGAAATTTTCAAAAATTCAGTAAATTGGCTGAAAACGACTAAATTTCAAGGACTCATTGGGCGAATCGCTCTGGAACTGAAATCGGAACGCTCACTGACATTTGCCCTATCTGAAAGTCTGATAAACGCCGGAAAAATGACTAAGTCCAAAAAAAAAAATTTGTTCAACTTTTTTCAATTTTACCCCCGTGGGATATATATTCTACCCACACACATTTGGAACTCTCCTGGGGTACCCTCACACATATTATTCCCTCATTTAGTGGATATTTTCACAAAAAAGTGAAATTTTCAGAAATCCAAAATATTGGCAGAAAACGACTAAATATCAAGGACTCATTGGGCGAATCGCTCTGGAACTGAAATCGGAACGCTCACTGACATTTCCCCTATCTGAAAGTCTGATAAACGCCGGAAAAATGACTAAGTCCAAAAAAAAAAATTTGTTCAACTTTTTTCAATTTTACCCCCGTGGGATATATATTATACCCACACACATTTGGAACTCTCCTGGGGTACCCTCACACATATTATTCCCTCATTTAGTAGATATTTTCACAAAAAAGTGAAATTTTCAAAACTTCAGTAAATTGGCTGAAAACGACTAAATATCAAGGACTCATTGGGCGAATCGCTCTGGAACTGAAATCGGAATGCTCACTGACATTTCCCCTATCTGAAAGTCTGATAGACGCCGGAAAAATGACTAAGTGCAAAATAAAAAATTTGTTCAACTTTTTTCAATTTTACCCCCGTGGGATATATATTCTACCCACACACATTTGGAACTCTCCTGGGGTACCCTCACACATATTATTCCCTCATTTAGTGGATATTTTCACAAAAAAGTGTAACTTTCAAAAATCCAAAATATTGGCTGAAAACGACTAAATATCAATGACTCATTGGGCGAATCGCTCTGGAACTGAAATCGGAACGCTCACTGACATTTGCCCTATCTGAAAGTCTGATAAACGCCGAAAAAATGACTAAGTCCAAAAAAAAAAATTTGTTCAACTTTTTTCAATTTTACCCCCGTGGGATATATATTCTACCCACACACATTTGGAACTCTCCTGGGGTACCCTCACACATATTATTCCCTCATTTAGTAGATATTTTCACAAAAAAGTGAAATTTTCAAAACTTCAGTAAATTGGCTGAAAACGACTAAATATCAAGGACTCATTGGGCGAATCGCTCTGGAACTGAAATCGGAATGCTCACTGACATTTCCCCTATCTGAAAGTCTGATAGACGCCGGAAAAATGACTAAGTGCAAAATAAAAAATTTGTTCAACTTTTTTCAATTTTACCCCCGTGGGATATATATTCTACCCACACACATTTGGAACTCTCCTGGGGTACCCTCACACATATTATTCCCTCATTTAGTGGATATTTTCACAAAAAAGTGTAACTTTCAAAAATCCAAAATATTGGCTGAAAACGACTAAATATCAATGACTCATTGGGCGAATCGCTCTGGAACTGAAATCGGAACGCTCACTGACATTTGCCCTATCTGAAAGTCTGATAAACGCCGAAAAAATGACTAAGTCCAAAAAAAAAAATTTGTTCAACTTTTTTCAATTTTACCCCCGTGGGATATATATTCTACCCACACACATTTGGAACTCTCCTGGGGTACCCTCACACATATTATTCCCTCATTTAGTGGATATTTTCACAAAAAAGTGAAATTTTCAAAAATTCAGTAAATTGGCTGAAAACGACTAAATTTCAAGGACTCATTGGGCGAATCGCTCTGGAACTGAAATCGGAACGCTCACTGACATTTCCCCTATCAGAAAGTCTGATAAACGCCGGAAAAATGACTAAGTGCAAAATAAAAAATTTGTTCAACTTTTTTCAATTTTACCCCCGTGGGATATATATTCTACCCACACACATTTGGAACTCTCCTGTGGTACCCTCACACATATTATTCCCTCATTTAGTGGATATTTTCACAAAAAAGTGAAATTTTCAAAAATCCAGAAAATTGGCTGAAAATGACTAAATATCAAGGACTCATTGGGCGAATCACTGTGGAGCTGAAATCAGAGTGCTCACTGATATTTGCCCTATCTGAAAGTCTGATAAACGCCGGAAAAATGACTAAGTCCAAAAAAAAAATTTGTTCAACTTTTTTCAATTTTACCCCCGTGGGATATATATCCTACCCACACACATTTGGAACTCTCCTGGGGTACCCTCACACATATTATTCCCTCATTTAGTGGATATTTTCACAAAAAAGTGTAACTTTCAAAAATCCAAAATATTGGCTGAAAACGACTAAATATCAATGACTCATTGGGCGAATCGCTCTTGAACTGAAATCGGAACGCTCACTGACATTTGCCCTATCTGAAAGTCTGATAAACGCCGGAAAAATGACTTAAGTCCAAAAAAAATTTTTTTTCAACTTTTTTCAATTTTACCCCTGTGGGATATATATTCTACCCACACACATTTGGAACTCTCCTGGGGTACCCTCACACATATTATTCCCTCATTTAGTGGATATTTTCACAAAAAAGTGTAACTTTCAAAAATCCAAAATATTGGCTGAAAACGACTAAATATCAATGACTCATTGGGCGAATCGCTCTGGAACTGAAATCGGAACGCTCACTGACATTTGCCCTATCTGAAAGTCTGATAAACGCCGAAAAAATGACTAAGTCCAAAAAAAAAAATTTGTTCAACTTTTTTCAATTTTACCCCCGTGGGATATATATTCTACCCACACACATTTGGAACTCTCCTGGGGTACCCTCACACATATTATTCCCTCATTTAGTGGATATTTTCACAAAAAAGTGACATTTTCAAAAGTCCAGAAAATTGGCTGAAAATGACTAAATATCAAGGACTCATTGGGCGAATCGCTCTGGAACTGAAATCGGAACGCTCACTGACATTTCCCCTATCTGAAAGTCTGATAAACGCCGGAAAAATGACTAAGTCCAAAAAAAAAATTTGTTCAACTTTTTTCAATTTTACCCCCGTGGGATATATATTCTACCCACACACATTTGAAACTCTCCTGGGGTACCCTCACACATATTATTCCCTCATTTAGTGGATATTTTCACAAAAAAGTGAAATTTTCAAAAATTCAGTAAATTGGCTGAAAACGACTAAATTTCAAGGACTCATTGGGCGAATCGCTCTGGAACTGAAATCGGAACGCTCACTGACATTTGCCCTATCTGAAAGTCTGATAAACGCCGGAAAAATGACTAAGTCCAAAAAAAAAAATTTGTTCAACTTTTTTCAATTTTACCCCCGTGGGATATATATTCTACCCACACACATTTGGAACTCTCCTGGGGTACCCTCACACATATTATTCCCTCATTTAGTGGATATTTTCACAAAAAAGTGAAATTTTCAGAAATCCAAAATATTGGCAGAAAACGACTAAATATCAAGGACTCATTGGGCGAATCGCTCTGGAACTGAAATCGGAACGCTCACTGACATTTCCCCTATCTGAAAGTCTGATAAACGCCGGAAAAATGACTAAGTCCAAAAAAAAAAATTTGTTCAACTTTTTTCAATTTTACCCCCGTGGGATATATATTATACCCACACACATTTGGAACTCTCCTGGGGTACCCTCACACATATTATTCCCTCATTTAGTAGATATTTTCACAAAAAAGTGAAATTTTCAAAACTTCAGTAAATTGGCTGAAAACGACTAAATATCAAGGACTCATTGGGCGAATCGCTCTGGAACTGAAATCGGAATGCTCACTGACATTTCCCCTATCTGAAAGTCTGATAGACGCCGGAAAAATGACTAAGTGCAAAATAAAAAATTTGTTCAACTTTTTTCAATTTTACCCCTGTGGGATATATATTCTACCCACACACATTTGGAACTCTCCTGGGGTACCCTCACACATATTATTCCCTCATTTAGTGGATATTTTCACAAAAAAGTGAAATTTTCAGAAATCCAAAATATTGGCAGAAAACGACTAAATATCAAGGACTCATTGGGCGAATCGCTCTGGAACTGAAATTGGAACGCTCACTGACATTTGCCCTATCTGAAAGTCTGATAAACGTCGGAAAAATGACTAAGTCCAAAAAAAAAATTTGTTCAACTTTTTTCAATTTTACCCCCGTGGGATATATATTCTACCCACACACATTTGGAACTCTCCTGGGGTACCCTCACACATATTATTCCCTCATTTAGTGGATATTTTCACAAAAAAGTGAAATTTTCAAAAATTCAGTAAATTGGCTGAAAACGACTAAATTTCAAGGACTCATTGGGCGAATCGCTCTGGAACTGAAATCGGAACGCTCACTGACATTTGCCCTATCTGAAAGTCTGATAAACGCCGGAAAAATGACTAAGTCCAAAAAAAAAAATTTGTTCAACTTTTTTCAATTTTACCCCCGTGGGATATATATTCTACCCACACACATTTGGAACTCTCCTGGGGTACCCTCACACATATTATTCCCTCATTTAGTGGATATTTTCACAAAAAAGTGAAATTTTCAGAAATCCAAAATATTGGCAGAAAACGACTAAATATCAAGGACTCATTGGGCGAATCGCTCTGGAACTGAAATCGGAACGCTCACTGACATTTCCCCTATCTGAAAGTCTGATAAACGCCGGAAAAATGACTAAGTCCAAAAAAAAAAATTTGTTCAACTTTTTTCAATTTTACCCCCGTGGGATATATATTATACCCACACACATTTGGAACTCTCCTGGGGTACCCTCACACATATTATTCCCTCATTTAGTAGATATTTTCACAAAAAAGTGAAATTTTCAAAACTTCAGTAAATTGGCTGAAAACGACTAAATATCAAGGACTCATTGGGCGAATCGCTCTGGAACTGAAATCGGAATGCTCACTGACATTTCCCCTATCTGAAAGTCTGATAGACGCCGGAAAAATGACTAAGTGCAAAATAAAAAATTTGTTCAACTTTTTTCAATTTTACCCCCGTGGGATATATATTCTACCCACACACATTTGGAACTCTCCTGGGGTACCCTCACACATATTATTCCCTCATTTAGTGGATATTTTCACAAAAAAGTGTAACTTTCAAAAATCCAAAATATTGGCTGAAAACGACTAAATATCAATGACTCATTGGGCGAATCGCTCTGGAACTGAAATCGGAACGCTCACTGACATTTGCCCTATCTGAAAGTCTGATAAACGCCGAAAAAATGACTAAGTCCAAAAAAAAAAATTTGTTCAACTTTTTTCAATTTTACCCCCGTGGGATATATATTCTACCCACACACATTTGGAACTCTCCTGGGGTACCCTCACACATATTATTCCCTCATTTAGTAGATATTTTCACAAAAAAGTGAAATTTTCAAAACTTCAGTAAATTGGCTGAAAACGACTAAATATCAAGGACTCATTGGGCGAATCGCTCTGGAACTGAAATCGGAATGCTCACTGACATTTCCCCTATCTGAAAGTCTGATAGACGCCGGAAAAATGACTAAGTGCAAAATAAAAAATTTGTTCAACTTTTTTCAATTTTACCCCCGTGGGATATATATTCTACCCACACACATTTGGAACTCTCCTGGGGTACCCTCACACATATTATTCCCTCATTTAGTGGATATTTTCACAAAAAAGTGTAACTTTCAAAAATCCAAAATATTGGCTGAAAACGACTAAATATCAATGACTCATTGGGCGAATCGCTCTGGAACTGAAATCGGAACGCTCACTGACATTTGCCCTATCTGAAAGTCTGATAAACGCCGAAAAAATGACTAAGTCCAAAAAAAAAAATTTGTTCAACTTTTTTCAATTTTACCCCCGTGGGATATATATTCTACCCACACACATTTGGAACTCTCCTGGGGTACCCTCACACATATTATTCCCTCATTTAGTGGATATTTTCACAAAAAAGTGAAATTTTCAAAAATTCAGTAAATTGGCTGAAAACGACTAAATTTCAAGGACTCATTGGGCGAATCGCTCTGGAACTGAAATCGGAACGCTCACTGACATTTCCCCTATCAGAAAGTCTGATAAACGCCGGAAAAATGACTAAGTGCAAAATAAAAAATTTGTTCAACTTTTTTCAATTTTACCCCCGTGGGATATATATTCTACCCACACACATTTGGAACTCTCCTGTGGTACCCTCACACATATTATTCCCTCATTTAGTGGATATTTTCACAAAAAAGTGAAATTTTCAAAAATCCAGAAAATTGGCTGAAAATGACTAAATATCAAGGACTCATTGGGCGAATCACTGTGGAGCTGAAATCAGAGTGCTCACTGATATTTGCCCTATCTGAAAGTCTGATAAACGCCGGAAAAATGACTAAGTCCAAAAAAAAAAATTTGTTCAACTTTTTTCAATTTTACCCCCGTGGGATATATATTCTACCCACACACATTTGGAACTCTCCTGTGGTACCCTCACACATATTATTCCCTCATTTAGTGGATATTTTCACAAAAAAGTGAAATTTTCAAAAATCCAGAAAATTGGCTGAAAATGACTAAATATCAAGGACTCATTGGGCGAATCACTCTGCAGCTGAAATCAGAGTGCTCACTGATATTTGCCCTATCTGAAAGGCTGATAAACGCCGGAAAAATGACTAAGTTCAAAAAAAAAAATTTGTTCAACTTTTTTCAATTTTACCCCCGTGGGATATATATTCTACCCACACACATTTGTTACTCTCCTGGGGTACCCTCACACATATTATTCCCTCATTTAGTGGATATTTTCACAAAAAAGTGAAATTTTCAAAAATTCAGTAAATTGGCTGAAAACGACTAAATATCAAGGACTCATTGGGCGAATCGCTCTGGAACTGAAATCGGAACGCTCACTGACATTTCCCCTATCTGAAAGTCTGATAAACGCGGGAAAAATGACTAAGTCCAAAAAAAAAAATTTGTTCAACTTTTTTCAATTTTACCCCCGTGGGATATATATTCTACCCACACACATTTGGAACTCTCCTGGGGTACCCTCACACATATTATTCCCTCATTTAGTGGATATTTTCACAAAAAAGTAAAATTTTCAAAACTTCAGTAAATTGGCTGAAAACGCCTAAATATCAAGGACTCATTAGGCGAATCGCTCTGGAACTGAAATCAGAATGCTCACTGATATTTGCCCTATCTGAAAGTCTGATAAACGCCGGAAAAATGACTAAGTTCAAAAAAAAATTTTTTTAAACTTTTTTCAATTTTACCCCCGTGGGATATATATTCTACCCACACACATTTGGAACTCTCCTGGGGTACCCTCACACATATTATTCCCTCATTTAGTGGATATTTTCACAAAAAAGTTAATTTTCAAAAATCCAAAATATTGGCTGAAAACGACTAAATATCAATGATCCATTGGGCGAATCGCTCTGGAACTGAAATCGGAACCCTCACTGAAATTTGCCCTATCTGAAAGTCTGATAAACGCCGGAAAAATGACTTAAGTCCAAAAAAAATTTTTTTTCAACTTTTTTCAATTTTACCCCAGTGGGATATATATTCTACCCACACACATTTGGAACTCTCCTGGGGTACCCTCACACATATTATTCCCTCATTTAGTGGATATTTTCACAAAAAAGTGAAATTTTCAGAAATCCAAAATATTGGCAGAAAACGACTAAATATCTAGGACTCATTGGGCGAATCGCTCTGGAACTGAAATTGGAACGCTCACTGACATTTGCCCTATCTGAAAGTCTGATAAACGTCGGAAAAATGACTAAGTCCAAAAAAAAAATTTGTTCAACTTTTTTCAATTTTACCCCCGTGGGATATATATTCTACCCACACACATTTGGAACTCTCCTGGGGTACCCTCACACATATTATTCCCTCATTTAGTGGATATTTTCACAAAAAAGTGAAATTTTCAAAAGTCCAGAAAATTGGCTATAAATGACTAAATATCAAGGACTCATTGGGCGAATCGCTCTGGAACTGAAATCGGAACGGTCACTGACATTTCCCCTATCTGAAAGTCTGATAAACGCTGGAAAAATGACTAAGTGCAAAATAAAAAATTTGTTCAACTTTTTTCAATTTTACCCCCGTGGGATATATATTCTACCCACACACATTTGGAACTCTCCTGGGATACCCTCACACATATTATTCCCTCATTTAGTGGATATTTTCACAAAAAAGTGAAATTTTCAAAAATCCAGAAAATTGGCTGAAAACGACTAAATATCAAGGACTCATTGGGCGAATCGCTCTGGAACTGAAATCGGAATGCTCACTGACATTTCCCTTATCTGAAAGTCTGATAAACGCCGGAAAAAGGACTAAGTCCAAAAAAAAAAATTTGTTCAACTTTTTTCAATTTCACCCCCTTGGGATATTGTAACGGGTCCGGGAGGCGGAACCTCTGAGCTACTATACAAGGGGGCGGCCCTTGTAAGGGAGCGGGTGGCAGTCTCTGGGTGAACGGACAGGGAGTTACGGCAAGTGATCAGGGCAGTCTCTGGGTAAGGGGTAGGTACGACCTGTGATGGCAGAGCCTCCGGGTAGGCTAGCAGGCAGATGGTAGATGTGTGCTCCCAGGTGAGCAAGCGAGAGTCTCTGGAATAGCAGGTGGTCACGGCACGTGACGGCGGAACCTCCGGGCTGGCAGGCAGGTAGGTAACGGAGAAGCGCTCCCAGGTGAGCGGGCAAGAGTCTCTGGAATAGCTGGTGGTCACCGCACGTGACAACGGGACCTCCGGGCTGGCAAGCAGGCAGGTAACGGAGATGCGCTCCCAGGTGAGCGGGCAGGAGTCTCTGAGATAGCTGGTGGTCACAGCACGTGACAACGGAGCCTCCGGGCTGGCAAGCAGGCAGATAACGGAGAAGCGCTCCCAGGTGAGCGGGCAAGCTGGTCCATAGACAGACTGACCGGAGTAGTAAGGCAGACCGTCGGACCTCAGGCAAGCAGGCAGGTAGCTGATATGCGCTCCCAGGTGAGCGGGCAGGCTGGTCCTTTAGACAGACTGACAGGAGTAGTAAGGCAGACCGTCGGACCTCAGACTGGCAGACAGGTAACAAGTATTCAGGCAGGAATCAGGCAGGTAACTGGCAGGTAACTAGCAGGAAACTGGCAGGTAACTGGCAACGGGACCTGAGGGCTGAAGCACAGGTGAGACACAGGTGCAAACAACATTGCTCGGGCACCTCCATTTTGGAGGAGGTGCCTTATATATGATGAAGTCCTCCGGCCATTAGCCGGGGACTCCTTAGGACGGCGCGCGCGGCCCCTTTAAGAGGAGGGGAGCGCGCGGGCGCGCGCCCTAAGCACAGGGGCCCGGAAGGAGCGCGCGCTGAGAGCAGAGCGGGAGGAGGACGCCGGGAAGGAGCGCGCGCTGACAGCAGAGCGGGGAGAGGACGCCGGGCACGGAGCAGAGCGGTGAGGGGAGCAGCGTCCCTGCCTAGCAGAGGGCAGGGACGCCAGCGCTACAGTACCCCCCCCTTTAGGCCCCCCCTTTTTTAGGCCAGACAGAAATTTAGCTAGGATGAGAGGGGCATGGATGTTCTCCCGGGGCTCCCACGTTCTCTCCTCAGGACCAAACCCCTTCCAATCTACCAGAAAAAAGGTCTTTCCTCTTACCCTTTTGGTGGCAAGAATGTTCTCTACCTCAAACTCGTCCTCAGCAGAAACCGGAGCAGGAGGCGTACCTGTAGACTTGGAAAAAGAGTTAAGTACCACAGGTTTGAGGAGAGATACATGGAAGGAGTTAGGGATCCGTAAGTTGACCGGGAGTTTCAATTTATAGGCCACCGGGTTGATCTGACTGATGACCTCCAGTGGGCCGATGAACCGAGGCCCTAACTTATAGGAAGGGATCTTGAGCCGGACATATTTGGACGAGAGCCAGACTTTATCCCCAGGACGGAATTGAGGAGGGTCCAGACGTTTTTTGTCAGCGTGTCTTTTCATACGCTCGGAAGACTGAAGGAGTGCGGATCGGGTACTCTCCCAAATGGAGGAAAATTTGCTAACGAGAGATTCCGCAGCCGGGTTGTCCACCGAGGTGGAGACAGGAAAAGGAATCCGAGGATGCTGACCAAAGACTACAAAAAACGGGGATTTGGAGGAGGATTCGCTCTCGTGATTATTGTAAGAGAACTCGGCCCATGGTAGGAGATCCACCCAGTCAGAATGGTGGGCATTAACGAAGTGCCGAAGGTAACTGGTCAGGTTCTGATTGATCCGCTCCACTTGACCATTGGACTGTGGGTGGTAAGCGGAAGAGAAGTCCAGGGAGACGTCTAGTAGTTTACAAGTGGCTCTCCAGAAGCGTGAGGTGAACTGTACCCCACGATCCGACACGATGTGGAGGGGCAGGCCATGAAAACGGAAGATGTGACGAATAAAGTCTCTAGCTAGCTCGGGTGCAGACGGGAGGCCTGGCAGCGGAACGAAATGAGCCATCTTGGAGAAGCGGTCAGCGACCACCCAAATGACCGTACAACCGGCAGAGGGTGGGAGGTCAGTTATGAAGTCCATTGAAATATGCTGCCAGGGGGCAGCAGGTACTGGGAGCGGAAGGAGGCGACCGGCTGGCAGATGTCTCGGAACCTTGTTGCGGGCGCAGGACACACAGGCAGAAACAAAGTCTATTACATCCTTGTGCAGGGTAGGCCACCAGTAGTGCCGGGAAATAAGCTGGAGGGTCTTCTTCTGACCAGCGTGGCCAGCCAGTTTAGATGAGTGACCCCAGTGAAGGATCTTCTCCCGATCAGGTACAGATACGAACGTCTTTCCGGGAGGAAGACGATTTAGACTCACGGGAGCCACCTGCATTACTCTGGCGGGATCGATGATGTGTTTCGGATCTTCCTCGAGATCAGATACCAGAAAGGATCGAGACAAGGCGTCCGCCTTGACGTTTTTGTCAGCCGGGCGAAAATGAAGGACAAAATCAAAACGAGCAAAAAACAAGGACCACCGCGCTTGGCGCGGGTTAAGTCTCTGGGCATGCTGGAGATAAGCCAAGTTCTTGTGGTCAGTGTAAATTATTACCGGGTGAAGAGCCCCCTCAAGCAGGTAACGTCACTCCTCCAATGCCAGTTTGATGGCCAATAACTCTCGATCTCCTATGGAATAATTGCGCTCTGAGGAGGAGAAGAGTTTAGAGAAGAAGCCGCAAGTTACCATCCTCCCGGAAGAAGATTTTTGAGTAAGTACCGCTCCAGCTCCAGAGGAGGAGGCGTCCACTTCCAGGAAGAACTGCTTGTTGCCGTCCGGGCGATGCAGCACCGGGGCGGAAGAGAAGGCCTGTTTTAAGGAAAGAAAGGCTTCTTCTGCTTCGGGCGGCCACTCTTTGGGATTAGTACCCTTACGGGTGAGCGCGGAAATTGGGGCAGTCCGGGAAGAGAAGTGTGGTATGAAGAGGCGGTAGTAGTTGGCGAAGCCCAGGAACCGCTGAATGGCCTTCAGCCCCTCCGGTCGAGGCCATTTCTCGATGGCAGACAGTTTCTCTGGATCCATTCGAAGGCCGGTCTGAGAAATAATGTAGCCCAAAAACGGAAGCGAGGTCTGCTCAAAGAGGCACTTCTCGTATTTAGCGAAGAGGTGATTCTGCCTGAGCCTGAGCAGGACCTGACGAACGTCCCTCCGGTGAGTCTGGAGATCCGGAGAGAAGACCAAGATGTCGTCCAGGTACACCACAACGCAGGAGTAGAGAAGGTCCCGGAAGATGTCATTGACCAACTCTTGAAAGACGGCAGGAGCATTACAGAGACCAAAGGGCATTACCAGGTATTCATAGTGGCCGTCCCGGGTGTTGAATGCCATCTTCCATTCATCCCCTTGACGGATACGAACCAGGTTGTACGCCCCACGGAGGTCTAGTTTGGTGAAGATTCTAGCCCCCCTCAGACGATCAAATAATTCTGGAATGAGCGGAAGGGGGTACTTATTCTTCACCGTGATCTGGTTTAGGCCTCTATAGTCTATACAGGGACGGAGAGAGCCGTCCTTCTTTTTAACGAAAAAGAAGCCTGCTCCCGCCGGGGAGGTAGATTTCCGGATGAATCCTCTGGCCAGATTCTCCTCAATATATTCGGACATTGACCGGGTCTCAGCAGCGGATAAAGGATAGATACGCCCACGGGGAGGAGTAGTACCGGGTAGCAGATCGATGGGACAGTCGTATGGTCTATGTGGTGGTAATGTCTCTGCCTCCTTTTTATTAAAGACATCTGCATAAGACCAATAAGGAATCGGAAGTCCAGGTAGATTAGCTGGGGTAGGAGAGGGACGGACGGGATGGACGGGAACCAGGCAGGTTTTATGACAGTCTTGTCCCCAGCGAAGGACCTCTCCGGTTTGCCAGTCTAGCACGGGTGCATGTCTCTGGAGCCAGGGCAGACCTAGCAAGAGGGCGTGAGAGAGTCCAGGCAGAACATGAAAGGAGATACTTTCAGAATGCAGCATTCCCACCTGCAGGGTAATGGATTCGGTGATGAGTTGAATGGGGCGAGGTAAGAGGCCCCCATCCACGGCAGCGACAGACAAGGGTACAGCCAGAGGTTTGGTGGGGATGCGGTATTTCTCAACCAGGGACTGTGAAATAAGGTTCCCGGCTGCTCCAGAGTCAAGTTGGGCTAGTTCGAAATAACGGTTCTCCCCGTAGATGATCGAAACTGACAACAGCAGGGATGGAGAGGATTAATTCTTGTCTAGGTGGACCTCTCTGAGCGAACCTAGACACAGGCGTTTCCCGACCTCTCCGGGCAGGCACGGATCCGGTGCTCCTTACTGCCACAGTAGAAGCAGCTCCCCTCGGCACGGCGTGAGTCCTGACGGGTTTTGACCATCTTGGTCTGGTCGACCTGCATAGGCTCAGGAGAGTGTACCTGGGGAGAGATGGAGGGAATGACGGGTTTCTGGAAAGTAGGAGCTAAACGTGGAATCCTTCTCTCACGGGTGACCTCTTTGGCACGCTCCTGGAACCGTAGGTCAATCCGGGTGGCAAGGGTTATTAGATCATCGAGAGAGGTAGGAATGTCCCGACCAGCAAGTTCATCTTTAATACGACCGGACAGACCCTCCCAGAAGACGGATACCAGAGCGTCGTTATCCCAGGCCAGCTCCGAGGCAAGGGTGCGGAACCGTATGGCATATTGGCCCACGGTGAGACCCTCCTGACGGAGGCGTAGCAGAGAGGATGCGGATGAGGTCTTCCGTCCGGGTTCGTCGAAGACTTTCCGGAAAGCCGAGAGAAAAGCAGGCAAGTTGGACACCAGGGGGTCTCCTCTCTCCCATAGAGGATTTAGCCAGGCCAGGGCCTCCCCGGTGAGATGGGACATGATAAAGGCAATTTTGGCCCGGTCGGAATTAAACTGATGGGACAAAAGTTCAAAGTGCAGGGTGCACTGATTTATGAAGCCCCGAGCCTGGACGGAGTCGCCTCCGAAGCGAGGAGGTGCAGACAGCCGGGGACCGGGATAGGTTACCATGGTATTAGTGGGTAGCGGAGCTGCCGGGTTGCGAGTCATGGTACTGGCAGTGGCTGCAAGTGGTGTAGTCAGAGTGTCCAGGCGAGTATTGACATTCCGCAGGTGACCCAGGATGGACTCCTGTTGGGACCTTTGACGGGACAGTTCATGACACAGGTCCGTGAGCGAGGGAGCTTGGGTGCCACCGGGTTCCATGGCCCGAGCAAACTGTAACGGGTCCGGGAGGCGGAACCTCTGAGCTACTATACAAGGGGGCGGCCCTTGTAAGGGAGCGGGTGGCAGTCTCTGGGTGAACGGACAGGGAGTTACGGCAAGTGATCAGGGCAGTCTCTGGGTAAGGGGTAGGTACGACCTGTGATGGCAGAGCCTCCGGGTAGGCTAGCAGGCAGATGGTAGATGTGTGCTCCCAGGTGAGCAAGCGAGAGTCTCTGGAATAGCAGGTGGTCACGGCACGTGACGGCGGAACCTCCGGGCTGGCAGGCAGGTAGGTAACGGAGAAGCGCTCCCAGGTGAGCGGGCAAGAGTCTCTGGAATAGCTGGTGGTCACCGCACGTGACAACGGGACCTCCGGGCTGGCAAGCAGGCAGGTAACGGAGATGCACTCCCAGGTGAGCGGGCAGGAGTCTCTGAGATAGCTGGTGGTCACAGCACGTGACAACGGAGCCTCCGGGCTGGCAAGCAGGCAGATAACGGAGAAGCGCTCCCAGGTGAGCGGGCAAGCTGGTCCATAGACAGACTGACCGGAGTAGTAAGGCAGACCGTCGGACCTCAGGCAAGCAGGCAGGTAGCTGATATGCGCTCCCAGGTGAGCGGGCAGGCTGGTCCTTTAGACAGACTGACAGGAGTAGTAAGGCAGACCGTCGGACCTCAGACTGGCAGACAGGTAACAAGTATTCAGGCAGGAATCAGGCAGGTAACTGGCAGGTAACTAGCAGGAAACTGGCAGGTAACTGGCAACGGGACCTGAGGGCTGAAGCACAGGTGAGACACAGGTGCAAACAACATTGCTCGGGCACCTCCATTTTGGAGGAGGTGCCTTATATATGATGAAGTCCTCCGGCCATTGGCCGGGGACTCCTTAGGACGGCGCGCGCGGCCCCTTTAAGAGGAGGGGAGCGCGCGCGCGCCCTAAGCACAGGGGCCGGGAAGGAGCGCGCGCTGAGAGCAGAGCGGGAGGAGGACGCCGGGAAGGAGCGCGCGCTGACAGCAGAGCGGGGAGAGGACGCCGGGCACGGAGCAGAGCGGTGAGGGGAGCAGCGTCCCTGCCTAGCAGAGGGCAGGGACGCCAGCGCTACAGATATATATTCTACCCACACACATTTGGAACTCTCCTGGGGTACCCTCACACATATTATTCCCTCATTTAGTGGATATTTTCACAAAAAAGTGAAATTTTCAAAAATTCAGTAAATTGGCTGAAAACGACTAAATATCAAGGACTCATTGGGCGAATCACTCTGGAACTGAAATCGGAACGCTCACTGACATTTCCCCTATCTGAAAGTCTGATAAACGCCGGAAAAATGACTAAGTGCAAAATAAAAAATTTGTTCAACTTTTTTCAATTTTACCCCCGTGGGATATATATTCTACCCACACACATTTGGAACTCTCCTGGGGTACCCTCACAAATATTATTCCCTCATTTAGTGGATATTTTCACAAAAAAGTGAAATTTTCAAAAATCCAGAAAATTGGCTGAAAATGACTAAATATCAAGGACTCATTGGGCGAATCACTCTGGAGCTGAAATCAGAATGCTCACTGATATTTGCCCTATCTGAAAGTCTGATAAACGCCGGAAAAATGACTAAGATCAAAAAAAAATTTTTTTAAACTTTTTTCAATTTTACCCCCGTGGGATATATATTCTACCCACACACATTTGGAACTCTCCTGGGGTACCCTCACACATATTATTCCCTCATTTAGTGGATATTTTCACAAAAAAGTGTAATTTTCAAAAATCCAAAATATTGGCAGAAAACGACTAAATATCAAGGACTCATTGGGCGAATCGCTCTGGAACTGAAATTGGAACGCTCACTGACATTTGTCCTATCTGAAAGTCTGATAAACGTCGGAAAAATGACTAAGTACAAAAAAAAAATTTGTTCAACTTTTTTCAATTTTACCCCGGTGGGATATATATTCTACCCACACACATTTGGAACTCTCCTGGGGTACCCTCACACATATTATTCCCTCATTTAGTGGATATTTTCACAAAAAAGTGAAATTTTCAAAAATTCAGTAAATTGGCTGAAAACGACTAAATAGCAAGGACTCATTGGGCGAATCGCTCTGGAACTGAAATCGGAACGCTCACTGACATTTCCCCTATCTGAAAGTCTGATAAACGCCGGAAAAATGACTAAGTCCAAAAAAAAAAATTTGTTCAACTTTTTTCAATTTTACCCCCGTGGGATATATATTCTACCCACACACATTTGGAACTCTCCTGGGGTACGCTCACACATATTATTCCCTCATTTAGTGGATATTTTCACAAAAAAGTGAAATTTTCAAAAGTCCAGAAAATTGGCTATAAATGACTAAATATCAAGGACTCATTGGGCGAATCGCTCTGGAACTGAAATCGGAACGCTCACTGACATTTCCCCTATCTGAAAGTTTGATAAACGCTGGAAAAATGACTAAGTGCAAAATAAAAAATTTGTTCAACTTTTTTCAATTTTACCCCCGTGGGATATATATTCTACCCACACACATTTGGAACTCTCCTGGGGTACCCTCACACATATTATTCCCTCATTTAGTGGATATTTTCACAAAAAAGTGAAATTTTCAAAAATCCAGAAAATTGGCTGAAAATGACTAAATATCAAGGACTCATTGGGCGAATCACTCTGGAGCTGAAATCAGAATGCTCACTGATATTTGCCCTATCTGAAAGTCTGATAAAAGCCGGAAAAATGACTAAGTTCAAAAAAAAATTTTTTTAAACTTTTTTCAATTTTACCCCCGTGGGATATATATTCTACCCACACACATTTGGAACTCTCCTGGGGTACCCTCACACATATTATTCCCTCATTTAGTGGATATTTTCACAAAAAAGTGTAATTTTCAAAAATCCAAAATATTGGCTGAAAACGACTAAATATCAATGACTCATTGGGCGAATCGCTCTGGAACTGAAATTGGAACGCTCACTGACATTTGCCCTATCTGAAAGTCTGATAAACGCCGGAAAAATGACTTAGTCCAAAAAAAATTTTTTTTCAACTTTTTTCAATTTTACCCCTATGGGATATATATTCTACCCACACACATTTGGAACTCTCCTGGGGTACCCTCACACATATTATTACCTCATTTAGTGGATATTTTCTCAAAAAAGTTAAATTTTCAAAAATCCAAAATATTGGCTGAAAACGACTAAATATCAAGGACTCATTGGGCAAATCGCTCTGGAACTGAAATCGGAACGCTCACTGACATTTGCCCTATCTGAAAGTCTGATAAACGCCGGAAAAATGACTAAGTCCAAAAAATAAATTTGTTCAACTTTTTTCAATTTTACCCCTGTGCGATAAATATTCTACCCACACACATTTGGAACTCTCCTGGGGTACCCTCACACATATTATTCCCTCATTTAGTGGATAATTTCACAAAAAAGAGAAATTTTCAAAAATCCAAAATATTGGCTGAAAACAACTAAATATCAGGGACTCATTGGGCGAATCGCTCTGGAACTGAAATCGGAACGCTCACTGACATTTCCCCTATCTGAAAGACTGATAAACGCCAGAAAAATGACTAAGTCCAAAAAAAAAATGTTTTCAACTTTTTTAAATTTTACCCCCGTGGGTTATATATTCTACACATTTGGAACTCTCCTGGGGTACCCTCACACATATTATTCCCTCATTTAGTGGATATTTTCACAAAAAAGTTAAATTTTCAAAAATCCAGAAAATTGGCTGAAAATGACAAAATATCAAGGACTCATTGGGCGAATCGCTCTGGAACTGAAATCGGAATGCTCACTGACATTTGCCCTATCTGAAAGTCTGATAAACGCCGGAAAAATGACTAAGTTAAAAAAAAAATTTTTTTCAACTTTTTTCAATTTTACCCCCGTGGGATATATATTCTACCCACACACATTTGGAACTCTCCTGGGGTACCCTCACACATATTATTCCCTCATTTAGTGGATATTTTCTCAAAAAAGTGAAATTTTCAAAAATCCAAAATATTGGCTGAAACGACTAATTATCAAGGATTCATTGGGCGTATCGCTCTGGAACTGAAATCAGAACGCTCACTGACATTTCCCCTATCTGAAAGTCTGATAAACGCCAGAAAAATGACTAAGTCTAAAAAAAACTTTTTTCAACTTTTTTCAATTTTACCCCCGTGGGATATATATTCTACCCACACACATTTGGAACTCTCCTGGAGTACCCTCACACATATTATTCCCTCATTTAGTGGATATTTTCTCAAAAAAGTTAAATTTTCAAAAATCCAGAAAATTGGCTGAAAACGACTAAATATCAAGGACTTATTGGGCGAATCGCTCTAGAACTGAAATCGGAATGCTCACTGACATTTCCCCTATCTGAAAGTCTGATAAACGCCGGAAAAATGACTAATTCCAAAAAAAAAATTTTTCAACTTTTTCCAATTTTACCCCCGTGGGATATATATTCTACCCACACACATTTGGAACTCTCCTGGGGTACCCTCACACATAATTTTCCTTCATTTAGTGGATATTTTCAAAAAAAAGTTAAATTTTCAATAATCCAAAATATTGGCTGAAAACGACTAAATATCAATGACTGATTGGGCGAATCGCTCTGGAACTGAGATCGGAACGCTCACTGACATTTGCCCTATCTGAAAGTCTGATAAATGCCGGAAAAGCGGATAAGTCCAAAAAAAAAATTTTTTTCAACTTTTTCCAATTTTACCCCCGTGGGATATATATTCTACCCACACACATTTGGAACTCACCTGGGGTACCCTCACACATATTATTCCCTCATTTAGTGGATATTTTCTCAAAAAAGTGAAATTTTCAAAAATCCAAAATATTGGCTGAAAGCGACTAAATATCAAGGACTTATTGGGCGAATCGCTCTGGAACTGAAATCGGAACGCTCACTGACATTTCCCCTATCTGAAAGTCTGATAAACGCCGGAAAAATGACTAATTCAAAAAAAAAAATGTTTTCAACTTTTTCCAATTTTACCCCCGTGGGATATATATTCTACCCACACACATTTGGAACTCTCCTGGGGTACCCTCACACATAATTTTCCCTCATTTAGTGGATATTTTCATAAAAAAGTGAAATTTTCAAAAATCCAAAATATTGGCTGAAAACGACTAAATATCAATGACTCATTGGGCGAATCGCTCTGGAACTGAAATCAGAACGCTCACTGACATTTGCCCTATCTGAAAGTCTGAAAAACACCGGAAAAATGACTAAGTACAAAAAAAATTTTTTTCACCTTTTTTCAATGTTACCCCCGTGGGATATATATTCTACCCACACACATTTGGAACTCTCCTGGGGTACCCTCACACATATTATTCCCTCATTTAGTGGATATTTTCTCAAAAAAGTGAAATTTTCAAAAATCCAAAATATTGGCTGAAAACGACTAAATATCAAGGACTCATTGGGAGAATCGCTCTGGAACTGAAATCGGAACGCTCACTGACATTTGCCCTATCTGAAAGTCTGATAAATGCCGGAAAAGTGACTAAGTCCAAAAAAAAAATGTTTTAAACTTTTTTCAATTTTACCCCTGTGGCATATATATTCTACACATTTGGAACTCTCCTGGGGTACCCTCACACATATTATTCCCTCATTTAGTGGATATTTTCACAAAAAAGTTAAATTTTCAAAAATCCAGAAAATTGGCTGAAAAGGACCAAATATCAAGGACTCATTGGGCAAATCGCTCTGGAACTGAAAACCGAACGCTCACTGACATTTGCCCTATCTGAAAGTCTGATAAACGCAGGAAAAATGACTAAATCCAAAAAAAAAAGTTTTCAACTTTTTACAATTTTACCCCCATAGGATATATATTCTACCCACACACATTGGGAACTCTCCTGGGGTACCCTCACACATATTATTCCCTCATTTATTGGATATTTTCTCAAAAAAGTGAAATTTTCAAAAATCCAAAATATTGGCTGAAAACGACTAAATATCAAGGACTCATTGAGCGAATCGCTCTGGAACTGAAATCGGAACGCTCACTGACATTTGCCCTTTCTGAAAGTCTGATAAACGCCGGAAAAATGACTAAGTCCAAAAAAAAATTTTTTTCAACTTTTTTCAATTTTACCCCCGTTGGATATATGTTCTACCCACACACATTTGGAACTCTCCTGGGGTACCCTCACACATATTATTCCCTCATTTAGTGGATATTTTCACAAAAAAGTGAAATTTTCAAAAATCCAAAATATTGGCTGAAAGCGACTAAATATCAAGGACTTATTGGGCGAATCGCTCTGGAACTGAAATCGGAACGCTCACTGACATTTCCCCTATCTGAAAGTCTGATAAACGCCGGAAAAATGACTAATTCAAAAAAAAAAATGTTTTCAACTTTTTCCAATTTTACCCCCGTGGGATATATATTCTACCCACACACATTTGGAACTCTCCTGGGGTACCCTCACACATATTATTCCCTCATTTAGTGGATATTTTCTCAAAAAAGTGAAATTTTCAAAAATCCAAAATATTGGCTGAAAACGACTAAATATCAAGGACTCATTGGGAGAATCGCTCTGGAACTGAAATCGGAACGCTCACTGACATTTGCCCTATCTGAAAGTCTGATAAATGCCGGAAAAGTGACTAAGTCCAAAAAAAAAATGTTTTAAACTTTTTTCAATTTTACCCCTGTGGCATATATATTCTACACATTTGGAACTCTCCTGGGGTACCCTCACACATATTATTCCCTCATTTAGTGGATATTTTCACAAAAAAGTTAAATTTTCAAAAATCCAGAAAATTGGCTGAAAAGGACCAAATATCAAGGACTCATTGGGCAAATCGCTCTGGAACTGAAAACCGAACGCTCACTGACATTTGCCCTATCTGAAAGTCTGATAAACGCAGGAAAAATGACTAAATCCAAAAAAAAAAGTTTTCAACTTTTTACAATTTTACCCCCATAGGATATATATTCTACCCACACACATTGGGAACTCTCCTGGGGTACCCTCACACATATTATTCCCTCATTTATTGGATATTTTCTCAAAAAAGTGAAATTTTCAAAAATCCAAAATATTGGCTGAAAACGACTAAATATCAAGGACTCATTGAGCGAATCGCTCTGGAACTGAAATCGGAACGCTCACTGACATTTGCCCTTTCTGAAAGTCTGATAAACGCCGGAAAAATGACTAAGTCCAAAAAAAAATTTTTTTCAACTTTTTTCAATTTTACCCCCGTTGGATATATGTTCTACCCACACACATTTGGAACTCTCCTGGGGTACCCTCACACATATTATTCCCTCATTTAGTGGATATTTTCACAAAAAAGTGAAATTTTCAAAAATCCAGAAAATTGGCTGAAAACGACTAAATATCAAGGACTCATTGGGCGAATCGCTCTGGAACTGAAATCGGAACGCTCACTGACATTTGCCCTTTCTGAAAGTCTGATAAACGCCGGAAAAATGACTAAGTCCAAAAAAAAAATTTTTTCAACTTTTTTCAATTTTACCCCCGTGGTATTTATATTCTACACATTTGGAACTCTCCTGGGGTACCCTCACACATATTATTCCCTCATTTAGTGGATATTTTCACAAAAAAGTGAAATTTTCAAAAATCCAGTAAATTGGCTGAAAACGACTAAATATCAAGGACTCATTGGGCTCTGGAACTGAAATGGGAACGCTCACTGACATTTGCCCTTTCTGAAAGTCTGATAAACGCCGGAAAAATGACTAAGTCTAAAAAAAAATTTTTTTCAACTTTTTTCAATTTTACCCCCGTGGGATATATATTCTACCCACACACATTTGGAACTCTCCTGGGGTACCCTCACACATATTATTCCCTCATTTAGTGTATATTTTCACAGAAAAGTGAAATTTTTAAAAATCCAGAAAATTGGCTGAAAACCACTAAATATCAATGACTCATTGGGCGAATCGCTCTGGAACTGAAATCGGAACGCTCACTCACATTTGCCCTATCTGAAAGTCTGATAAACGCCGGAAAAATGACTAAGTCCAAAATAAATTGTTTTCAACTTTTTTAAATTTTACCCCCGTGGGATGTATATTCTACACATTTGGAACTCTCCTGGGGTACCCTCACACATATTATTACCTCATTTAGTGGATATTTTGACAAAAAAGTGAAATTTTCAAAAATCCAGTAAATTGGCTGAAAACGACTAAATATCAAGGACTCATTGGGCTCTGGAACTGAAATGGGAACGCTCACTGACATTTGCCCTTTCTGAAAGTCTGATAAACGCCGGAAAAATGACTAAGTCCAAAAAAAAATTTTTTCAACTTTTTTCAATTTTACCCCCGTTGGATATATATTCTACCCACACACATTTGGAACTCTCCTGGGGTACCCACACACATATTATTCCCTCATTTAGTGGATATTTTCACAAAAAAGTGAAATTTTCAAAAATCCAGGAAATTGGCTGAAAACGAGTAAATATCAAGGACTCATTGGGCGAATCGCTCTGGAACTGAAATCGGAACGCTCACTGACATTTGCCCTATCTGAAAGTCTGATAAACACTGGAAAAATGACTAAGTCCAAAAAAAAATTTTTTTCAACTTTTTTCAATTTTACCCCCGTTGGATATATGTTCTACCCACACACATTTGGAACTCTCCTGGGGTACCCTCACACATATTATTCCCTCATTTAGTGGATATTTTCACAAAAAAGTGAAATTTTCAAAAATCCAGAAAATTGGCTGAAAACGACTAAATATCAAGGACTCATTGGGCGAATCGCTCTGGAACTGAAATCGGAATGCTCACTGACATTTGCCCTATCTGAAAGTCTGATAAACGCTGGAAAAATGACTAAGTCCAAAAAAAAATGTTTTCAACTTTTTAAATTTTACCCCCGTGGGATATATGTTCTACACATTTGGAACTCTCCTGGGGTACCCTCACACATATTATTCCCTCATTTAGTGGATATTTTCACAAAAAAGTGAAATTTTCAAAAATCCAGAAAATTGGCTGAAAACGACTAAATATCAATGACTCATTGGGCGAATCGCTCTGGAACTGAAATCGGAACGCTCACTGACATTTGCCCTTTCTGAAAGTTTGATAAACGCCGGAAAAATGACTAAGTCTAAAAAAAACTTTTTTCAACTTTTTTCAATTTTACCCCCGTGGGATATATATTCTACCCACACACATTTGGAACTCTCCTGGAGTACCCTCACACATATTATTCCCTCATTTAGTGGATATTTTCTCAAAAAAGTTAAATTTTCAAAAATCCAGAAAATTGGCTGAAAACGACTAAATATCAAGGACTCATTGGGCGAATCGCTCTGGAACTGAAATCGGAACGCTCACTGACATTTCCCCTATCTGAAAGTCTGATAAACGCCGGAAAAATGACTAATTCCAAAAAAAAAATTTTTCAACTTTTTCCAATTTTACCCCCATGGGATATATATTCTATCCACACACATTTGGAACTCTCCTGGGGTACCCTCACACATAATTTTCCTTCATTTAGTGGATATTTTAAAAAAAAAGTTAAATTTTCAATAATCCAAAATATTGGCTGAAAACGACTAAATATCAATGACTGATTGGGCTAATCGCTCTGGAACTGAGATCGGAACGCTCACTGACATTTGCCCTATCTGAAAGTCTGATAAATGCCGGAAAAGCGGATGAGTCCAAAAAAAAAATTTTTTTCAACATTTTCCCAATTTTACCCCCGTGGGATATATATTCTACCCACACACATTTGGAACTCACCTGGGGTACCCTCACACATATTATTCCCTCATTTAGTGGATATTTTCACAAAAAAGTGAAATTTTCAAAAATCCAGAAAATTGGCTGAAAACGACTAAATATCAAGGACTCATTGGGCGAATCGCTCTGGAACTGAAATCGGAACGCTCACTGACATTTGCCCTATCTGAAAGTCTGATAAATGCCGGAAAAGTGACTAAGTCCAAAAAAAAAATGTTTTAAACTTTTTTCAATTTTACCCCCGTGGCATATATATTCTACACATTTGGAACTCTCCTGGGGTACCCTCACACATATTATTCCCTCATTTACTGGATATTTTCACAAAAAAGTTAAATTTTCAAAAATCCAGAAAATTGGCTGAAAAGGACCAAATATCAAGGACTCATTGGGCGAATCGCTCTGGAACTGAAAACCGAACGCTCACTGACATTTGCCCTATCTGAAAGTCTGATAAACGCCGGAAAAATGACTAAATCCAAAAAAAAAAGTTTTCAACTTTTTCAATTTTACCCCCGTGGGATATATATTCTACCCACACACATTTGGAACTCTCCTGGGGTACCCTTGCACATATTATTCCCTCATTTAGTGGATATTTTCACAAAAAAGTGAAATTTTCAAAAATCCAGAAAATTGGCTGAAAACGCCTAAATATCAAGGACTCATTGGTCGAATCGCTCTGGAACTGAAATCGGAACGCTCACTTACATTTGCCCTATCTGAAAGTCTGATAAATGCCGGAAAAGCGACTAAGTCCAAACAAAAACATTTTTTCAACTTTTTCCAATTTTACCCCCGTGGGATATATATTCTACCCACACACATTGGGAACTCTCCTGGGGTACCCTCACACATATTATTCCCTCATTTAGTGGATATTTTCACAAAAAAGTGAAATTTTCAAAAATCCAGAAAATTGGCTGAAAACGACTAAATATCAAGGACTCATTGGGCGAATCGCTCTGGAACTGAAATCGGAACGCTCACTGACATTTCCCCTATCTGAAAGTCTGATAAAAGCCCGAAAAATGACTAAGTCCAAAAAAAAAATTTTTTCAACTTTTTTCAATTTTACCCCCGTGGTATTTATATTCTACACATTTGGAACTCTCCTGGGGTACCCTCACACATATTATTCCGTCATTTAGTGGATATTTTCACAAAAAAGTGAAATTTTCAAAAATCCAGAAAATTGGCTGAAAACGACAAAATATCAAGGACGCATTGGGCGAATCGCTCTGGAACTGAAATCGGAATGTTCACTGACATTTGCCCTATATGAAAGTCTGATAAACACCGGAAAAATGACTAAGTCTAAAAAAAAATTTTTTTAAACTTTTTACAATTTTACCCCCATAGGATATATATTCTACCCACACACATTGGGAACTCTCCTGGGGTACCCTCACACATATTATTCCCTCATTTATTGGATATTTTCTCAAAAAAGTGAAATTTTCAAAAATCCAAAATATTGGCTGAAAACGACTAAATATCAAGGACTTATTGGGCGAATCGCTCTGGAACTGAAATCGGAACGCTCACTGACATTTGCCCTTTCTGAAAGTTTGATAAACGCCGGAAAAATGACTAAGTCTAAAAAAAACTTTTTTCAACTTTTTTCAATTTTACCCCCGTGGGATATATATTCTACCCACACACATTTGGAACTCTCCTGGAGTACCCTCACACATATTATTCCCTCATTTAGTGGATATTTTCTCAAAAAAGTTAAATTTTCAAAAATCCAGAAAATTGGCTGAAAACGACTAAATATCAAGGACTCATTGGGCGAATCGCTCTGGAACTGAAATCGGAACGCTCACTGACATTTCCCCTATCTGAAAGTCTGATAAACGCCGGAAAAATGACTAATTCCAAAAAAAAAATTTTTCAACTTTTTCCAATTTTACCCCCATGGGATATATATTCTATCCACACACATTTGGAACTCTCCTGGGGTACCCTCACACATAATTTTCCTTCATTTAGTGGATATTTTAAAAAAAAAGTTAAATTTTCAATAATAAAAAATATTGGCTGAAAACGACTAAATATCAATGACTGATTGGGCTAATCGCTCTGGAACTGAGATCGGAACGCTCACTGACATTTGCCCTATCTGAAAGTCTGATAAATGCCGGAAAAGCGGATGAGTCCAAAAAAAAAATTTTTTTCAACATTTTCCCAATTTTACCCCCGTGGGATATATATTCTACCCACACACATTTGGAACTCACCTGGGGTACCCTCACACATATTATTCCCTCATTTAGTGGATATTTTCACAAAAAAGTGAAATTTTCAAAAATCCAGAAAATTGGCTGAAAACGACTAAATATCAAGGACTCATTGGGCGAATCGCTCTGGAACTGAAATCGGAACGCTCACTGACATTTGCCCTATCTGAAAGTCTGATAAATGCCGGAAAAGTGACTAAGTCCAAAAAAAAAATGTTTTAAACTTTTTTCAATTTTACCCCCGTGGCATATATATTCTACACATTTGGAACTCTCCTGGGGTACCCTCACACATATTATTCCCTCATTTACTGGATATTTTCACAAAAAAGTTAAATTTTCAAAAATCCAGAAAATTGGCTGAAAAGGACCAAATATCAAGGACTCATTGGGCGAATCGCTCTGGAACTGAAAACCGAACGCTCACTGACATTTGCCCTATCTGAAAGTCTGATAAACGCCGGAAAAATGACTAAATCCAAAAAAAAAAGTTTTCAACTTTTTCAATTTTACCCCCGTGGGATATATATTCTACCCACACACATTTGGAACTCTCCTGGGGTACCCTTGCACATATTATTCCCTCATTTAGTGGATATTTTCACAAAAAAGTGAAATTTTCAAAAATCCAGAAAATTGGCTGAAAACGCCTAAATATCAAGGACTCATTGGTCGAATCGCTCTGGAACTGAAATCGGAACGCTCACTTACATTTGCCCTATCTGAAAGTCTGATAAATGCCGGAAAAGCGACTAAGTCCAAACAAAAACATTTTTTCAACTTTTTCCAATTTTACCCCCGTGGGATATATATTCTACCCACACACATTGGGAACTCTCCTGGGGTACCCTCACACATATTATTCCCTCATTTAGTGGATATTTTCACAAAAAAGTGAAATTTTCAAAAATCCAGAAAATTGGCTGAAAACGACTAAATATCAAGGACTCATTGGGCGAATCGCTCTGGAACTGAAATCGGAACGCTCACTGACATTTCCCCTATCTGAAAGTCTGATAAAAGCCCGAAAAATGACTAAGTCCAAAAAAAAAATTTTTTCAACTTTTTTCAATTTTACCCCCGTGGTATTTATATTCTACACATTTGGAACTCTCCTGGGGTACCCTCACACATATTATTCCGTCATTTAGTGGATATTTTCACAAAAAAGTGAAATTTTCAAAAATCCAGAAAATTGGCTGAAAACGACAAAATATCAAGGACGCATTGGGCGAATCGCTCTGGAACTGAAATCGGAATGTTCACTGACATTTGCCCTATATGAAAGTCTGATAAACACCGGAAAAATGACTAAGTCTAAAAAAAAATTTTTTTAAACTTTTTACAATTTTACCCCCATAGGATATATATTCTACCCACACACATTGGGAACTCTCCTGGGGTACCCTCACACATATTATTCCCTCATTTATTGGATATTTTCTCAAAAAAGTGAAATTTTCAAAAATCCAAAATATTGGCTGAAAACGACTAAATATCAAGGACTTATTGGGCGAATCGCTCTGGAACTGAAATCGGAACGCTCACTGACATTTGCCCTATCTGAAAGTCTGATAAACGCCGGAAAAATGACTAAGTCCAAAATAAAATGTTTTCAACTTTTTTAAATTTTACCCCCGTGGGATATATATTCTACATATTTGGAATTCTCCTGGGGTACCCTCACACATATTATTCCCTCATTTAGTGGATATTTTCACAAAAAAGTGAAATTTTCAAAAATTCAGTAAATTGGCTGAAAACGACTAAATATCAAGGACTCATTGGGCTCTGGAACTGAAATCGGAACGCTCACTGACATTTCCCCTATCTGAAAGTCTGATAAACGCCGGAAAAATGACTCAGTCCAAAAAAAATTTTTTTTAAACTTTTTTAAATTTTAACCCTGTGGGATATATATTCTACCCACACACATTTGGAACTCTCCTGGGGTACCCTCACACATATTATTCCCTCATTTAGAGGATATTTTCACAAAAAAGTGAAATTTTTTTAAAATCCAGAAAATTGGTTGAAAACGACTAAATATCCATGACTCATTGAGCGAATCGCTCTGGAACTGAAATCGGAACGCTCACTGACATTTGCCCTTTCTGAAAGTCTGATAAACGCCGGAAAAATGAGTAAGTCCCAAAAAAATTTTTTTCAACTTTTTACAATTTTACCCCCATAGGATATATATTCTACCCACACACATTGGGAACTCTCCTGGGGTACCCTCACACATATTATTCCCTCATTTATTGGATATTTTCTCAAAAAAGTGAAATTTTCAAAAATCCAAAATATTGGCTGAAAACGACTAAATATCAAGGACTCATTGGGCGAATCGCTCTGGAACTGAAATTGGAACGCTCACTGACATTTGCCTTATCTGAAAGTCTGATAAACGCCGGAAAAATGACTAAGTCCAAAAAAATTTTTTTTTCAACTTTTTTAAATTTTAACCCCGTGGGATATATATTCTACCCACACACATTTGGAACTCTCCTGGGGTACCCTCACACATATTATTCCCTCATTTAGTGGATATTTTCAAAAAAAAGTGAAATTTTTAAAAATCCAGAAAATTGGTTGAAAACGACTAAATATCCATGACTCATTGAGCGAATCGCTCTGGAACTGAAATCGGAACGCTCACTGACATTTGCCCTATCTGAAAGTCTGATAAACGCCGGAAAAATGACTAAGTCCAAAAAAAAATGTTTTCAACTTTTTTAAATTTTACCCCCGTGGGATGTATATTCTACACATTTGGAACTCTCCTGGGGTACCCTCACACATATTATTCCCTCATTTAGTGGATATTTTGACAAAAAAGTGAAATTTTCAAAAATCCAGTAAATTGGCTGAAAACGACTAAATATCAAGGACTCATTGGCCTCTGGAACTGAAATGGGAACGCTCACTGACATTTGCCCTATCTGAAAGTCTGATAAACACCGGAAAAATGACTAAGTCCAAAAAAAAATTTTTTCAACTTTTTTCAATTTTACCCCCGTGGGATATATATTCTACCCACACACATTTGGAACTCTCCTGGGGTACCCTCACACATATTATTCCCTCATTTAGTGGATATTTTCACAAAAAAGTGAAATTTTCAAAAATCCAGAAAATTGGCTGAAAACGACTAAATATCAAGGACTCATTGGGCGAATCGCTCTGGAACTGAAATCGGAACGCTCACTGACATTTGCCCTATCTGAAAGTCTGATAAACACCGGAAAAATGACTAAGTCCAAAAAAAAATTTTTTCAACTTTTTTCAATTTTACCCCCGTGGGATATATATTCTACCCACACACATTTGGAACTCTCCTGGGGTACCCTCACACATATTATTCCCTCATTTAGTGGATATTTTCACAAAAAAGTGAAATTTTCAAAAATCCAGTAAATTGGCTGAAAACGACTAAATATCAAGGAATCATTGGGCTCTGGAACTGAAATCGGGATGCTCACTGACATTTCCCCTATCTGAAAGTCTGATAAACGCCGGAAAAATGACTAAGTCCAAAAAAAATTTTTTTTAAACTTTTTTAAATTTTAACCCCGTGGGATATATATTCTACCCACACACATTTGGAACTCTCCTGGGGTACCCTCACACATATTATTCCCTCATTTAGTGGATATTTTCACAAAAAAGTGAAATTTTCAAAAATCCAGAAAATTGGCTGAAACGACTAAATATCAAGGACTCATTGGGCGAATCGCTCTGGAACTGAAATCGGAACGCTCACTGACATTTGCCCTATCTGAAAGTCTGATAAACGCCGGAAAAATGACTAAGTCCAAAAAAAAATGTTTTCAACTTTTTTAAATTTTACCCCCGTGGGATATATATTCTACACATTTGGAACTCTCCTGGGGTACCCTCACACATATTATTCCCTCATTTAGTGGATATTTTCACAAAAAAGAGAAATTTTCAAAAATCCAGTAAATTGGCTGAAAACGACTAAATATCAAGGACTCATTGGGCTCTGGAACTGAAATCGGAACGCTCACTGACATTTGCCCTTTCTGAAAGTCTGATAAACGCCGGAAAAATGACTAAGTCTAAAAAAATTTTTTTTAACTTTTTTCAATTTTACCCCCGTTGGATATATATTCTACCCACACACATTTGGAACTCTCCTGGGGTACCCTCACACATATTATTCCCTCATTTAGTGGATATTTTCACAAAAAAGTGAAATTTTCAAAAATCCAGGAAATTGGCTGAAAACGACTAAATATCAAGGACTCATTGCGCGAATCGCTCTGGAACTGAAATCGGAACGCTCACTGACATTTGCCCTATCTGAAAGTCTGATAAACGCCGGAAAAATGACTAAGTCTAAAAAAAAATTTTTTTCAACTTTTTTCAATTTTACGCCCGTGGGATATATATTCTACCCAAACACATTTGGAACTCTCCTGGGGTACCCTCACACATATTATTCCCTCATTTAGTGGATATTTTCACAAAAAAGTGAAATTTTTAAAAATCCAGAAAATTGGCTGAAAACCACTAAATATCAATGAATCATTGGGCGAATCGCTCTGGAACTGAAATCAGAACGCTCACTGACATTTGCCCTATCTGAAAGTCTGATAAACACCGGAAAAATGACTAAGTCCAAAAAAAAATTTTTTCAACTTTTTTCAATTTTACCCCCGTGGGATATATATTCTACCCACACACATTTGGAACTCTCCTTGGGTACCCTCACACATATTATTCCCTCATTTAGTGGATATTTTCACAAAAAAGTGAAATTTTCAAAAATCCAGAAAATTGGCTGAAAATGACTAAATATCAAGGACTCATTTGGCAAATTGCTCTGGAACTGAAATCGGAATGCTCACTGACATTTGCCCTATCTGAAAGTCTAATAAACGCCGGAAAAATGACTAAGTCCAAAAAAAAAATTTTTTCAAGTTTTTTCAATTTTACCCCTGTGGGATATATATTCTACCCACACACATTTGGAACTCTCCTGGGGTACCCTCACACATATTATTCCCTCATTTAGTGGATATTTTCACAAAAAAGTGAAATTTTCAAAAATCCAAAATATTGGCTGAAAACGACTAAATATCAATGACTCATTGGGCGAATCGCTCTGGAACTGAAATCGGAACGCTCACTGACATTTGCCCTATCTGAAAGTCTGATAAACGCCGGAAAAATGACTAAGTCTAAAAAAAATTTTTTTTCAACGTTTTTCAAATTTACGCCCGTGGGATATATATTCTACCCACACACATTTGGAACTCTCCTGGGGTACCCTCACACATATTATTCCCTCATTTAGTGGATATTTTCACAAAAAAGTGATATTTTCAAAAATCCAAAATATTGGCTGAAAACGACTAAATATCAATGACTCATTGGGCGAATCGCTCTGGAACTGAAATCGGAACGCTCACTGACATTTGCCCTATCTGAAAGTCTGATAAACGCCGGAAAAATGAGTAAGTCCAAAAAAAAATTTTTTTCAACTTTTTTCAATTTTACCGACGTGTGATATATATTCTACCCACACACATTTGGAACTCTCCTGGGGTACCCTCACACATATTATTCCCTCATTTAGTGGATATTTTCACAAAAAAGTGATATTTTCAAAAATCCAAAATATTGGCTGAAAACGACTAAATATCAATGACTCATTGGGCGAATCGCTCTGGAACTGAAATCGGAATGCTCACTGACATTTGCCCTATCTGAAAGTCTCATAAACGCCGGAAAAATGACTAAGTCCCAAAAAAATTTTTTTAAAACTTTTTTCAATTTTACGCCCGTGGGATATATATTCTACCCACACACATCTGGAACTCTCCTGGGGTACCCTCACACATATTATTCCCTCATTTAGTGGATATTTTCACAAAAAAGTGAAATTTTCAAAAATCCAAAATAGTGGCTGAAAACGACTAAATATCAATGACTCATAGGGCGAATCGCTCTGGAACTGAAATCGGAACGCTCACTGACATTTGCCCTATCTGAAAGTCTGATAAACGCCCGAAAAATGACTAAGTCCTAAAAAAAATTTTTTCAACTTTTTTCAATTTTACCCCTGTGGGATATATATTCTACCCACACACATTTGGAACTCTCCTGGGGTACCCTCACACATATTATTCCCTCATTTAGTGGATATTTTCACAAAAAAGTGATATTTTCAAAAATCCAAAATATTGGCTGAAAACGACTAAATATCAATGACTCATTGGGCGAATCGCTCTGGAACTGAAATCGGAGCGCTCACTGACATTTGCCCTAAGTCTGATAAACGCCGGAAAAATGACTAAGTCTAAAAAAAATTTTTTTTCAACTTTTTTCAATTTTACGCCCGTGGGATATATATTCTACCCACACACATCTGGAACTCTCCTGTGGTACCCTCACACATATTATTCCCTCATTTAGTGGATATTTTCACAAAAAAGTGAAATTTTTAAAAATCCAGAAAATTGGCTGAAAACGTCTAAATATCTATGACTCATTGGGCGAATCGCTCTGGAACTGAAATCGGAACGCTCACTGACATTTGCCCTATCTGAAAGTCTGATAAACGCCGGAAAAATGACTAAGTCCCAAAAAAATTTTTTTTCAACTTTTTTCAATTTTACGCCCGTGGGATATATATTCTACCCACACACATCTGGAACTCTCCTGGGGTACCCTCACACATATTATTCCCTCATTTAGTGGATATTTTCACAAAAAAGTGAAATTTTCAAAAATCCAAAATATTGGCTGAAAACGACTAAATATCAATGACTCATTGGGCGAATCGCTCTGGAACTGAAATCGGAACGCTCACTGACATTTGCCCTATCTGAAAGTCTGATAAACGCCGGAAAAGCGACTAAGTCCAAAAAAAAAAAATTTTTTCAATTTTTTCCAATTTTACCTTCGTGGGATATATATTCTACCCACATACATTTGGAACTCTCCTGGGGTACCCTCACACATATTATTCCCTCCTTTAGTGGATATTTTCACAAAAAAGTGAAATTTTCAAAAATCCAAAATAGTGGCTGGAAACGACTAAATATCAATGACTCATTGGGCGAATCGCTCTGGAACTGAAATCGGAACGCTCACTGACATTTGCCCTATCTGAAAGTCTGATAAACGCCGGAAAAATGACTAAGTCCCAAAAAAATTTTTTTTAAACTTTATTCTATTTTACGCCCGTGGGATATATATTCTACCCACACACATTTGGAATTCTCCTGGGGTACCCTCACACATATTATTCCCTCATTTAGTGGATATTTTCACAAAAAAGTGAAATTTTTAAAAATCCAGAAAATTGGCTGAAAACGACTAAATATCTATGACTCATTGGGCGAATCGCTCTGGAACTGAAATCGGAACGCTCACTGACATTTGCCGTATCTGAAAGTCTGATAAACGCCGGAAAAATGAGTAAGTCCAAAAAAAAATTTTTTTCAACTTTTTTCAATTTTACCGACGTGTGATATATATTCTACCCACACACATTTGGAACTCTCCTGGGGTACCCTCACACATATTATTCCCTCATTTAGTGGATATTTTCACAAAAAAGTGATATTTTCAAAAATCCAAAATATTGGCTGAAAACGACTAAATATCAATGACTCATTGGGCGAATCGCTCTGGAACTGAAATCGGAACGCTCACTGACATTTGCCCTATCTGAAAGTCTCATAAACGCCGGAAAAATGACTAAGTCCCAAAAAAATTTTTTTAAAACTTTTTTCAATTTTACGCCCGTGGGATATATATTCTACCCACACACATCTGGAACTCTCCTGGGGTACCCTCACACATATTATTCCCTCATTTAGTGGATATTTTCACAAAAAAGTGAAATTTTCAAAAATCCAAAATAGTGGCTGAAAACGACTAAATATCAATGACTCATAGGGCGAATCGCTCTGGAACTGAAATCGGAACGCTCACTGACATTTGCCCTATCTGAAAGTCTCATAAACGCCGGAAAAATGACTAAGTCCAAAAAAAATTTTTTTTAAACTTTTTTCAATTTTACCCCTGTGGGATATATATTCTGCCCACACACATTTGGAACTCTCCTGGGGTACCCTCACACATATTATTCCCTCATTTAGTGGATATTTTCACAAAAAAGTGATATTTTAAAAAATCCAGAAAATTGGCTGAAAACGACTAAATATCAATGACTCATTGGGCGAATCGCTCTGGAACTGAAATCGGAACGCTCACTGACATTTGCCCTATCTGAAAGTCTGATAAACGCCCGAAAAATGACTAAGTCCTAAAAAAAATTTTTTCAACTTTTTTCAATTTTACCCCTGTGGGATATATATTCTACCCACACACATTTGGAACTCTCCTGGGGTACCCTCACACATATTATTCCCTCATTTAGTGGATATTTTCACAAAAAAGTGATATTTTAAAAAATCCAAAATATTGGCTGAAAACGACTAAATATCAATGACTCATTGGGCGAATCGCTCTGGAACTGAAATCGGAGCGCTCACTGACATTTGCCCTATCTGAAAGTCTGATAAACGCCCGAAAAATGACTAAGTCCTAAAAAAAAATTTTTTAAACTTTTTTCAATTTTACACCTGTGGGATATATATTCTACCCACACACATTTGGAACTCTCCTGGGGTACCCTCACACATATTATTCCCTCATTTAGTGGATATTTTCACAAAAAAGTGAAATTTTCAAAAATCCAAAATATTGGCTGAAAACGACTAAATATCAATGACTCATTGGGCGAATCGCTCTGGAACTGAAATCAGAACGCTCACTGACATTTGCCCTATCTGAAAGTCTGATAAACGCCGGAAAAATGACTAAGTCCAAAAAAAAATTTGTTTCAACTTTTTTCAATTTTACCCCCGTGGGATATATATTCTACCCACACACATTTGGAACTCTCCTGGGGTACCCTCACACATATTATTCCCTCATTTAGTGGATATTTTCACAAAAAAGTGATATTTTAAAAAATCCAAAATATTGGCTGAAAACGACTAAATATCAATGACTCATTGGGCGAATCGCTCTGGAACTGAAATCGGAACGCTCACTGACATTTGCCCTATCTGAATGTCTGATAAACACCGGAAAAATGACTAAGTCCAAAAAAAATTTTTTTCAACTTTTTTCAATTTTACCCCCGTGGGATATATATTCTACCCACACACATTTGGAACTCTCCTTGGGTACCCTCACACATATTATTCCCTCATTTAGTGGATATTTTCACAAAAAAGTGAAATTTTCAAAAATCCAGAAAATTGGCTGAAAATGACTAAATATCAAGGACTCATTTGGCGAATTGCTCTGGAACTGAAATCGGAATGCGCACTGACATTTGCCCTATCTGAAAGTCTGATAAACGCCTGAAAAATGACTAAGTCCTAAAAAAAAATTTTTTCAACTTTTTTCAATTTTACCCCTGTGGGATATATATTCTACCCACACACATTTGGAACTCTCCTGGGGTACCCTCACACATATTATTCCCTCATTTAGTGGATATTTTCACAAAAAAGTGAAATTTTCAAAAATCTAAATTAGTGGCTGAAAACGACTAAATATCAATGACTCATTGGGCGAATCGCTCTGGAACTGAAATCGGAACGCTCACTGACATTTGCCCTATCTGAAAGTCTCATAAACGCCGGAAAAATGACTAAGTCCAAAAAAAATTTTTTTAAAACTTTTTTCAATTTTACCCCTGTGGGATATATATTCTACCCACACACATTTGGAACTCTCCTGGGGCACCCTCACACATATTATTCCCTCATTTAGTGGATATTTTCACAAAAAAGTGAAATTTTTAAAAATCCAGAAAATTGGCTGAAAACGACTAAATATCAATGACTCATTGGGAGAATCGCTCTGGAACTGAAATCGGAACGCTCACTGACATTTGCCCTATCTGAAAGTCTGATAAACGCCCGAAAAATGACTAAGTCCTAAAAAAAAATTTTTCCACTTTTTTCAATTTTACCCCTGTGGGATATATATTCTACCCACACACATTTGGAACTCTCCTGGGGTACCCTCACACATATTATTCCCTCCTTTAGTGGATATTTTCACAAAAAAGTGAAATTTTCAAAAATCCAAAATAGTGGCTGAAAACGACTAAATATCAATGACTCATTGGGCGAATCGCTCTGGAACTGAAATCGGAACGCTCACTGACATTTGCCCTATCTGAAAGTCTGATAAACGCCGGAAAAATGACTAAGTCTAAAAAAAATTTTTTTTCAACTTTTTTCAATTTTACGCCCGTGGGATATATTTTCTACCCACACACATCTGGAACATTTAGTGGATATTTTCACAAAAAAGTGATATTTTCAAAAATCCAAAATATTGGCTGAAAACGACTAAATATCAATGACTCATTGGGCGAATCGCTCTGGAACTGAAATCGGAGCGCTCACTGACATTTGCCCTAAGTCTGATAAACGCCGGAAAAATGACTAAGTCTAAAAAAAATTTTTTTTCAACTTTTTTCAATTTTACGCCCGTGGGATATATATTCTACCTACACACATCTGGAATTCTCCTGGGGTACCCTCACACATATTATTCCCTCCTTTAGTGGATATTTTCACAAAAAAGTGAAATTTTCAAAAATCCAAAATAGTGGCTGAAAACGACTAAATATCAATGACTCATTGGGCGAATCGCTCTGGAACTGAAATCGGAACGCTCACTGACATTTGCCCTATCTGAAAGTCTGATAAACGCCGGAAAAATGACTAAGTCCCAAAAAAATTTTTTTTCAACTTTTTTCAATTTTACGCCCATGGGATATATATTCTACCCACACACATCTGGAACTCTCCTGGGGTACCCTCACACATATTATTCCCTCATTTAGTGGATATTTTCACAAAAAAGTGAAATTTTCAAAAATCCAGAAAATTGGCTGAAAACGACTAAATATCTATGACTCATTGGGCGAATCGCTCTGGAACTGAAATCGGAACGCTCACTGACATTTGCCGTATCTGAAAGTCTGATAAACGCCGGAAAAATGAGTAAGTCCAAAAAAAAATTTTTTTCAACTTTTTTCAATTTTACCGACGTGTGATATATATTCTACCCACACACATTTGGAACTCTCCTGGGGTACCCTCACACATATTATTCCCTCATTTAGTGGATATTTTCACAAAAAAGTGATATTTTCAAAAATCCAAAATATTGGCTGAAAACGACTAAATATCAATGACTCATTGGGCGAATCGCTCTGGAACTGAAATCGGAACGCTCACTGACATTTGCCCTATCTGAAAGTCTCATAAACGCCGGAAAAATGACTAAGTCCCAAAAAAAATTTTTTAAAACTTTTTTCAATTTTACGCCCGTGGGATATATATTCTACCCACACACATCTGGAACTCTCCTGGGGTACCCTCACACATATTATTCCCTCATTTAGTGGATATTTTCACAAAAAAGTGAAATTTTCAAAAATCCAAAATAGTGGCTGAAAACGACTAAATATCAATGACTCATAGGGCGAATCGCTCTGGAACTGAAATTGGAACGCTCACTGACATTTGCCCTATCTGAAAGTCTCATAAACGCCGGAAAAATGACTAAGTCCAAAAAAAATTTTTTTTAAACTTTTTTCAATTTTACCCCTGTGGGATATATATTCTACCCACACACATTTGGAACTCTCCTGGGGTACCCTCACACATATTATTCCCTCATTTAGTGGATATTTTCACAAAAAAGTGATATTTTAAAAAATCCAGAAAATTGGCTGAAAACGACTAAATATCAATGACTCATTGGGCGAATCGCTCTGGAACTGAAATCGGAACGCTCACTGACATTTGCCCTATCTGAAAGTCTGATAAACGCCCGAAAAATGACTAAGTCCTAAAAAAAATTTTTTCAACTTTTTTCAATTTTACCCCTGTGGGATATATATTCTACCCACACACATTTGGAACTCTCCTGGGATACCCTCACACATATTATTCCCTCATTTAGTGGATATTTTCACAAAAAAGTGAAATTTTTAAAAATCCAGAAAATTGGCTGAAAACCACTAAATATCAATGACTCATTGGGCGAATCGCTCTGGAACTGAAATCGGAACGCTCACTGACATTTGCCCTATCTGAAAGTCTGATAAACACCGGAAAAATGACTAAGTCCAAAAAAAATTTTTTTCAACTTTTTTCAATTTTACCCCCGTGGGATATATATTCTACCCACACACATTTGGAACTCTCCTTGGGTACCCTCACACATATTATTCCCTCATTTAGTGGATATTTTCACAAAAAAGTGAAATTTTCAAAAATCCAGAAAATTGGCTGAAAATGACTAAATATCAAGGACTCATTTGGCGAATTGCTCTGGAACTGAAATCGGAATGCGCACTGACATTTGCCCTATCTGAAAGTCTGATAAACGCCTGAAAAATGACTAAGTCCTAAAAAAAAATTTTTTCAACTTTTTTCAATTTTACCCCTGTGGGATATATATTCTACCCACACACATTTGGAACTCTCCTGGGGTACCCTCACACATATTATTCCCTCATTTAGTGGATATTTTCACAAAAAAGTGAAATTTTCAAAAATCCCAAATATTGGCTGAAAACGACTAAATATCAATGACTCATTGGGCGAATCGCTCTGGAACTGAAATCAGAACGCTCACTGACATTTGCCCTATCTGAAAGTCTGATAAACGCCGGAAAAATGACTAAGTCCAAAAAAAAATTTGTTTCAACTTTTTTCAATTTTACCCCTGTGGGATATATATTCTACCCACACACATTTGGAACTCTCCTGGGGTACCCTCACACATATTATTCCCTCATTTAGTGGATATTTTCACAAAAAAGTGATATTTTAAAAAATCCAAAATATTGGCTGAAAACGACTAAATATCAATGACTCATTGGGCGAATCGCTCTGGAACTGAAATCGGAACGCTCACTGACATTTGCCCTATCTGAAAGTCTGATAAACGCCTGAAAAATGACTAAGTCCTAAAAAAAAATTTTTTCAACTTTTTTCAATTTTACCCCTGTGGGATATATATTCTACCCACACACATTTGGAACTCTCCTGGGATACCCTCACACATATTATTCCCTCATTTAGTGGATATTTTCACAAAAAAGTGAAATTTTCAAAAATCCAGAAAATTGGCTGAAAATGACTAAATATCAAGGACTCATTGGGCGAATCGCTCTGGAACTGAAATCGGAATGCGCACTGACATTTGCCCTATCTGAAAGTCTGATAAACGCCTGAAAAATGACTAAGTCCTAAAAAAAAATTTTTTCAACTTTTTTCAATTTTACCCCTGTGGGATATATATTCTACCCACACACATTTGGAACTCTCCTGGGGTACCCTCACACATATTATTCCCTCATTTAGTGGATATTTTCACAAAAAAGTGAAATTTTCAAAAATCCAAAATATTGGCTGAAAACGACTAAATATCAATGACTCATTGGGCGAATCGCTCTGGAACTGAAATCGGAACGCTCACTGACATTTGCCCTATCTGAAAGTCTGATAAACGCCGGAAAAGCGACTAAGTCCAAAAAAAATAAATTTTTTCAACTTTTTCGAATTTTACCCCCGTGGGATATATATTCTACCCACACACATTTGGAACTCTCCTGGGGTACCCTCACACATATTATTCCCTCCTTTAGTGGATATTTTCACAAAAAAGTGAAATTTTCAAAAATCCAAAATATTGGCTGAAAACGACTAAATATCAATGACTCATTGGGCGAATCGCTCTGGAACTGAAATCGGAACGCTCACTGACATTTGCCCTATCTGAAAGTCTGATAAACGCCGGAAAAATGACTAAGTCCCAAAAAAATTTTTTTTCAACTTTTTTCAATTTTACCCCTGTGGGGTATATATTCTACCCACACACATTTGGAACTCTCCTGGGGTACCCTCACACATATTATTCCCTCATTTAGTGGATATTTTCACAAAAAAGTGATATTTTCAAAAATCCAAAATATTGGCTGAAAACGACTAAATATCAATGACTCATTGGGCGAATCGCTCTGGAACTGAAATCAGAACGCTCACTGACATTTGCCCTATCTGAAAGTCTGATAAACGCCGGAAAAATGACTAAGTCCAAAAAAAAATTTGTTTCAACTTTTTTCAATTTTACCCCTGTGGGATATATATTCTACCCACACACATTTGGAACTCTCCTGGGGTACCCTCACACATATTATTCCCTCATTTAGTGGATATTTTCACAAAAAAGTGATATTTTAAAAAATCCAAAATATTGGCTGAAAACGACTAAATATCAATGACTCATTGGGCGAATCGCTCTGGAACTGAAATCGGAACGCTCACTGACATTTGCCCTATCTGAAAGTCTGATAAACGCCTGAAAAATGACTAAGTCCTAAAAAAAAATTTTTTCAACTTTTTTCAATTTTACCCCTGTGGGATATATATTCTACCCACACACATTTGGAACTCTCCTGGGATACCCTCACACATATTATTCCCTCATTTAGTGGATATTTTCACAAAAAAGTGAAATTTTCAAAAATCCAGAAAATTGGCTGAAAATGACTAAATATCAAGGACTCATTGGGCGAATCGCTCTGGAACTGAAATCGGAATGCGCACTGACATTTGCCCTATCTGAAAGTCTGATAAACGCCTGAAAAATGACTAAGTCCTAAAAAAAAATTTTTTCAACTTTTTTCAATTTTACCCCTGTGGGATATATATTCTACCCACACACATTTGGAACTCTCCTGGGGTACCCTCACACATATTATTCCCTCATTTAGTGGATATTTTCACAAAAAAGTGAAATTTTCAAAAATCCAAAATATTGGCTGAAAACGACTAAATATCAATGACTCATTGGGCGAATCGCTCTGGAACTGAAATCGGAACGCTCACTGACATTTGCCCTATCTGAAAGTCTGATAAACGCCGGAAAAGCGACTAAGTCCAAAAAAAATAAATTTTTTCAACTTTTTCGAATTTTACCCCCGTGGGATATATATTCTACCCACACACATTTGGAACTCTCCTGGGGTACCCTCACACATATTATTCCCTCCTTTAGTGGATATTTTCACAAAAAAGTGAAATTTTCAAAAATCCAAAATATTGGCTGAAAACGACTAAATATCAATGACTCATTGGGCGAATCGCTCTGGAACTGAAATCGGAACGCTCACTGACATTTGCCCTATCTGAAAGTCTGATAAACGCCGGAAAAATGACTAAGTCCCAAAAAAATTTTTTTTCAACTTTTTTCAATTTTACCCCTGTGGGGTATATATTCTACCCACACACATTTGGAACTCTCCTGGGGTACCCTCACACATATTATTCCCTCATTTAGTGGATATTTTCACAAAAAAGTGATATTTTCAAAAATCCAAAATATTGGCTGAAAACGACTAAATATCAATGACTCATTGGGCGAATCGCTCTGGAACTGAAATCGGAACGCTCACTGACATTTGCCTTATCTGAAAGTCTGATAAACGCCGGAAAAGCGACTAAGTCCAAAAAAAAATTTTTTTCAACTTTTTTCAATTTTACGCCCGTGGGATATATATTCTACCCACACACATCTGGAACTCTCCTGGGGTACCCTCACACATATTATTCCCTCATTTAGTGGATATTTTCACAAAAAAGTGAAATTTTCAAAAATCTAAATTAGTGGCTGAAAACGACTAAATATCAATGACTCATTGGGCGAATCGCTCTGGAACTGAAATCGGAACGCTCACTGACATTTGCCCTATCTGAAAGTCTCATAAACGCCGGAAAAATGACTAAGTCCAAAAAAAATTTTTTTAAAACTTTTTTCAATTTTACCCCTGTGGGATATATATTCTACCCACACACATTTGGAACTCTCCTGGGGCACCCTCACACATATTATTCCCTCATTTAGTGGATATTTTCACAAAAAAGTGAAATTTTTAAAAATCCAGAAAATTGGCTGAAAACGACTAAATATCAATGACTCATTGGGAGAATCGCTCTGGAACTGAAATCGGAACGCTCACTGACATTTGCCCTATCTGAAAGTCTGATAAACGCCGGAAAAATGACTAAGTCTAAAAAAAATTTTTTTTCAACTTTTTTCAATTTTACGCCCGTGGGATATATTTTCTACCCACACACATCTGGAACATTTAGTGGATATTTTCACAAAAAAGTGATATTTTCAAAAATCCAAAATATTGGCTGAAAACGACTAAATATCAATGACTCATTGGGCGAATCGCTCTGGAACTGAAATCGGAGCGCTCACTGACATTTGCCCTAAGTCTGATAAACGCCGGAAAAATGACTAAGTCTAAAAAAAATTTTTTTTCAACTTTTTTCAATTTTACGCCCGTGGGATATATATTCTACCTACACACATCTGGAATTCTCCTGGGGTACCCTCACACATATTATTCCCTCCTTTAGTGGATATTTTCACAAAAAAGTGAAATTTTCAAAAATCCAAAATAGTGGCTGAAAACGACTAAATATCAATGACTCATTGGGCGAATCGCTCTGGAACTGAAATCGGAACGCTCACTGACATTTGCCCTATCTGAAAGTCTGATAAACGCCGGAAAAATGACTAAGTCCCAAAAAAATTTTTTTTCAACTTTTTTCAATTTTACGCCCATGGGATATATATTCTACCCACACACATCTGGAACTCTCCTGGGGTACCCTCACACATATTATTCCCTCATTTAGTGGATATTTTCACAAAAAAGTGAAATTTTCAAAAATCCAAAATAGTGGCTGAAAACGTCTAAATATCAATGACTCATTGGGCGAATCGCTCTGGAACTGTAATCGGAATGCTCACTGACATTTGCCCTATCTGAAAGTCTCATAAACGCCGGAAAAATGACTAAGTCCAAAAAAAATTTTTTTACAACTTTTTTCAATTTTACCCCTGTGGGATATATATTCTACCCACACACATTTGGAACTCTCCTGGGGTACCCTCACACATATTATTCCCTCCTTTAGTGGATATTTTCACAAAAAAGTGAAATTTTCAAAAATCCAAAATAGTGGCTGAAAACGACTAAATATCAATGACTCATTGGGCGAATCGCTCTGGAACTGAAATCGGAATGCTCACTGACATTTGCCCTATCTGAAAGTCTGATAAACGCCCGAAAAATGACTAAGTCCTAAAAAAAAATTTTTCAACTATTTTCAGTTTTACCCCTGTGGGATATATATTCTACCCACACACATTTGGAACTCTCCTGGGGTACCCTCACACATATTATTCCCTCATTTAGTGGATATTTTCACAAAAAAGTGAAATTTTCAAAAATCCAAAATATTGGCTGAAAACGACTAAATATCAGTGACTCATTGGGCGAATCGCTCTGGAACTGAAATCGGAACGCTCACTGACATTTGCCCTATCTGAAATTCTGATAAACGCCGGAAAAGCGACTAAGTCCAAAAAAAAAAAATTTTTTCAACTTTTTCCAATTTTACCCTCGTGGGATATATATTCTACCCACACACATTTGGAACTCTCCTGGGGTACCCTCACACATATTATTCCCTCATTTAGTGGATATTTTCACAAAAAAGTGATATTTTAAAAAATCCAAAATATTGGCTGAAAACGACTAAATATCAATGACTCATTGGGCGAATCGCTCTGGAACTGAAATCGGAGCGCTCACTGACATTTGCCCTATCTGAAAGTCTGATAAATGCCGGAAAAATGACTAAGTCTAAAAAAAATTTTTTTTCAACTTTTTTCAATTTTACCCCTGTGGGATATATATTCTACCCACACACATTTGGAACTCTCCTGGGGCACCCTCACACATATTATTCCCTCATTTAGTGGATATTTTCACAAAAAAGTGAAATTTTCAAAAATCCAAAATATTGGCTGAAAACGACTAAATATCAATGACTCATTGGGCGAATCGCTCTGGAACTGAAATCGGAACGCTCACTGACATTTGCCCTATCTGAAAGTCTGATAAACGCCGGAAAAGCGACTAAGTCCAAAAAAAATTTTTTTTCAACTTTTTTCAATTTTACCCCTGTGGGATATATATTCTACCCACACACATTTGGAACTCTCCTGGGGCACCCTCACACATATTATTCCCTCATTTAGTGGATATTTTCACAAAAAAAGTGAAATTTTCAAAAATCCTAAATATTGGCTGAAAACGACTAAATATCAATGACTCATTGGGCGAATCGCTCTGATACTGAAATCGGAGCGCTCACTGACATTTGCCCTAAGTCTGATAAACGCCGGAAAAATGACTAAGTCTAAAAAAGATTTTTTTTCAACTTTTTTCAATTTTACGCCCGTGGGATATATATTCTACCTACACACATCTGGAACTCTCCTGGGGTACCCTCACACATATTATTCCCTCCTTTAGTGGATATTTTCACAAAAAAGTGAAATTTTCAAAAATCCAAAATAGTGGCTGAAAACGACTAAATATCAATGACTCATTGGGCGAATCGCTCTGGAACTGAAATCGGAACGCTCACTGACATTTGCCCTATCTGAAAGTCTGATAAACGCCGGAAAAATGACTAAGTCCCAAAAAAATTTTTTTTCAACTTTTTTCAATTTTACGCCCATGGGATATATATTCTACCCACACACATCTGGAACTCTCCTGGGGTACCCTCACACATATTATTCCCTCATTTAGTGGATATTTTCACAAAAAAGTGAAATTTTCAAAAATCCAAAATAGTGGCTGAAAACGTCTAAATATCAATGACTCATTGGGCGAATCGCTCTGGAACTGAAATTTTAACGCTCACTGACATTTGCCCTATCTGAAAGTCTCATAAACGCCGGAAAAATGACTAAGTCCAAAAAAATTTTTTTTACAACTTTTTTCAATTTTACCCCTGTGGGATATATATTCTACCCACACACATTTGGAACTCTCCTGGGGTACCCTCACACATATTATTCCCTCCTTTAGTGGATATTTTCACAAAAAAGTGAAATTTTCAAAAATCCAAAATAGTGGCTGAAATCGACTAAATATTAATGACTCATTGGGTGAATCGCTCTGGAACTGAAATCGGAACGCTCACTGACATTTGCCCTATCTGAAAGTCTGATAAACGCCCGAAAAATGACTAAGTCCTAAAAAAAAATTTTTCAACTATTTTCAATTTTACCCCTGTGGGATATATATTCTACCCACACACATTTGGAACTCTCCTGGGGTACCCTCACACATATTATTCCCTCATTTAGTGGATATTTTCACAAAAAAGTGAAATTTTCAAAAATCCAAAATATTGGCTGAAAACGACTAAATATCAGTGACTCATTGGGCGAATCGCTCTGGAACTGAAATCGGAACGCTCACTGACATTTGCCCTACCTGAAAGTCTGATAAACGCCGGAAAAGCGACTAAGTCCAAAAAAAAAAAATTTTTTCAACTTTTTCCAATTTTACCCTCGTGGGATATATATTCTACCCACACACATTTGGAACTCTCCTGGGGTACCCTCACACATATTATTCCCTCATTTAGTGGATATTTTCACAAAAAAGTGATATTTTAAAAAATCCAAAATATTGGCTGAAAACGACTAAATATCAATGACTCATTGGGCGAATCGCTCTGGAACTGAAATCGGAGCGCTCACTGACATTTGCCCTATCTGAAAGTCTGATAAATGCCGGAAAAATGACTAAGTCCAAAAAAAATTTTTTTTCAACTTTTTTCAATTTTACCCCTGTGGGATATATATTCTACCCACACACATTTGGAACTCTCCTGGGGCACCCTCACACATATTATTCCCTCATTTAGTGGATATTTTCACAAAAAAAGTGAAATTTTCAAAAATCCTAAATATTGGCTGAAAACGACTAAATATCAATGACTCATTGGGCGAATCGCTCTGGAACTGAAATCGGAACGCTCACTGACATTTGCCCTATCTGAAAGTCTCATAAACGCCGGAAAAATGACTAAGTCCCAAAAAAATTTTTTTACAACTTTTTTCAATTTTACCCCTGTGGGATATATATTCTACCCACACACATTTGGAACTCTCCTGGGGTACCATCACACATATTATTCCCTCCTTTAGTGGATATTTTCACAAAAAAGTGAAATTTTCAAAAATCCAAAATAGTGGCTGAAATCGACTAAATATCAATGACTCATTGGGTGAATCGCTCTGGAACTGAAATCGGAACGCTCACTGACATTTGCCCTATCTGAAAGTCTGATAAACGCCCGAAAAATGACTAAGTCCTAAAAAAAAATTTTTCAACTATTTTAAATTTTTCCCCTGTGGGATATATATTCTACCCACACACATTTGGAACTCTCCTGGGGTACCCTCACACATATTATTCCCTCATTTAGTGGATATTTTCACAAAAAAGTGAAATTTTCAAAAATCCAAAATATTGGCTGAAAACGACTAAATATCAGTGACTCATTGGGCGAATCGCTCTGGAACTGAAATCGGAACGCTCACTGACATTTGCCCTATCTGAAAGTCTGATAAACGCCGGAAAAATGACTAAGTCTAAAAAAAATTTTTTTTCAACTTTTTTCAATTTTACGCCCGTGGGATATATATTCTACCCACACACATCTGGAACATTTAGTGGATATTTTCACAAGAAAGTGATATTTTCAAAAATCCAAAATATTGGCTGAAAACGACTAAATATCAATGACTCATTGGGCGAATCGCTCTGGAACTGAAATCGGAGCGCTCACTGACATTTGCCCTAAGTCTGATAAACGCCGGAAAAATGACTAAGTCCAAAAAAAATTTTTTTTAAACTTTTTTCAATTTTACCCCTGTGGGATATATATTCTACCCACACACATTTGGAACTCTCCTGGGGTACCCTCACACATATTATTCCCTCATTTAGTGGATATTTTCACAAAAAAGTGAAATTTTCAAAAATCCAAAATAGTGGCTGAAAACGACTAAATATCAATGACTCATTGGGCGAATCGCTCTGGAACTGAAATCGGAACGCTCACTGACATTTGCCCTATGTGAAAGTCTGATAAACGCCGGAAAAATGACTAAGTCTAAAAAAAATTTTTTTTAAACTTTTTTCTATTTTACGCCCGTGGGATATATATTCTACCCACACACATTTGGAATTCTCCTGGGGTACCCTCACACATATTATTCCCTCATTTAGTGGATATTTTCACAAAAAAGTGAAATTTTTAAAAATCCAGAAAATTGGCTGAAAACGACTAAATATCTATGACTCATTGGGCGAATCGCTCTGGAACTGAAATCGGAACGCTCACTGACATTTGCCGTATCTGAAAGTCTGATAAACGCCGGAAAAATGACTAAGTCCCAAAAAAATTTTTTTTAAACTGTTTTCAATTTTACCCCTGTGGGATATATATTCTACCCACACACATTTGGAACTCTCCTGGGGTACCCTCACACATATTATTCCCTCATTTAGTGGATATTTTCACAAAAAAGTGATATTTTAAAAAATCCAAAATATTGGCTGAAAACGACTAAATATCAATGACTCATTGGGCGAATCGCTCTGGAACCTGAAATCGGAGCGCTCACTGACATTTGCCCTATCTGAAAGTCTGATAAATGCCGGAAAAATGACTAAGTCTAAAAAAAATTTTTTTTCAACTTTTTTCAATTTTACGCCCGTGGGATATATATTCTACCCACACACATCTGGAACTCTCCTGGGGTACCCTCACACATAATATTCCCTCATTTAGTGGATATTTTAACAAAAAAGTGAAATTTTTAAAAATCCAGAAAATTGGCTGAAAACGACTAAATATCAATGACTCATTGGGCGAATCGCTCTGGAACTGAAATCGGAACGTTCACTGACATTTGCCCTATCTGAAAGTCTGATAAACGCCCGAAAAATGACTAAGTCCTAAAAAAAAATTTTTTCAACTTTTTTCAATTTTACCCCTCTGGGATATATATTCTACCCACACACATTTGGAACTCTCCTGGGGTACCCTCACACATATTATTCCCTCATTTAGTGGATATTTTCACAAAAAAGTGAAATTTTCAAAAATCCAAAATATTGGCTGAAAACGACTAAATATCAATGACTCATTGGGCGAATCGCTCTGGAACTGAAATCGGAACGCCCACTGACATTTCCCCTATCTGAAAGTCTCATAAACGCCGGAAAAATGACTAAGTCCAAAAAAATTTTTTTAAACTTTTTTCAATTTTACCCCTGTGGGATATATATTCTACCCACACACATTTGGAACTCTCCTGGGGTACCCTCACACATATTATTCCCTCCTTTAGTGGATATTTTCACAAAAAAGTGAAATTTTCAAAAATCCAAAATAGTGGCTTAAAACGACTAAATATCAATGACTCATTGGGCGAATCGCTCTGGAACTGAAATCGGAGCGCTCACTGACATTTGCCCTAAGTCTGATAAACGCCGGAAAAATGACTAAGTCTAAAAAAAATTTTTTTTCAACTTTTTTCAATTTTACGCCCGTGGGATATATATTCTACCCACACACATCTGGAACTCTCCTGTGGTACCCTCACACATATTATTCCCTCATTTAGTGGATATTTTCACAAAAAAGTGAAATTTTTAAAAATCCAGAAAATTGGCTGAAAACGTCTAAATATCTATGACTCATTGGGCGAATCGCTCTGGAACTGAAATCGGAACGCTCACTGACATTTGCCGTATCTGAAAGTCTGAGAAACGCCGGAAAAATGACTAAGTCGAAAAAAAATTTTTTTTAAACTTTTTTCAATTTTACCCCTGTGGGATATATATTCTACCCACACACATCTGGAACTCTCCTGGGGTACCCTCACACATATTATTCCCTCATTTAGTGGATATTTTCACAAAAAAGTGAAATTTTCAAAAATCCAAAATATTGGCTGAAAACGACTAAATATCAATGACTCATTGGGCGAATCGCTCTGGAACTGAAATCGGAACGCTCACTGACATTTGCCCTATCTGAAAGTCTGATAAACGCCGGAAAAGCGACTAAGTCCAAAAAAAAAAAATTTTTTCAATTTTTTCCAATTTTACCCTCGTGGGATATATATTCTACCCACACACATTTGGAACTCTCCTGGGGTACCCTCACACATATTATTCCCTCATTTAGTGGATATTTTCACAAAAAAGTGAAATTTTCAAAAATACAAAATAGTGGCTGAAAACGACTAAATATCAGTGACTCATTGGGCGAATCGCTCTGGAACTGAAATCGGAACGCTCACTGACATTTGCCCTATGTGAAAGTCTGATAAACGCCGGAAAAATGACTAAGTCTAAAAAAAATTTTTTTTAAACTTTTTTCAATTTTACGCCCGTGGGGTATATATTCTACCCACACACATCTGGAACTCTCCTGTGGTACCCTCACATATATTATTCCCTCATTTAGTGGATATTTTCACAAAAAAGTGAAATTTTTAAAAATCCAGAAAATTGGCTGAAAACGTCTAAATATCTATGACTCATTGGGCGAATCGCTCTGGAACTGAAATCGGAACGCTCACTGACATTTGCCGTATCTAAAAGTCTGATAAACGCCGGAAAAATGACTAAGTCCAAAAAAACTTTTTTTAAAACTTTTTTCAATTTTACCCCTGTGGGATATATATTTCACCCACACACATTTGGAACTCTCCTGGGGTACCCTCACACATATTATTCCCTCCTTTAGTGGATATTTTCACAAAAAAGTGAAATTTTCAAAAATCCAAAATAGTGGCTGAAAACGACTAAATATCAATGACTCATTGGGCGAATCGCTCTGGAACTGAAATCGGAACGCTCACTGACATTTGCCCTATCTGAAAGTCTGATAAACGCCGGAAAAATGACTAAGTCCCCAAAAAATTTTTTTTCAACTTTTTTAAATTTTACGCCCGTGGGATATACATTCTACCCACACACATTTGGAATTCTCCTGGGGTACTCTCACACATATTATTCCCTCATTTAGTGGATATTTTCACAAAAAAGTGAAATTTTTAAAAATCCAGAAAATTGGCTGAAAACAACTAAATATCTATGACTCATTGGGCGAATCGCTCTGGAACTGAAATCGGAACTCTCACTGACATTTGCCGTATCTGAAAGTCTGATAAACGCCGGAAAAATGAGTAAGTCGAAAAAATAATTTTTTTCAACTTTTTTCAATTTTACCGACGTGTGATATATATTCTACCCACACACATCTGGAACTCTCCTGGGGTACCCTCACACATATTATTCCCTCCTTTAGTGGATATTTTAACAAAAAAGTGAAATTTTCAAAAATCCAAAATAGTGGCTGAAAACGACTAAATATCAATGACTCATAGGGCGAATCGCTCTGGAACTGAAATCGGAACGCTCACTGACATTTGCCCTATCTGAAAGTCTCATAAACGCCGGAAAAATGACTAAGTCCAAAAAAAAATTTTTTTAAACTTTTTTCAATTTTACCCCTGTGGGATATATATTCTACCCACACACATTTGGAACTCTCCTGGGGTACCCTCACACATATTATTCCCTCATTTAGTGGATATTTTCACAAAAAAGTGAAATTTTCAAAAATCTAAAATAGTGGCTGAAAACGACTAAATATCAATGACTCATTGGGAGAATCGCTCTGGAACTGAAATCGGAACGTTCACTGACATTTGCCCTATGTGAAAGTCTGATGAACGCCGGAAAAATGACTAAGTCTAAAAAAAAATTTTTTTTAAACTTTTTTCAATTTTACGCCCGTGGGATATATATTCTACCCACACACATCTGGAACTCTCCTGTGGTACCCTCACACATATTATTCCCTCATTTAGTGGATATTTTCACAAAAAAAGTGAAATTTTTAAAAATCCAGAAAATTGGCTGAAAACGTCTAAATATCTATGACTCATTGGGCGAATCGCTCTGGAACTGAAATCGGAACGCTCACTGACAGTTGCCGTATCTGAAAGTCTGATAAACGCCGGAAAAATGGCTAAGTCCAAAAAAAATTTTTTTAAAACTTTTTTCAATTTTACCCCTGTGGGATATATATTCTATCCACACACATTTGGAACTCTCCTGGGGTACCCTCACACATATTATTCCCTCCTTTAGTGGATATTTTCACAAAAAAGTGAAATTTTCAAAAATCCAAAATAGTGGCTGAAAACGACTAAATATCAATGACTCATAGGGCGAATCGCTCTGGAACTGAAATCGGAACGCTCACTGACATTTGCCCTATCTGAAAGTCTCATAAACGCCGGAAAAATGACTAAGTCCAAAAAAAAATTTTTTTAAACTTTTTTCAATTTTACCCCTGTGGGATATATATTCTACCCACACACATTTGGAACTCTCCTGGGGTACCCTCACACATATTATTCCCTCATTTAGTGGATATTTTCACAAAAAAGTGAAATTTTCAAAAATCCAAAATAGTGGCTGAAAACGACTAAATATCAATGACTCATTGGGCGAATCGCTCTGGAACTGAAATCGGAACGCTCACTGACATTTGCCCTATCTGAAAGTCTGATAAACGCCGGAAAAATGAGTAAGTCGAAAAAATAATTTTTTTCAACTTTTTTCAATTTTACCGACGTGTGATATATATTCTACCCACACACATTTGGAACTCTCCTGGGGTACCCTCACACATATTATTCCCTCATTTAGTGGATATTTTCACAAAAAAGTGATATTTTCAAAAATCCAAAATATTGGCTGAAAACGACTAAATATCAATGACTCATTGGGCGAATCGCTCTGGAACTGAAATCGGAACGCTCACTGACATTTGCCCTATCTGAAAGTCTCATAAACGCCGGAAAAATGACTAAGTCCAAAAAAATTTTTTTTAAAACTTTTTTCAATTTTACCCCTGTGGGATATATATTCTACCCACACACATTTGGAACTCTCCTGGGGTACCCTCACACATATTATTCCCTCCTTTAGTGGATATTTTCACAAAAAAGTGAAATTTTCAAAAATCCAAAATAGTGGCTGAAAACGACTAAATATCAATGACTCATTGGGCGAATCGCTCTGGAACTGAAATCGGAACGCTCACTGACATTTGCCCTATCTGAAAGTCTGATAAACGCCGGAAAAATGACTAAGTCCCAAAAAATTTTTTTTCAACTTTTTTCAATTTTACGCCCGTGGGATATATATTCTACCCACACACATCTGGAACTCTCCTGGGGTACCCTCACACATATTATTCCCTCATTTAGTGGATATTTTCACAAAAAAGTGAAATTTTCAAAAATCCAAAATAGTGGCTGAAAACGACTAAATATCAATGACTCATTGGGCGAATCGCTCTGGAACTGAAATCGGAACGTTCACTGACATTTGCCCTATGTGAAAGTCTGATGAACGCCGGAAAAATGACTAAGTCTAAAAAAAATTTTTTTTAAACTTTTTTCAATTCTACGCCCGTGGGATATATATTCTACCCACACACATCTGGAACTCTCCTGTGGTACCCTCACACATATTATTCCCTCATTTAGTGGATATTTTCACAAAAAAAGTGAAATTTTTAAAAATCCAGAAAATTGGCTGAAAACGTCTAAATATCTATGACTCATTGGGCGAATCGCTCTGGAACTGAAATCGGAACGCTCACTGACAGTTGCCGTGTCTGAAAGTCTGATAAACGCCGGAAAAATGACTAAGTCCAAAAAAAATTTTTTTAAAACTTTTTTCAATTTTACCCCTGTGGGATATATATTCTACCCACACACATTTGGAACTCTCCTGGGGTACCCTCACACATATTATTCCCTCCTTTAGTGGATATTTTCACAAAAAAGTGAAATTTTCAAAAATCCAGAAAATTGGCTGAAGACGACTAAATATCTATGACTCATTGGGCGAATCGCTCTGGAACTGAAATCGGAACGCTCACTGACATTTGCCGTATCTGAAAGTCTGATAAACGCCGGAAAAATGAGTAAGTCCAAAAAATAATTTTTTTCAACTTTTTTCAATTTTACTGACGTGTGATATATATTCTACCCACACACATTTGGAACTCTCCTGGGGTACCCTCACACATATTATTCCCTCCTTTAGTGGATATTTTCACAAAAAAGTGAAATTTTCAAAAATCCAAAATAGTGGCTGAAAACGACTAAATATCAATGACTCATTGGGCGAATCGCTCTGGAACTGAAATCGGAACGCTCACTGACATTTGCCCTATCTGAAAGTCTGATAAACGCCGGAAAAATGAGTAAGTCGAAAAAATAATTTTTTTCAACTTTTTTCAATTTTACCGACGTGTGATATATATTCTACCCACACACATTTGGAACTCTCCTGGGGTACCCTCACACATATTATTCCCTCATTTAGTGGATATTTTCACAAAAAAGTGATATTTTCAAAAATCCAAAATATTGGCTGAAAACGACTAAATATCAATGACTCATTGGGCGAATCGCTCTGGAACTGAAATCGGAACGCTCACTGACATTTGCCCTATCTGAAAGTCTGATAAACGCCGGAAAAATGACTAAGTCCCAAAAAATTTTTTTTCAACTTTTTTCAATTTTACGCCCGTGGGATATATATTCTACCCACACACATCTGGAACTCTCCTGGGGTACCCTCACACATATTATTCCCTCATTTAGTGGATATTTTCACAAAAAAGTGAAATTTTCAAAAATCCAAAATAGTGGCTGAAAACGACTAAATATCAATGACTCATTGGGCGAATCGCTCTGGAACTGAAATCGGAACGTTCACTGACATTTGCCCTATGTGAAAGTCTGATGAACGCCGGAAAAATGACTAAGTCTAAAAAAAATTTTTTTTAAACTTTTTTCAATTCTACGCCCGTGGGATATATATTCTACCCACACACATCTGGAACTCTCCTGTGGTACCCTCACACATATTATTCCCTCATTTAGTGGATATTTTCACAAAAAAAGTGAAATTTTTAAAAATCCAGAAAATTGGCTGAAAACGTCTAAATATCTATGACTCATTGGGCGAATCGCTCTGGAACTGAAATCGGAACGCTCACTGACAGTTGCCGTGTCTGAAAGTCTGATAAACGCCGGAAAAATGACTAAGTCCAAAAAAAATTTTTTTAAAACTTTTTTCAATTTTACCCCTGTGGGATATATATTCTACCCACACACATTTGGAACTCTCCTGGGGTACCCTCACACATATTATTCCCTCCTTTAGTGGATATTTTCACAAAAAAGTGAAATTTTCAAAAATCCAGAAAATTGGCTGAAGACGACTAAATATCTATGACTCATTGGGCGAATCGCTCTGGAACTGAAATCGGAACGCTCACTGACATTTGCCGTATCTGAAAGTCTGATAAACGCCGGAAAAATGAGTAAGTCCAAAAAATAATTTTTTTCAACTTTTTTCAATTTTACTGACGTGTGATATATATTCTACCCACACACATTTGGAACTCTCCTGGGGTACCCTCACACATATTATTCCCTCCTTTAGTGGATATTTTCACAAAAAAGTGAAATTTTCAAAAATCCAAAATAGTGGCTGAAAACGACTAAATATCAATGACTCATTGGGCGAATCGCTCTGGAACTGAAATCGGAACGCTCACTGACATTTGCCCTATCTGAAAGTCTGATAAACGCCGGAAAAATGACTAAGTCCCAAAAAAATTTTTTTTCAACTTTTTTCAATTTTACGCCCGTGGGATATATATTCTACCCAAACACATCTGGAACTCTCCTGGGGTACCCTCACACATATTATTCCCTCATTTAGTGGATATTTTCACAAAAAAGTGAAATTTTCAAAAATCCAAAATAGTGGCTGAAAACGACTAAATATCAATGACTCATAGGGCGAATCGCTCTGGAACTGAAATCGGAACGCTCACTGACATTTGCCCTATCTGAAAGTCTCATAAACGCCGGAAAAATGACTAAGTCCAAAAAAAATTTTTTTTAAACTTTTTTCAATTTTACCCCTGTGGGATATATATTCTACCCACACACATTTGGAACTCTCCTGGGGTACCCTCACACATATTATTCCCTCATTTAGTGGATATTTTCACAAAAAAGTGAAATTTTCAAAAATCCAAAATAGTGGCTGAAAACGACTAAATATCAATGACTCATTGGGCGAATCGCTCTGGAACTGAAATCGGAACGCTCACTGACATTTGCCCTATGTGAAAGTCTGATGAACGCCGGAAAAATGACTAAGTCTAAAAAAAATTTTTTTTAAACTTTTTTCAATTTTACGCCCGTGGGATATATATTCTACCCACACACATCTGGAACTCTCCTGTGGTACCCTCACACATATTATTCCCTCATTTAGTGGATATTTTCACACAAAAGTGAAATTTTTAAAAATCCAGAAAATTGGCTGAAAACAACTAAATATCTATGACTCATTGGGCGAATCGCTCTGGAACTGAAATCGGAACGCTCACTGACATTTGCCGTATCTGAAAGTCTGATAAACGCCGGAAAAATGAGTAAGTCGAAAAAATAATTTTTTTCAACTTTTTTCAATTTTACCGACGTGTGATATATATTCTACCCACACACATTTGGAACTCTCCTGGGGTACCCTCACACATATTATTCCCTCATTTAGTGGATATTTTCACAAAAAAGTGATATTTTCAAAAATCCAAAATATTGGCTGAAAACGACTAAATATCAATGACTCATTGGGCGAATCGCTCTGGAACTGAAATCGGAACGCTCACTGACATTTGCCCTATCTGAAAGTCTCATAAACGCCGGAAAAATGACTAAGTCCAAAAAAAATTTTTTTAAAACTTTTTTCAATTTTACCCCTGTGGGATATATATTCTACCCACACACATTTGGAACTCTCCTGGGGTACCCTCACACATATTATTCCCTCCTTTAGTGGATATTTTCACAAAAAAGTGAAATTTTCAAAAATCCAAAATAGTGGCTGAAAACGACTAAATATCAATGACTCATTGGGCGAATTGCTCTGGAACTGAAATCGGAACGCTCACTGACATTTGCCCTATGTGAAAGTCTGATAAACGCCGGAAAAATGACTAAGTCTGAAAAAAATTTTTTTTAAACTTTTTTCAATTTTACGCCCGTGGGATATACATTCTACCCACACACATTTGGAATTCTCCTGGGGTACCCTCACACATATTATTCCCTCATTTAGTGGATATTTTCACACAAAAGTGAAATTTTTAAAAATCCAGAAAATTGGCTGAAAACAACTAAATATCTATGACTCATTGGGCGAATCGCTCTGGAACTGAAATCGGAACGCTCACTGACATTTGCCGTATCTGAAAGTCTGATAAACGCCGGAAAAATGAGTAAGTCGAAAAAATAATTTTTTTCAACTTTTTTCAATTTTACCGACGTGTGATATATATTCTACCCACACACATTTGGAACTCTCCTGGGGTACCCTCACACATATTATTCCCTCATTTAGTGGATATTTTCACAAAAAAGTGATATTTTCAAAAATCCAAAATATTGGCTGAAAACGACTAAATATCAATGACTCATTGGGCGAATCGCTCTGGAACTGAAATCGGAACGCTCACTGACATTTGCCCTATCTGAAAGTCTCATAAACGCCGGAAAAATGACTAAGTCCAAAAAAATTTTATTTAAAACTTTTTTCAATTTTACCCCTGTGGGATATATATTCTACCCACACACATTTGGAACTCTCCTGGGGTACCCTCACACATATTATTCCCTCCTTTAGTGGATATTTTCACAAAAAAGTGAAATTTTCAAAAATCCAAAATAGTGGCTGAAAACGACTAAATATCAATGACTCATTGGGCGAATCGCTCTGGAACTGAAATCGGAACGCTCACTGACATTTGCCCTATCTGAAAGTCTGATAAACGCCGGAAAAATGACTAAGTCCCAAAAAAAATTTTTTTCAACTTTTTTCAATTTTACGCCCGTGGAATATATATTCTACCCACACACATCTGGAACTCTCCTGGGGTACCCTCACACATATTATTCCCTCATTTAGTGGATATTTTCACAAAAAAGTGACATTTTTAAAAATCCAGAAAATTGGCTGAAAACGACTAAATATCTATGACTCATTGGGCGAATCGCTCTGGAACTGAAATCGGAACGCTCACTGACATTTGCCGTATCTGAAAGTCTGATAAACGCCGGAAAAATGAGTAAGTCGAAAAAATAATTTTTTTCAACTTTTTTCAATTTTACCGACGTGTGATATATATTCTACCCACACACATTTGGAACTCTCCTGGGGTACCCTCACACATATTATTCCCTCATTTAGTGGATATTTTCACAAAAAAGTGATATTTTCAAAAATCCAAAATATTGGCTGAAAACGACTAAATATCAATGACTCATTGGGCGAATCGCTCTGGAACTGAAATCGGAACGCTCACTGACATTTGCCCTATCTGAAAGTCTCATAAACGCCGGAAAAATGACTAAGTCCAAAAAAAATTTTTTTAAAACTTTTTTCAATTTTACCCCTGTGGGATATATATTCTACCCACACACATTTGGAACTCTCCTGGGGTACCCTCACACATATTATTCCCTCCTTTAGTGGATATTTTCACAAAAAAGTGAAATTTTCAAAAATCCAAAATAGTGGCTGAAAACGACTAAATATCAATGACTCATTGGGCGAATTGCTCTGGAACTGAAATCGGAACGCTCACTGACATTTGCCCTATGTGAAAGTCTGATAAACGCCGGAAAAATGACTAAGTCTGAAAAAAAAATTTTTTAAACTTTTTTCAATTTTACGCCCGTGGGATATACATTCTACCCACACACATTTGGAATTCTCCTGGGGTACCCTCACACATATTATTCCCTCATTTAGTGGATATTTTCACACAAAAGTGAAATTTTTAAAAATCCAGAAAATTGGCTGAAAACAACTAAATATCTATGACTCATTGGGCGAATCGCTCTGGAACTGAAATCGGAACGCTCACTGACATTTGCCGTATCTGAAAGTCTGATAAACGCCGGAAAAATGAGTAAGTCGAAAAAATAATTTTTTTCAACTTTTTTCAATTTTACCGACGTGTGATATATATTCTACCCACACACATTTGGAACTCTCCTGGGGTACCCTCACACATATTATTCCCTCATTTAATGGATATTTTCACAAAAAAGTGATATTTTCAAAAATCCAAAATATTGGCTGAAAACGACTAAATATCAATGACTCATTGGGCGAATCGCTCTGGAACTGAAATCGGAACGCTCACTGACATTTGCCCTATCTGAAAGTCTCATAAACGCCGGAAAAATGACTAAGTCCAAAAAAATTTTTTTTAAAACTTTTTTCAATTTTACCCCTGTGGGATATATATTCTACCCACACACATTTGGAACTCTCCTGGGGTACCCTCACACATATTATTCCCTCCTTTAGTGGATATTTTCACAAAAAAGTGAAATTTTCAAAAATCCAAAATAGTGGCTGAAAACGACTAAATATCAATGACTCATTGGGCGAATCGCTCTGGAACTGAAATCGGAACGCTCACTGACATTTGCCCTATCTGAAAGTCTGATAAACGCCGGAAAAATGACTAAGTCCCAAAAAAATTTTTTTTCAACTTTTTTCAATTTTACGCCCGTGGAATATATATTCTACCCACACACATCTGGAACTCTCCTGGGGTACCCTCACACATATTATTCCCTCATTTAGTGGATATTTTCACAAAAAAGTGACATTTTTAAAAATCCAGAAAATTGGCTGAAAACGACTAAATATCTATGACTCATTGGGCGAATCGCTCTGGAACTGAAATCGGAACGCTCACTGACATTTGCCGTATCTGAAAGTCTGATAAACGCCGGAAAAATGAGTAAGTCGAAAAAATAATTTTTTTCAACTTTTTTCAATTTTACCGACGTGTGATATATATTCTACCCACACACATTTGGAACTCTCCTGGGGTACCCTCACACATATTATTCCCTCATTTAGTGGATATTTTCACAAAAAAGTGATATTTTCAAAAATCCAAAATATTGGCTGAAAACGACTAAATATCAATGACTCATTGGGCGAATCGCTCTGGAATTGAAATCGGAACGCTCACTGACATTTGCCCTATCTGAAAGTCTCATAAACGCCTGAAAAATGACTAAGTCCAAAAAAATTTTTTTTAAAACTTTTTTCAATTTTACCCCTGTGGGATATATATTCTACCCACACACATTTGGAACTCTCCTGGGGTACCCTCACACATATTATTCCCTCCTTTAGTGGATATTTTCACAAAAAAGTGAAATTTTCAAAAATCCAAAATAGTGGCTGAAAACGACTAAATATCAATGACTCATTGGGCGAATCGCTCTGGAACTGAAATCGGAACGCTCACTGACATTTGCCCTATCTGAAAGTCTGATAAACGCCGGAAAAATGACTAAGTCCCAAAAAAATTTTTTTCAACTTTTTTCAATTTTACGCCCGTGGGATATATATTCTACCCACACACATCTGGAACTCTCCTGGGGTACCCTCACACATATTATTCCCTCATTTAGTGGATATTTTCACAAAAAAGTGAAATTTTCAAAAATCCAAAATAGTGGCTGAAAACGACTAAATATCAATGACTCATAGGGCGAATCGCTCTGGAACTGAAATCGGAACGCTCACTGACATTTGCCCTATCTGAAAGTCTCATAAACGCCGGAAAAATGACTAAGTCCAAAAAAAATTTTTTTTAAACTTTTTCCAATTTTACCCCTGTGGGATATATATTCTACCCACACACATTTGGAACTCTCCTGGGGTACCCTCACACATATTATTCCCTCATTTAGTGGATATTTTCACAAAAAAGTGAAATTTTAAAAAATCCAAAATAGTGGCTGAAAACGACTAAATATCAATGACTCATTGGGCGAATCGCTCTGGAACTGAAATCGGAACGCTCACTGACATTTGCCCTATGTGAAAGTCTGATGAACGCCGGAAAAATGACTAAGTCTAAAAAAAATTTTTTTTAAACTTTTTTCAATTTTACGCCCGTGGGATATATATTCTACCCACACACATTTGGAACTCTCCTGGGGTACCCTCACACATATTATTCCCTCATTTAGTGGATATTTTCACAAAAAAGTGACATTTTTAAAAATCCAGAAAATTGGCTGAAAACGACTAAATATCTATGACTCATTGGGCGAATCGCTCTGGAACTGAAATCGGAACGCTCACTGACATTTGCCGTATCTGATAGTCTGATAAACGCCGGAAAAATGAGTAAGTCGAAAAAATAATTTTTTTCAACTTTTTTCAATTTTACCGACGTGTGATATATATTCTACCCACACACATTTGGAACTCTCCTGGGGTACCCTCACACATATTATTCCCTCATTTAGTGGATATTTTCACAAAAAAGTGATATTTTCAAAAATCCAAAATATTGGCTGAAAACGACTAAATATCAATGACTCATTGGGCAAATCGCTCTGGAATTGAAATCGGAACGCTCACTGACATTTGCCCTATCTGAAAGTCTCATAAACGCCTGAAAAATGACTAAGTCCAAAAAAATTTTTTTTCAACTTTTTTCAATTTTACGCCCGTGGAATATATATTCTACCCACACACATCTGGAACTCTCCTGGGGTACCCTCACACATATTATTCCCTCATTTAGTGGATATTTTCACAAAAAAGTGACATTTTTAAAAATCCAGAAAATTGGCTGAAAACGACTAAATATCTATGACTCATTGGGCGAATCGCTCTGGAACTGAAATCGGAACGCTCACTGACATTTGCCGTATCTGAAAGTCTGATAAACGCCGGAAAAATGAGTAAGTCGAAAAAATAATTTTTTTCAACTTTTTTCAATTTTACCGACGTGTGATATATATTCTACCCACACACATTTGGAACTCTCCTGGGGTACCCTCACACATATTATTCCCTCATTTAGTGGATATTTTCACAAAAAAGTGATATTTTCAAAAATCCAAAATATTGGCTGAAAACGACTAAATATCAATGACTCATTGGGCGAATCGCTCTGGAATTGAAATCGGAACGCTCACTGACATTTGCCCTATCTGAAAGTCTCATAAACGCCTGAAAAATGACTAAGTCCAAAAAAATTTTTTTTAAAACTTTTTTCAATTTTACCCCTGTGGGATATATATTCTACCCACACACATTTGGAACTCTCCTGGGGTACCCTCACACATATTATTCCCTCCTTTAGTGGATATTTTCACAAAAAAGTGAAATTTTCAAAAATCCAAAATAGTGGCTGAAAACGACTAAATATCAATGACTCATTGGGCGAATCGCTCTGGAACTGAAATCGGAACGCTCACTGACATTTGCCCTATCTGAAAGTCTGATAAACGCCGGAAAAATGACTAAGTCCCAAAAAAATTTTTTTCAACTTTTTTCAATTTTACGCCCGTGGGATATATATTCTACCCACACACATCTGGAACTCTCCTGGGGTACCCTCACACATATTATTCCCTCATTTAGTGGATATTTTCACAAAAAAGTGAAATTTTCAAAAATCCAAAATAGTGGCTGAAAACGACTAAATATCAATGACTCATAGGGCGAATCGCTCTGGAACTGAAATCGGAACGCTCACTGACATTTGCCCTATCTGAAAGTCTCATAAACGCCGGAAAAATGACTAAGTCCAAAAAAAATTTTTTTTAAACTTTTTCCAATTTTACCCCTGTGGGATATATATTCTACCCACACACATTTGGAACTCTCCTGGGGTACCCTCACACATATTATTCCCTCATTTAGTGGATATTTTCACAAAAAAGTGAAATTTTAAAAAATCCAAAATAGTGGCTGAAAACGACTAAATATCAATGACTCATTGGGCGAATCGCTCTGGAACTGAAATCGGAACGCTCACTGACATTTGCCCTATGTGAAAGTCTGATGAACGCCGGAAAAATGACTAAGTCTAAAAAAAATTTTTTTTAAACTTTTTTCAATTTTACGCCCGTGGGATATATATTCTACCCACACACATTTGGAACTCTCCTGGGGTACCCTCACACATATTATTCCCTCATTTAGTGGATATTTTCACAAAAAAGTGATATTTTCAAAAATCCAAAATATTGGCTGAAAACGACTAAATATCAATGACTCATTGGGCGAATCGCTCTGGAACTGAAATCGGAACGCTCACTGACATTTGCCCTATCTGAAAGTCTCATAAACGCCGGAAAAATGACTAAGTCCAAAAAAAATTTTTTTAAAACTTTTTTCAATTTTACCCCTGTGGGATATATATTCTACCCACACACATTTGGAACTCTCCTGGGGTACCCTCACACATATTATTCCCTCCTTTAGTGGATATTTTCACAAAAAAGTGAAATTTTCAAAAATCCAAAATAGTGGCTGAAAACGACTAAATATCAATGACTCATTGGGCGAATCGCTCTGGAACTGAAATCGGAACGCTCACTGACATTTGCCCTATGTGAAAGTCTGATAAACGCCGGAAAAATGACTAAGTCTAAAAAAAATTTTTTTTAAACTTTTTTCAATTTTACGCCCGTGGGATATACATTCTACCCACACACATTTGGAATTCTCCTGGGGTACCCTCACACATATTATTCCCTCATTTAGTGGATATTTTCACAAAAAAGTGAAATTTTTAAAAATCCAGAAAATTGGCTGAAAACAACTAAATATCTATGACTCATTGGGCGAATCGCTCTGGAACTGAAATCGGAACGCTCACTGACATTTGCCGTATCTGAAAGTCTGATAAACGCCGGAAAAATGAGTAAGTCGAAAAAATAATTTTTTTCAACTTTTTTCAATTTTACCGACGTGTGATATATATTCTACCCACACACATTTGGAACTCTCCTGGGGTACCCTCACACATATTATTCCCTCATTTAGTGGATATTTTCACAAAAAAGTGATATTTTCAAAAATCCAAAATATTGGCTGAAAACGACTAAATATCAATGACTCATTGGGCGAATCGCTCTGGAACTGAAATCGGAACGCTCACTGACATTTGCCCTATCTGAAAGTCTCATAAACGCCGGAAAAATGACTAAGTCCAAAAAAAATTTTTTTAAAACTTTTTTCAATTTTACCCCTGTGGGATATATATTCTACCCACACACATTTGGAACTCTCCTGGGGTACCCTCACACATATTATTCCCTCCTTTAGTGGATATTTTCACAAAAAAGTGAAATTTTCAAAAATCCAAAATAGTGGCTGAAAACGACTAAATATCAATGACTCATTGGGCGAATCGCTCTGGAACTGAAATCGGAACGCTCACTGACATTTGCCCTATGTGAAAGTCTGATAAACGCCGGAAAAATGACTAAGTCTAAAAAAAATTTTTTTTAAACTTTTTTCAATTTTACGCCCGTGGGATATACATTCTACCCACACACATTTGGAATTCTCCTGGGGTACCCTCACACATATTATTCCCTCATTTAGTGGATATTTTCACAAAAAAGTGAAATTTTTAAAAATCCAGAAAATTGGCTGAAAACAACTAAATATCTATGACTCATTGGGCGAATCGCTCTGGAACTGAAATCGGAACGCTCACTGACATTTGCCGTATCTGAAAGTCTGATAAACGCCGGAAAAATGACTAAGTCCCAAAAAAATTTTTTTCACCTTTTTTCAATTTTACGCCCGTGGGATATATATTCTACCCACACACATCTGGAACTCTCCTGGGGTACCCTCACACATATTATTCCCTCATTTAGTGGATATTTTCACAAAAAAGTGAAATTTTCAAAAATCCAAAATAGTGGCTGAAAACGACTAAATATCAATGACTCATAGGGCGAATCGCTCTGGAACTGAAATCGGAACGCTCACTGACATTTGCCCTATCTGAAAGTCTCATAAACGCCGGAAAAATGACTAAGTCCAAAAAAAATTTTTTTTAAACTTTTTCCAATTTTACCCCTGTGGGATATATATTCTACCCACACACATTTGGAACTCTCCTGGGGTACCCTCACACATATTATTCCCTCATTTAGTGGATATTTTCACAAAAAAGTGAAATTTTAAAAAATCCAAAATAGTGGCTGAAAACGACTAAATATCAATGACTCATTGGGCGAATCGCTCTGGAACTGAAATCGGAATGCTCACTGACATTTGCCCTATGTGAAAGTCTGATGAACGCCGGAAAAATGACTAAGTCTAAAAAAAATTTTTTTTAAACTTTTTTCAATTTTACGCCCGTGGGATATATATTCTACCCACACACATTTGGAACTCTCCTGGGGTACCCTCACACATATTATTCCATCATTTAGTGGATATTTTCACAAAAAAGTGATATTTTCAAAAATCCAAAATATTGGCTGAAAACGACTAAATATCAATGACTCATTGGGCGAATCGCTCTGGAACTGAAATCGGAACGCTCACTGACATTTGCCCTATCTGAAAGTCTCATAAACGCCGGAAAAATGACTAAGTCCCAAAAAATTTTTTTTAAAACTTTTTTCAATTTTACCCCTGTGGGATATATATTCTACCCACACACATTTGGAACTCTCCTGGGGTACCCTCACACATATTATTCCCTCATTTAGTGGATATTTTCACAAAAAAGTGACATTTTTAAAAATCCAGAAAATTGGCTGAAAACGACTAAATATCTATGACTCATTGGGCGAATCGCTCTGGAACTGAAATCGGAACGCTCACTGACATTTGCCGTATCTGAAAGTCTGATAAACGCCGGAAAAATGAGTAAGTCCAAAAAATAATTTTTTTCAACTTTTTTCAATTTTACCGACGTGTGATATATATTCTACCCACACACATTTGGAACTCTCCTGGGGTACCCTCACACATATTATTCCCTCATTTAGTGGATATTTTCACAAAAAAGTGATATTTTCAAAAATCCAAAATATTGGCTGAAAACGACTAAATATCAATGACTCATTGGGCGAATCGCTCTGGAACTGAAATCGGAACGCTCACTGACATTTGCCCTATCTGAAAGTCTCATAAACGCCGGAAAAATGACTAAGTCCAAAAAAAATTTTTTTAAAACTTTTTTCAATTTTACCCCTGTGGGATATATATTCTACCCACACACATTTGGAACTCTCCTGGGGTACCCTCACACATATTATTCCCTCCTTTAGTGGATATTTTCACAAAAAAGTGAAATTTTCAAAAATCCAAAATAGTGGCTGAAAACGACTAAATATCAATGACTCATTGGGCGAATCGCTCTGGAACTGAAATCGGAACGCTCACTGACATTTGCCCTATCTGAAAGTCTGATAAACGCCGGAAAAATGACTAAGTCTAAAAAAAATTTTTTTTAAACTTTTTTCAATTTTACGCCCGTGGGATATACATTCTACCCACACACATTTGGAATTCTCCTGGGGTACCCTCACACATATTATTCCCTCATTTAGTGGATATTTTCACAAAAAAGTGAAATTTTTAAAAATCCAGAAAATTGGCTGAAAACAACTAAATATCTATGACTCATTGGGCGAATCGCTCTGGAACTGAAATCGGAACGCTCACTGACATTTGCCGTATCTGAAAGTCTGATAAACGCCGGAAAAATGAGTAAGTCGAAAAAATAATTTTTTTCAACTTTTTTCAATTTTACCGACGTGTGATATATATTCTACCCACACACATTTGGAACTCTCCTGGGGTACCCTCACACATATTATTCCCTCATTTAGTGGATATTTTCACAAAAAAGTGATATTTTCAAAAATCCAAAATATTGGCTGAAAACGACTAAATATCAATGACTCATTGGGCGAATCGCTCTGGAATTGAAATCGGAACGCTCACTGACATTTGCCCTATCTGAAAGTCTCATAAACGCCTGAAAAATGACTAAGTCCAAAAAAATTTTTTTTAAAACTTTTTTCAATTTTACCCCTGTGGGATATATATTCTACCCACACACATTTGGAACTCTCCTGGGGTACCCTCACACATATTATTCCCTCCTTTAGTGGATATTTTCACAAAAAAGTGAAATTTTCAAAAATCCAAAATAGTGGCTGAAAACGACTAAATATCAATGACTCATTGGGCGAATCGCTCTGGAACTGAAATCGGAACGCTCACTGACATTTGCCCTATCTGAAAGTCTGATAAACGCCGGAAAAATGACTAAGTCCCAAAAAAATTTTTTTCAACTTTTTTCAATTTTACGCCCGTGGGATATATATTCTACCCACACACATCTGGAACTCTCCTGGGGTACCCTCACACATATTATTCCCTCATTTAGTGGATATTTTCACAAAAAAGTGAAATTTTCAAAAATCCAAAATAGTGGCTGAAAATGACTAAATATCAATGACTCATAGGGCGAATCGCTCTGGAACTGAAATCGGAACGCTCACTGACATTTGCCCTATCTGAAAGTCTCATAAACGCCGGAAAAATGACTAAGTCCCAAAAAAATTTTTTTCAACTTTTTTCAATTTTACGCCCGTGGGATATATATTCTACCCACACACATCTGGAACTCTCCTGGGGTACCCTCACACATATTATTCCCTCATTTAGTGGATATTTTCACAAAAAAGTGAAATTTTCAAAAATCCAAAATAGTGGCTGAAAATGACTAAATATCAATGACTCATAGGGCGAATCGCTCTGGAACTGAAATCGGAACGCTCACTGACATTTGCCCTATCTGAAAGTCTCATAAACGCCGGAAAAATGACCAAGTCCAAAAAAAATTTTTTTTAAACTTTTTCCAATTTTACCCCTGTGGGATATATATTCTACCCACACACATTTGGAACTCTCCTGGGGTACCCTCACACATATTATTCCCTCATTTAGTGGATATTTTCACAAAAAAGTGAAATTTTAAAAAATCCAAAATAGTGGCTGAAAACGACTAAATATCAATGACTCATTGGGCGAATCGCTCTGGAACTGAAATCGGAACGCTCACTGACATTTGCCCTATGTGAAAGTCTGATGAACGCCGGAAAAATGACTAAGTCTAAAAAAAATTTTTTTTAAACTTTTTTCAATTTTACGCCCGTGGGATATATATTCTACCCACACACATTTGGAACTCTCCTGGGGTACCCTCACACATATTATTCCATCATTTAGTGGATATTTTCACAAAAAAGTGATATTTTCAAAAATCCAAAATATTGGCTGAAAACGACTAAATATCAATGACACATTGGGCGAATCGCTCTGGAACTGAAAACGGAACGCTCACTGACATTTGCCCTATCTGAAAGTCTCATAAACGCCGGAAAAATGACTAAGTCCCAAAAAATTTTTTTTAAAACTTTTTTCAATTTTACCCCTGTGGGATATATATTCTACCCACACACATTTGGAACTCTCCTGGGGTACCCTCACACATATTATTCCCTCATTTAGTGGATATTTTCACAAAAAAGTGACATTTTTAAAAATCCAGAAAATTGGCTGAAAACGACTAAATATCTATGACTCATTGGGCGAATCGCTCTGGAACTGAAATCGGAACGCTCACTGACATTTGCCGTATCTGAAAGTCTGATAAACGCCGGAAAAATGAGTAAGTCCAAAAAATAATTTTTTTCAACTTTTTTCAATTTTACCGACGTGTGATATATATTCTACCCACATACATTTGGAACTCTCCTGGGGTACCCTCACACATATTATTCCCTCATTTAGTGGATATTTTCACAAAAAAGTGATATTTTCAAAAATCCAAAATATTGGCTGAAAACGACTAAATATCAATGACTCATTGGGCGAATCGCTCTGGAACTGAAATCGGAACGCTCACTGACATTTGCCCTATGTGAAAGTCTGATAAACGCCGGAAAAATGACTAAGTCTAAAAAAAATTTTTTTTAAACTTTTTTCAATTTTACGCCCGTGGGATATACATTCTACCCACACACATTTGGAATTCTCCTGGGGTACCCTCACACATATTATTCCCTCATTTAGTGGATATTTTCACAAAAAAGTGAAATTTTCAAAAATCCAAAATAGTGGCTGAAAACGACTAAATATCAATGACTCATTGGGCGAATCGCTCTGGAACTGAAATCGGAACGCTCACTGACATTTGCCCTATGTGAAAGTCTGATAAACGCCGGAAAAATGACTAAGTCTAAAAAAAATTTTTTTTTAACTTTTTTCAATTTTACGCCCGTGGGATATACATTCTACCCACACACATTTGGAATTCTCCTGGGGTACCCTCACACATATTATTCCCTCATTTAGTGGATATTTTCACAAAAAAGTGAAATTTTTAAAAATCCAGAAAATTGGCTGAAAACAACTAAATATCTATGACTCATTGGGCGAATCGCTCTGGAACTGAAATCGGAACGCTCACTGACATTTGCCGTATCTGAAAGTCTGATAAACGCCGGAAAAATGAGTAAGTCCAAAAAATAATTTTTTTCAACTTTTTTCAATTTTACCGACGTGTGATATATTTTCTACCCACACACATTTGGAACTCTCCTGGGGTACCCTCACACATAATATTCCCTCATTTAGTGGATATTTTCACAAAAAAGTGAAATTTTTAAAAATCCAGAAAATTGGCTGAAAACTGCTAAATATCAATGACTCATTGGGCGAATCGCTCTGGAACTGAAATCGGAACGTTCACTGACATTTGCCCTATCTGAAAGTCTGATAAACGCCCGAAAAATGACTAAGTCCTAAAAAAAAATTTTTTCAACTTTTTTCAATTTTACCCCTCTGGGATATATATTCTACCCAAACACATTTGGAACTCTCCTGGGGTACCCTCACACATATTATTCCCTCATTTAGTGGATATTTTCACAAAAAAGTGAAATTTTCAAAAATCCAAAATATTGGCTGAAAACGACTAAATATCAATGACTCATTGGGCGAATCGCTCTGGAACTGAAATCGGAACGCCCACTGACATTTGCCCTATCTGAAAGTCTCATAAACGCCGGAAAAATGACTAAGTCCAAAAAAAATTTTTTTTAAACTTTTTTCAATTTTACCCCTGTGGGATATATATTCTACCCACACACATTTGGAACTCTCCTGGGGTACCCTCACACATATTATTCCCTCCTTTAGTGGATATTTTCACAAAAAAGTGAAATTTTCAAAAATCCAAAATAGTGGCTGAAAACGACTAAATATCAATGACTCATTGGGCGAATCGCTCTGGAACTGAAATCGGAACGCTCACTGACATTTGCCCTATCTGAAAGTCTGATAAACGCCGGAAAAATGACTAAGTCTAAAAAAAATTTTTTTTAAACTTTTTTCAATTTTACGCTCGTGGGATATATATTCTACCCACACACATTTGGAATTCTCCTGGGGTACCCTCACACATATTATTCCCTCATTTAGTGGATATTTTCACAAAAAAGTGAAATTTTCAAAAATCCAAAATATTGGCTGAAAACGACTAAATATCAATGACTCATTGGGCGAATCGCTCTGGAACTGAAATCGGAACGCTCACTGACATTTGCCCTATCTGAAAGTCTGATAAACGCCGGAAATATGACTAAGTCCCAAAAAAATTTTTTTTAAACTTTTTTCAATCTTACGCCCGTGGGATATATATTCTACCCAAACACATCTGGAACTCTCCTGGGGTACCCTCACACATATTATTCCCTCATTTAGTGGATATTTTCACAAAAAAGTGAAATTTTCAAAAATCCAAAATAGTGGCTGAAAACGACTAAATATCAATGACTCATAGGGCGAATCGCTCTGGAACTGAAATCGGAACGCTCACTGACATTTGCCCTATCTGAAAGTCTCATAAACGCCGGAAAAATGACTAAGTCCAAAATATAATTTTTTTAAACTTTTTTCAATTTTACCCCTGTGGGATATATATTCTACCCACACACATTTGGAACTCTCCTGGGGCACCTTCACACATATTATTCCCTCATTTAGTGGATATTTTCACAAAAAAGTGAAATTTTTAAAAATCCAGAAAATTGGCTGAAAACGACTAAATATCAATGACTCATTGGGCGAATCGCTCTGGAACTGAAATCGGAACGCTCACTGACATTTGCCGTATCTGAAAGTCTGATAAACGCCGGAAAAATGAGTAAGTCGAAAAAATAATTTTTTTCAACTTTTTTCAATTTTACCGACGTGTGATATATATTCTACCCACACACATTTGGAACTCTCCTGGGGTACCCTCACACATATTATTCCCTCATTTAGTGGATATTTTCACAAAAAAGTGATATTTTCAAAAATCCAAAATATTGGCTGAAAACGACTAAATATCAATGACTCATTGGGCGAATCGCTCTGGAATTGAAATCGGAACGCTCACTGACATTTGCCCTATCTGAAAGTCTCATAAACGCCTGAAAAATGACTAAGTCCAAAAAAATTTTTTTTAAAACTTTTTTCAATTTTACCCCTGTGGGATATATATTCTACCCACACACATTTGGAACTCTCCTGGGGTACCCTCACACATATTATTCCCTCCTTTAGTGGATATTTTCACAAAAAAGTGAAATTTTCAAAAATCCAAAATAGTGGCTGAAAACGACTAAATATCAATGACTCATTGGGCGAATCGCTCTGGAACTGAAATCGGAACGCTCACTGACATTTGCCCTATCTGAAAGTCTGATAAACGCCGGAAAAATGACTAAGTCCCAAAAAAATTTTTTTCAACTTTTTTCAATTTTACGCCCGTGGGATATATATTCTACCCACACACATCTGGAACTCTCCTGGGGTACCCTCACACATATTATTCCCTCATTTAGTGGATATTTTCACAAAAAAGTGAAATTTTCAAAAATCCAAAATAGTGGCTGAAAACGACTAAATATCAATGACTCATAGGGCGAATCGCTCTGGAACTGAAATCGGAACGCTCACTGACATTTGCCCTATCTGAAAGTCTCATAAACGCCGGAAAAATGACTAAGTCCAAAAAAAATTTTTTTTAAACTTTTTCCAATTTTACCCCTGTGGGATATATATTCTACCCACACACATTTGGAACTCTCCTGGGGTACCCTCACACATATTATTCCCTCATTTAGTGGATATTTTCACAAAAAAGTGAAATTTTAAAAAATCCAAAATAGTGGCTGAAAACGACTAAATATCAATGACTCATTGGGCGAATCGCTCTGGAACTGAAATCGGAACGCTCACTGACATTTGCCCTATGTGAAAATCTGATGAACGCCGGAAAAATGACTAAGTCTAAAAAAAATTTTTTTTAAACTTTTTTCAATTTTACGCCCGTGGGATATATATTCTACCCACACACATTTGGAACTCTCCTGGGGTACCCTCACACATATTATTCCATCATTTAGTGGATATTTTCACAAAAAAGTGATATTTTCAAAAATCCAAAATATTGGCTGAAAACGACTAAATATCAATGACTCATTGGGCGAATCGCTCTGGAACTGAAATCGGAACGCTCACTGACATTTGCCCTATCTGAAAGTCTCATAAACGCCGGAAAAATGACTAAGTCCCAAAAAATTTTTTTTAAAACTTTTTTCAATTTTACCCCTGTGGGATATATATTCTACCCACACACATTTGGAACTCTCCTGGGGTACCCTCACACATATTATTCCCTCATTTAGTGGATATTTTCACAAAAAAGTGACATTTTTAAAAATCCAGAAAATTGGCTGAAAACGACTAAATATCTATGACTCATTGGGCGAATCGCTCTGGAACTGAAATCGGAACGCTCACTGACATTTGCCGTATCTGAAAGTCTGATAAACGCCGGAAAAATGAGTAAGTCCAAAAAATAATTTTTTTCAACTTTTTTCAATTTTACCGACGTGTGATATATATTCTACCCACATACATTTGGAACTCTCCTGGGGTACCCTCACACATATTATTCCCTCATTTAGTGGATATTTTCACAAAAAAGTGATATTTTCAAAAATCCAAAATATTGGCTGAAAACGACTAAATATCAATGACTCATTGGGCGAATCGCTCTGGAACTGAAATCGGAACGCTCACTGACATTTGCCCTATCTGAAAGTCTCATAAACGCCGGAAAAATGACTAAGTCCAAAAAAAATTTTTTTAAAACTTTTTTCAATTTTACCCCTGTGGGATATATATTCTACCCACACACATTTGGAACTCTCCTGGGGTACCCTCACACATATTATTCCCTCCTTTAGTGGATATTTTCACAAAAAAGTGAAATTTTCAAAAATCCAAAATAGTGGCTGAAAACGACTAAATATCAATGACTCATTGGGCGAATCGCTCTGGAACTGAAATCGGAACGCTCACTGACATTTGCCCTATGTGAAAGTCTGATAAACGCCGGAAAAATGACTAAGTCTAAAAAAAATTTTTTTTAAACTTTTTTCAATTTTACGCCCGTGGGATATACATTCTACCCACACACATTTGGAATTCTCCTGGGGTACCCTCACACATATTATTCCCTCATTTAGTGGATATTTTCACAAAAAAGTGAAATTTTTAAAAATCCAGAAAATTGGCTGAAAACAACTAAATATCTATGACTCATTGGGCGAATCGCTCTGTAACTGAAATCGGAACGCTCACTGACATTTGCCGTATCTGAAAGTCTGATAAACGCCGGAAAAATGAGTAAGTCGAAAAAATAATTTTTTTCAACTTTTTTCAATTTTACCGACGTGTGATATATATTCTACCCACACACATTTGGAACTCTCCTGGGGTACCCTCACACATATTATTCCCTCATTTAGTGGATATTTTCACAAAAAAGTGATATTTTCAAAAATCCAAAATATTGGCTGAAAACGACTAAATATCAATGACTCATTGGGCGAATCGCTCTGGAACTGAAATCGGAACGCTCACTGACATTTGCCCTATCTGAAAGTCTCATAAACGCCGGAAAAATGACTAAGTCCCCAAAAAATTTTTTTTCAACTTTTTTCAATTTTACGCCCGTGGGATATATATTCTACCCACACACATCTGGAACTCTCCTGGGGTACCCTCACACATATTATTCCCTCATTTAGTGGATATTTTCACAAAAAAGTGACATTTTTAAAAATCCAGAAAATTGGCTGAAAACGACTAAATATCTATGACTCATTGGGCGAATCGCTCTGGAACTGAAATCGGAACGCTCACTGACATTTGCCGTATCTGAAAGTCTGATAAACGCCGGAAAAATGAGTAAGTCCAAAAAATAATTTTTTTCAACTTTTTTCAATTTTACCGACGTGTGATATATTTTCTACCCACACACATTTGGAACTCTCCTGGGGTACCCTCACACATATTATTCCCTCATTTAGTGGATATTTTCCCAAAAAAGTTATATTTTCAAAAATCCAAAATATTGGCTGAAAACGACTAAATATCAATGACTCATTGGGCGAATCGCTCTGGAACTGAAATCGGAACGCTCACTGACATTTGCCCTATGTGAAAGTCTGATAAACGCCGGAAAAATGACTAAGTCTAAAAAAAATTTTTTTTTAACTTTTTTCAATTTTACGCCCGTGGGATATACATTCTACCCACACACATTTGGAATTCTCCTGGGGTACCCTCACACATATTATTCCCTCATTTAGTGGATATTTTCACAAAAAAGTGAAATTTTTAAAAATCCAGAAAATTGGCTGAAAACAACTAAATATCTATGACTCATTGGGCGAATCGCTCTGGAACTGAAATCGGAACGCTCACTGACATTTGCCGTATCTGAAAGTCTGATAAACGCCGGAAAAATGAGTAAGTCCAAAAAATAATTTTTTTCAACTTTTTTCAATTTTACCGACGTGTGATATATTTTCTACCCACACACATTTGGAACTCTCCTGGGGTACCCTCACACATAATATTCCCTCATTTAGTGGATATTTTCACAAAAAAGTGAAATTTTTAAAAATCCAGAAAATTGGCTGAAAACTGCTAAATATCAATGACTCATTGGGCGAATCGCTCTGGAACTGAAATCGGAACGTTCACTGACATTTGCCCTATCTGAAAGTCTGATAAACGCCCGAAAAATGACTAAGTCCTAAAAAAAAATTTTTTCAACTTTTTTCAATTTTACCCCTCTGGGATATATATTCTACCCAAACACATTTGGAACTCTCCTGGGGTACCCTCACACATATTATTCCCTCATTTAGTGGATATTTTCACAAAAAAGTGAAATTTTCAAAAATCCAAAATATTGGCTGAAAACGACTAAATATCAATGACTCATTGGGCGAATCGCTCTGGAACTGAAATCGGAACGCCCACTGACATTTGCCCTATCTGAAAGTCTCATAAACGCCGGAAAAATGACTAAGTCCAAAAAAAATTTTTTTTAAACTTTTTTCAATTTTACCCCTGTGGGATATATATTCTACCCACACACATTTGGAACTCTCCTGGGGTACCCTCACACATATTATTCCCTCATTTAGTGGATATTTTCACAAAAAAGTGACATTTTTAAAAATCCAGAAAATTGGCTGAAAACGACTAAATATCTATGACTCATTGGGCGAATCGCTCTGGAACTGAAATCGGAACGCTCACTGACATTTGCCGTATCTGAAAGTCTGATAAACGCCGGAAAAATGAGTAAGTCCAAAAAATAATTTTTTTCAACTTTTTTCAATTTTACCGACGTGTGATATATATTCTACCCACATACATTTGGAACTCTCCTGGGGTACCCTCACACATATTATTCCCTCATTTAGTGGATATTTTCACAAAAAAGTGATATTTTCAAAAATCCAAAATATTGGCTGAAAACGACTAAATATCAATGACTCATTGGGCGAATCGCTCTGGAACTGAAATCGGAACGCTCACTGACATTTGCCCTATCTGAAAGTCTGATAAACGCCGGAAAAATGACTAAGTCTAAAAAAAATTTTTTTTAAACTTTTTTCAATTTTACGCCCGTGGGATATACATTCTACCCACACACATTTGGAATTCTCCTGGGGTACCCTCACACATATTATTCCCTCATTTAGTGGATATTTTCACAAAAAAGTGAAATTTTTAAAAATCCAGAAAATTGGCTGAAAACAACTAAATATCTATGACTCATTGGGCGAATCGCTCTGTAACTGAAATCGGAACGCTCACTGACATTTGCCGTATCTGAAAGTCTGATAAACGCCGGAAAAATGAGTAAGTCGAAAAAATAATTTTTTTCAACTTTTTTCAATTTTACCGACGTGTGATATATATTCTACCCACACACATTTGGAACTCTCCTGGGGTACCCTCACACATATTATTCCCTCATTTAGTGGATATTTTCACAAAAAAGTGATATTTTCAAAAATCCAAAATATTGGCTGAAAACGACTAAATATCAATGACTCATTGGGCGAATCGCTCTGGAACTGAAATCGGAACGCTCACTGACATTTGCCCTATCTGAAAGTCTCATAAACGCCGGAAAAATGACTAAGTCCCCAAAAAAATTTTTTTCAACTTTTTTCAATTTTACGCCCGTGGGATATATATTCTACCCACACACATCTGGAACTCTCCTGGGGTACCCTCACACATATTATTCCCTCATTTAGTGGATATTTTCACAAAAAAGTGACATTTTTAAAAATCCAGAAAATTGGCTGAAAACGACTAAATATCTATGACTCATTGGGCGAATCGCTCTGGAACTGAAATCGGAACGCTCACTGACATTTGCCGTATCTGAAAGTCTGATAAACGCCGGAAAAATGAGTAAGTCCAAAAAATAATTTTTTTCAACTTTTTTCAATTTTACCGACGTGTGATATATTTTCTACCCACACACATTTGGAACTCTCCTGGGGTACCCTCACACATATTATTCCCTCATTTAGTGGATATTTTCACAAAAAAGTGATATTTTCAAAAATCCAAAATATTGGCTGAAAACGACTAAATATCAATGACTCATTGGGCGAATCGCTCTGGAACTGAAATCGGAACGCTCACTGACATTTGCCCTATGTGAAAGTCTGATAAACGCCGGAAAAATGACTAAGTCTAAAAAAAATTTTTTTTTAACTTTTTTCAATTTTACGCCCGTGGGATATACATTCTACCCACACACATTTGGAATTCTCCTGGGGTACCCTCACACATATTATTCCCTCATTTAGTGGATATTTTCACAAAAAAGTGAAATTTTTAAAAATCCAGAAAATTGGCTGAAAACAACTAAATATCTATGACTCATTGGGCGAATCACTCTGGAACTGAAATCGGAACGCTCACTGACATTTGCCGTATCTGAAAGTCTGATAAACGCCGGAAAAATGAGTAAGTCCAAAAAATAATTTTTTTCAACTTTTTTCAATTTTACCGACGTGTGATATATTTTCTACCCACACACATTTGGAACTCTCCTGGGGTACCCTCACACATATTATTCCCTCATTTAGTGGATATTTTCACAAAAAAGTGATATTTTAAAAAATCCAAAATATTGGCTGAAAACGACTAAATATCAATGACTCATTGGGCGAATCGCTCTGGAACTGAAATCGGAACGTTCACTGACATTTGCCCTATCTGAAAGTCTGATAAACGCCCGAAAAATGACTAAGCCCTAAAAAAAAATTTTTTCAACTGTTTTCAATTTTACCCCTCTGGGATATATATTCTACCCACACACATTTGGAACTCTCCTGGGGTACCCTCACACATATTATTCCCTCATTTAGTGGATATTTTCACAAAAAAGTGAAATTTTCAAAAATCCAAAATATTGGCTGAAAACGACTAAATATCAATGACTCATTGGGCGAATCGCTCTGGAACTGAAATCGGAACGCCCACTGACATTTGCCCTATCTGAAAGTCTCATAAACGCCGGAAAAATGACTAAGTCCAAAAAAAATTTTTTTTAAACTTTTTTCAATTTTACCGCTGTGGGATATATATTCTACCCACACACATTTGGAACTCTCCTGGGGTACCCTCACACATATTATTCCCTCATTTAATGGATATTTTCACAAAAAAGTGAAATTTTCAAAAATCCAAAATAGTAGCTGAAAACGACTAAATATCAATGACTCATTGGGCGAATCGCTCTGGAACTGAAATCGGAACGCTCACTGACATTTGCCCTATGTGAAAGTCTGATAAACGCCGGAAAAATGACTAAGTCTAAAAAAATTTTTTTTTCAACTTTTTTCTATTTTACGCCCGTGGGATATATATTCTACCCACACACATTTGGAATTCTCCTGGGGTACCCTCACACATATTATTCCCTCATTTAGTGGATATTTTCACAAAAAAGTGAAATTTTTAAAAATCCAGAAAATTGGCTGAAAACGACTAAATATCTATGACTCATTGGGCGAATCGCTCTGGAACTGAAATCGGAACGCTCACTGACATTTGCCGTATCTGAAAGTCTGATAAACGCCGGAAAAATGACTAAGTCCAAAAAAAAATTTTTTTCAACTTTTTTCAATTTTACCCCCGTGGGATATATATTCTACCCACACACATCTGGAACTCTCCTGGGGTACCCTCACACATATTATTCCCTCATTTAGTGGATATTTTCACAAAAAAGTGAAATTTTTAAAAATCCAGAAAATTGGCTGAAAACGTCTAAATATCAATGACTCATTGGGCGAATCGCTCTGGAACTGAAATCGGAACGCTCACTGACATTTGCCCTATCTGAAAGTCTGATAAACGCCCGAAAAATGACTAAGTCCTAAAAAAAAAATTTTCAACTTTTTTCAATTTTACCCCTGTGGGATATATATTCTACCCACACACATTTGGAACTCTCCTGGGGTACCCTCACACATATTATTCCCTCATTTAGTGGATATTTTCACAAAAAAGTGAAATTTTCAAAAATCCAAAATAGTAGCTGAAAACGACTAAATATCAATGACTCATTGGGCGAATCGCTCTGGAACTGAAATCGGAACACTCACTGACATTTGCCCTATGTGAAAGTCTGATAAACGCCGGAAAAATGACTAAGTCCAAAAAAAAAAAATTTTTTCAACTTTTTTCAATTTTACCCCCGTGGGATATATATTCTACCCACACACATTTGGAACTCTCCTGGGGTACCCTCACACATATTATTCCCTCATTTAGTGGATATTTTCACAAAAAAGTGAAATTTTCAAAAATCCAAAATAGTAGCTGAAAACGACTATATGTCAATGACTCATTGGGCGAATCGCTCTGGAACTGAAATCGGAACGCTCACTGACATTTGCCCTATGTGAAAGTCTGATAAACGCCGGAAAAATGACTAAGTCTAAAAAAAATTTTTTTTAAACTTTTTTCTATTTTACGCCCGTGGGATATATATTCTACCCACACACATTTGGAATTCTCCTGGGGTACCCTCACACATATTATTCCCGCATTTAGTGGATATTTTCACAAAAAAGTGAAATTTTTAAAAATCCAGAAAATTGGCTGAAAACGACTAAATATCTATGACTCATTGGGCGAATCGCTCTGTAACTGAAATCGGAATGCTCACTGACATTTGCCGTATCTGAAAGTCTGATAAACGCCGGAAAAATGACTAAGTCCAAAAAAAATTTTTTTTAAACTTTTTTCAATTTTACCCCTGTGGGATATATATTCTACCCACACACATTTGGAACTCTCCTGGGGCACCCTCACACATATTATTCCCTCATTTAGTGGATATTTTCACAAAAAAGTGAAATTTTTAAAAATCCAGAAAATTGGCTGAAAACGACTAAATATCAATGACTCATTGGGCGAATCGCTCTGGAACTGAAATCGGAACGCTCACTGACATTTGCCCTATCTGAAAGTCTGATAAACGCCCGAAAAATGACTAAGTCCTAAAAAAAAATTTTTCAACTTTTTTCAATTTTACCCCTGTGGGATATATATTCTACCCACACACATTTGGAACTCTCCTGGGGTACCCTCACACATATTATTCCCTCATTTAGTGGATATTTTCACAAAAAAGTGAAATTTTCAAAAATCCAAAATATTGGCTGAAAACGACTAAATATCAGTGACTCATTGGGCGAATCGCTCTGGAACTGAAATCGGAACGCTCACTGACATTTGCCCTATCTGAAAGTCTGATAAACGCCGGAAAAGCGACTAAGTCCAAAAAAAAAAAATTTTTTCAACTTTTTCCAATTTTACCGTCGTGGGATATATATTCTACCCACACACATTTGGAACTCTCCTGGGGTACCCTCACACATATTATTCCCTCATTTGGTGGATATTTTCACAAAAAAGTGAAATTTTCAATAATCCAAAATATTGGCTGAAAACTACTAAATATCAATGACTCATTGGGCGAATCGCTCTGGAACTGAAATCGGAACGCTCACTGACATTTGCCCTATCTGAAAGTCTGATAAACGCCGGAAAAATGACTAAGTCCAAAAAAAATTTTTTTTCAACTTTTTTCAATTTAACCCTGTGGGATATATATTCTACCCACACACATTTGGAACTCTCCTGGGGTACCCTCACACATATTATTCCCTCATTTAGTGGATATTTTCACAAAAAAGTGAAATTTTTAAAAATCCAGAAAATTGGCTGAAAACGACTAAATATCTATGACTCATTGGGCGAATCGCTCTGGAACTGAAATCGGAACGCTCACTGACATTTGCCGTATCTGAAAGTCTCATAAACGCCGGAAAAATGACTAAGTCCAAAAAAAAATTTTTTCAACTTTTTTCAATTTTACCCCTCTGGGATATATATTCTACCCACACACATTTGGAACTCTCCTGGGGTACCCTCACACATATTATTCCCTCATTTAGTGGATATTTTCACAAAAAAGAGAAATTTTCAAAAATCCAAAATAGTAGCTGAAAACGACTATATATCAATGACTCATTGGGCGAATCGCTCTGGAACTGAAATCGGAATGCTCACTGACATTTCCCCTATCTTAAAGTCTGATAAACGCCGGAAAAATGACTAAGTCCAAAAAAAATTTTTTTTCAACTTTTTTCAATTTTACCCCCGTGGGATATATATTCTACCCACACACATTTGGAACTCTCCTGAGGTACCCTCACGCATATTATTCCCTCATTTAGTGGATATTTTCACAAAAAAGTGATATTTTCAAAAATCCAAAATATTGGCTGAAAACGACTAAATATCAATGACTCATTGGGCGTATCGCTCTGGAACTGAAATCGGAACGCTCACTGACATTTGCCCTATCTGAAAGTCTGATAAACGCCGGAAAAATAACAGTCCAAAAATTTTTTTTTTTTAACTTTTTTCAATTTTACCCCTGTGGTATATATATTCTACCCACACACATTTGGAACTCTCCTGGGGTACCCTCACACATATTATTCCCTCATTTAGTGGATATTTTCACAAAAAAGGGAAATTTTTAAAAATCCAGAAAATTGGCTGAAAATGACTAAATGTCAATGACTCATTGGGCGAATCGCTCTGGAACTGAAATCGGAATGCTCACTGACATTTCCCTATCTGAAAGTCTGATAAACGCCGGAAAAATGACAGTCCAAAAAAATTTTTTTTTTAACTTTTTTCAATTTTACCCCTGTGGTATATATATTCTACCCACACACATTTGGAACTCTCCTGGGGTACCCTCACACATATTATTCCCTCATTTAGTGGATATTTTCACAAAAAAGTGAAATTTTCAAAAATCCAAAATATTGGCTGAAAACGACTAAATATCAAGGACTCAATGGGCGAATCGCTCTGGAACTGAAATCGGAACGCTCACTGACATTTGCCCTATCTGAAAGTCTGATAAACGCCGGAAAAATGACTAAGTCCAAAAAAAAAAATTTTTTTCAACTTTTTCCAATTTTACCCCCGTGGGATATATATTCTACCCACACACATTGGGAAGTCTCGTGGGGTACCCTCACACATATTATTCCCTCATTTAGTGGATATTCTCACAAAAAAGTGAAATTTTCAAAAATCCAAAATAGTTGCTGAAAACGACTAAATATCAATGACTCATTGGGCGAATCGCTCTGGAACTGAAATCGGAACGCTCACTGACATTTGCCCTATCTGAAAGTCTGATAAACGCCGGAAAAATGACAGTCCAAAAATTTTTTTTTTTTAACTTTTTTCAATTTTACCCCTGTGGTATATATATTCTACCCACACACATTTGGAACTCTCCTGGGGTACCCTCACACATATTATTGCCTCATTTAGTGGATATTTTCACAAAAAAGTGAAATTTTCAAAAATCCAAAATATTGGCTGAAAACGACTAAATATCAATGACTCATTGGGCGAATCGCTCTTGGAATTGAAATCGGAACGCTCACTGACATATGCCCTATCTGAAAGTCTGATAAACGCCGGAAAAGCGACTAAGTCCAGAAAAAAAAAATTTTTTCAACTTTTTCCAATTTTACCCCCGTGGGATATATATTCTACCCACACACATTTGGAACTCTCCTGGGGTACCCTCACACATATTATTCCCTCATTTAGTGGATATTTTCACAAAAAAGTGAAATTTTCAAAAATCCAAAATATTGGCTGAAAACGACTAAATATCAATGACTCATTGGGCGAATCGCTCTGGAACTGAAATCGGAACGCTCACTGACATTTGCCCTATCTGAAAGTGTGATAAACGCCGGAAAAATGACTAAGTCCAAAAAAAAAATTTTTTTTCAACTTTTTCCAATTTTACCCCCGTGGGATATATATTCTACCCACACACATTGGGAAGTCTCGTGGGGTACCCTCACACATATTACTCCCTCATTTAGTGGATATTCTCACAAAAAAGTGAAATTTTCAAAAATCCAAAATAGTTGCTGAAAACGACTAAATATCAATGACTCATTGGGCGAATCGCTCTGGAACTGAAATCGGAACGCTCACTGACATTTGCCCTATCTGAAAGTCTGATAAACGCCGGAAAAATGACAGTCCAAAAAATGTTTTTTTTTAACATTTTTTTAAATTTTACCCCCGTGTGATATATATTCTACCCACACACATTTGGAACTCTCCTGGGGTACCCTCACACATATTATTCCCTCATTTAGTGGATATTTTCACAAAAAAGTGAAATTTTCAAAAATCCATAAAATTGGCTGAAAACGACTAAATATCAAGGACTCATTGGGCGAATCGCTCTGGAACTGAAATCGGAATGCTCACTGACATTTCCCCTATCTGAAAGTCTGATAAACGCCGGAAAAATGACTAAGTCCAAAAATAAAATTTTTTCAACTTTTTTCAATTTTACCCCCGTGGGATATAAATTCTACCCACACACATTTGGAACTCTCCTGGGGTACCCTCACACATATTATTCCCTCATTTAGTGGATATTTTCACAAAAAAGTTAAATTTTCAAAAATCCAAAAGATTGGCTGAAAACGACTAAATATCAAGGACTCATTGGGCGAATCGCTCTGGAACTGAAATCGGAATGCTCACTGACATTTGCCCTTTCTGACAGTCTGATAAACGCCGGAAAAATGACTAAGTCCAAAAAAAAAAATTTTTCAATTTTTTTTCAATTTTTTCCCCCGTTGGATATATATTCTACCCACACACATTTGGAACTCTCTTGGGGTACCCTCACACATATTATTCCCTCATTTAGTGGATATTTTCACAAAAAAGTGAAATTTTCAAAAATCCAGAAAATTGGCTGAAAATGACTAAATATCAAGGACTCATTGGGCGAATCGCTCTGGAACTGAGATCGTAATGCTCACTGACATTTGCCCTTTCTGAAAGTCTGATAAACGCCGAAAAAATGACTAAGTCCAAAAAAAAAAATGTTTAAACTTTTTCCAATTTTACCCCCGTGGGATATATATTCTACCCACACACATTTGGAACTCTCCTGAGGTACCCTCCCACATATTATTCCCTCATTTAGTGGATATTTTCACAAAAAAGTGAAATTTTCAAAAATCCAGAAAATTGGCTGAAAACGACTAAATATCAAGGACTCATTGGGCGAATCGCTCTGGAACTGAAAACGGAATGCTCACTGACATTTCCCCTATCTGAAATCTGATAAACACCGGAAAAATTACTAAGTCTAAAAAAAAAAAATGTTTCAATTTTTTTCAATTTTACCCCCGTGGGATATATATTCTACCCACACACATTTGGAACTCTCCTGGGGTACCCTCACACATATTATTCCCTCGTTTAGAGGATATTTTCACAAAAAAGTGAAATGTTCAAAAATCTAGAAAATTGGCTGAAAATGACAAAATATCAAGGACTCATTGGGCGAATCGCTCTGGAACTGAAATCGGAATGCTCACTGACATTTCCCCTATCTGAAAGTCTGATAAACGCCGGAAAAATGACTAAGTCCAAAAGAAAAAAGTTTTCAATTTTTTTCAATTTTACCCCCGTGGGATATATATTCTACCCACACACATTTGGAACTCTCCTGGGGTACCCTCACACATATTATTCCCTCATTTAGTGGATATTTTCACAAAAAAGTGAAATTTTGAAAAATCCAGAAAATTGGCTGAAAACGACTAAATATCAAGGACTCATTGGGCGAACCGCTCTGGAACTGAAATCGGAAGGCTCACTTACATTTCCCCTATCTGAAAGTCTGATAAACGCCGGAAAAATGACTAAGTCCAAAAAAAAAAGTTTTCAATTTTTTTTCAATTTTTTCCCCCGTGGGATATATATTCTACCCACACACATTTGGAACTCTCCTGGGGTACCCTCACACATATTATTCCCTCAATTAGTGGATATTTTCACAAAAAAGTGAAATTTTCAAAAATCCAGAAAATTGGCTGAAAATGACTAAATATCAAGGACTCATTGGGCGAATCGCTCTGGAACTGAGATCGGAATGCTCACTGACATTTGCCCTTTCTGAAAGTCTGATAAACGCCGAAAAAATGACTAAGTCCAAAAAAAAAAAAAGTTTCAATTTTTTTAAATTTTACCCCCGTGGGATATATATTCTACCCACACACATTTGGAACTCTCCTGGGGTACCCTCACACATATTATTCACTCATTTAGTGGATATTTTCACAAAAAAGTTAAATTTTCAAAAATCAAAAAAATTGGCTGAAAACGAATAAATATCAAGGACTCATTGGGCGAATCGCTCTAGAACTGAAATCGGAATGCTCACTGACATTTCCCCTATCTGAAAGTCTGATAAACGCCGGAAAAATGACTAAGTCCAAAAAAAAAATGTTTTCAATTTTTTTCAATTTTACCCCCGTGGGATATATATTCTACCCACACACATTTGGAACTCTCCTGGGGTACCCTCACACATATTATTCCCTCATTTAGAGGATATTTTCACAAAAAAGTGAAATTTTCAAAAATCCAGAAAATTGGCTGAAAATGACAAAATATCAAGGACTCATTGGGCGAATCGCTCTGGAACTGAAATGGGAATTCTCACTGACATTTGACCTATCTCAAAGTCTGATAAACGCCGGAAAAATGACTAAGTCCAAAAAAAAAAAATGTTTCAATTTTTTTAAATTTTACCCCCGTGGGATATATATTCTACCCACACACATTTGGAACTCTCCTGGGGCACCCTCACACATATTATTCCCTCATTTATTGGATATTTTCACAAAAAAGTGAATTTTTCAAAAATCCAGAAAATTTGCTGAAAATGACTAAATATCAAGGACTCATTGGGCGAATCGCTCTGGAACTGAAATCGGAATGCTCACTGACATTTGACCTATCTGAAAGTCTGATAAACGCCGGAAAAATGACTAAGTCCAAAAAAAAAAAATGTTTCAATTTTTTTCAATTTTACCCCCGTGGGATATATATTCTACCCACACACATTTGGAACTTTCCTGGGGTACCCTCACAAATATTATTCCCTCATTTAGTGGATATTTTCACAAAAAAGTGAAATTTTGAAAAATCCAGAAAATTGGCTTAAAACGACTAAATATCAAGGACTCATTGGGCGAATCTCTCTGGAACTGAAATCGGAATGCTCACTGACATTTCCCCTACCTGAAAGTCTGATAAACGCCGGAAAAATGACTAAGTCCAAAAAAAAAAGTTTTCAATTTTTTTCAATTTTACCCCGTGGGATATATATTCTACCCACACACATTTGGAACTCTCCTGGGGTACCCTCACACATATTATTCCCTCATTTAGAGGATATTTTCACAAAAAAGTGAAATTTTCAAAAATCCAGAAAATTGGCTGAAAATGACAAAATATCAAGGACTCATTGGGCGAATCGCTCTGGAACTGAAATCGGAATGCTCACTGACATTTCCCCTATCTGAAAGTCTGATAAACGCCGGAAAAATGACTAAGTCCAAAAAAAAAAAGTTTTCAATTTTTTTCAATTTTACCCCCGTGGGATATATATTCTACCCACACACATTTGGAACTCTCCTGGGGTACCCTCACATATATTATTCCCTCATTTAGTGGATATTTTCACAAAAAAGTGAAATTTTGAAAAATCCAGAAAATTGGCTGAAAACGACTAAATATCAAGGACTGATTGGGCGAATCGCTCTGAAACTGAAATCGGAATGCTCACTGACATTTCCCATATCTGAAAGTCTGATAAACGCCGGAAAAATGACTAAGTCCAAAAAAAAAAGTTTTCAATTTTTTTCAATTTTACCCCGTGGGATATACATTCTACCCACACACATTTGGAACTCTCCTGGGGTACCCTCACACATATTATTTCCTCATTTAGTGGATATTTTCACAAAAAAGTGAATTTTTCAAAAATCCAGAATATTGGCTGAAAATGACTAAATATCAAGGACTCATTGGGCGAATCGCTCTGGAACTGAAATCGGAATGCTCACTGACATTTGACCTATCTCAAAGTCTGATAAACGCCGGAAAAATGACTAAGTCCAAAAAAAAAAAATGTTTCAATTTTTTTAAATTTTACCCCCGTGGGATATATATTCTACTCACACACATTTGGAACTCTCCTGGGGTACCCTCCCACATTTTATTCCCTCATTTAGTGGATATTTTCACAAAAAAGTGAAATTTTCAAAAATCCAGAAAATTGGCTGAAAACGACTAAATATCAAGGACTCATTGGGCGAATCGCTCTGGAACTGAAAACGGAATGCTCACTGACATTTCCCCTATCTGAAATCTGATAAACACCGGAAAAATGACTAAGTCTAAAAAAAAAAAAAGATTCAATTTTTTTAAATTTTACCCCCGTGGGATATATATTCTACCCACACACATTTGGAACTCTCCTGGAGTACCCTCACACATATTATTCCCTCATTTAGAGGATATTTTCACAAAAAAGTGAAATTTTCAAAAATCCAGAAAATTGGCTGAAAATGACAAAATATCAAGGACTCATTGGGCGAATCGCTCTGGAACTGAAATCGGAATGCTCACTGACAATTCCCCTATCTGAAAGTCTGATAAACGCCGGAAAAATGACTAAGTCCAAAAAAAAAAGTTTTCAATTTTTTTCAATTTTACCCCCGTGGGATATATATTCTACCCACACACATTTGGAACTCTCCTGGGGTACCCTCACATATATTATTCCCTCATTTAGTGGATATTTTCACAAAAAAGTGAAATTTTCAAAAATCCAGAAAATTGGCTGAAAACGACTAAATATCAAGGACTCATTGGGCGAATCGCTCTGGAACTGAAATGGGAATGCTCACTGACATTTGACCTATCTCAAAGTCTGATAAACGCCGGAAAAATGACTAAGTCCAAAAAAAAAAAATGTTTCAATTTTTTTAAATTTTACCCCCGTGGGATATATATTCTACCCACACACATTTGGAACTCTCCTGGGGTACCCTCACACATATTATTCCCTCATTTATTGGATATTTTCACAAAAAAGTGAATTTTTCAAAAATCCAGAAAATTGGCTGAAAATGACTAAATATCAAGGACTCATTGGGCGAATCGCTCTGGAACTGAAATCGGAATGCTCACTGACATTTGACCTATCTGAAAGTCTGATAAACGCCGGAAAAATGACTAAGTCCAAAAAAAAAAAATGTTTCAATTTTTTTCAATTTTACCCCCTTGGGATATATATTCTACCCACACACATTTGGAACTCTCCTAGGGTACCCTTACACATATTATTCCCTCATTTAGTGGATATTTTCACAAAAAAGTGAAATTTTCAAAAATACAAAATATTTCCTGAAAACGACTAAATATCAAGGACTCATTGGGCGAATCGCTCTGGAACTGAAATCATAACGCTCACTGACATTTCCCCTATCTGAAAGTCTGATAAACGCCGGAAAAATGACTAAGTCCAAAAAAAAAAGTTTTTCATTTTTTTTCAATTTTACCCCCGTGGGATATATATTCTACCCACACACATTTGGAACTCTCCTGAGGTACCCTCCCACATATTATTCCCTCATTTAGTGGATATTTTCACAAAAAAGTGAAATTTTCAAAAATCCAGAAAATTGGCTGAAAACGACTAAATATCAAGGACTCATTGGGCGAATCGCTCTGGAACTGAAATCATAACGCTCACTGACATTTGCCCTTTCTGAAAGTCTGATAAACGCCGAAAAAATGACTAAGTCCAAAAAAAAAAAAATGTTTCAATTTTTTTCAATTTTACCCCCGTGGGATATATATTCTACCCAAACACATTTGGAACTTTCCTGGGGTACCCTCACACATATTATTCCCTCATTTAGTGGATATTTTCACAAAAAAGTGAAATTTTGAAAAATCCAGAAAATTGGCTGAAAACGACTAATTATCAAGGACTGATTGGGCGAATCGCTCTGAAACTGAAATCGGAATGCTCACTGACATTTCCCATATCTGAAAGTCTGATAAACGCCGGAAAAATGACTAAGTCCAAAAAAAAAAGTTTTCAATTTTTTTCAATTTTACCCCGTGGGATATACATTCTACCCACACACATTTGGAACTCTCCTGGGGTACCCTCACACATATTATTTCCTCATTTAGTGGATATTTTCACAAAAAAGTGAATTTTTCAAAAATCCAGAAAATTGGCTGAAAATGACTAAATATCAAGGACTCATTGGGCGAATCGCTCTGGAACTGAAATCGGAATGCTCACTGACATTTGCCCTTTCTGACAGTCTGATAAATGCCGGAAAAATGACTAAGTCCAAAAAAAAAAATTTTTCACTTTTTTTTCAATTTTTTCCCCCGTGGGATATATATTCTACCCACACACATTTGGAACTCTCCTGGGGTACCCTCACACATATTATTCCCTCATTTAGTGGATATTTTCACAAAAAAGTGAAATTTTGAAAAATCCAGAAAATTGGCTGAAAATGACTAAATATCAAGGACTCATTGGGCGAATCGCTCTGGAACTGAAATCGGAATGCTCACTGACATTTGACCTATCTCAAAGTCTGATAAACGCCGGAAAAATGACTAAGTCCAAAAAAAAAAAAATGTTAAACTTTTTTCAATTTTACCCCCGTGGGATATATATTCCACCCAAACACATTCGGAACTCTCCTGGGGTACCCTCACACATATTATTCCCTCATTTAGTGGATATTTTCACAAAAAAGTGAAATTATCAAAAATCAAGAAAATTGGCTGAAAACGACTAAATATCAAGGACTCATTGGGCGAATCGCTCTGGAACTGAAAACGGAATGCTCACTGACATTTCCCCTATCTGAAATCTGATAAACACCGGAAAAATGAATAAGTCTAAAAAAAAAAAATGTTTCAATTTTTTTCAATTTTACCCCCGTGGGATACATATTCTACCCACACACATTTGGAACTCTCCTGGGGTACCCTCACACATATTACTCCCTCGTTTAGAGGATATTTTCACAAAAAAGTGAAATGTTCAAAAATCTAGAAAATTGGCTGAAAATGACAAAATATCAAGGACTCATTGGGCGAATCGCTCTGGAACTGAAATCGGAATGCTCACTGACATTTCCCCTATCTGAAAGTCTGATAAACGCCGGAAAAATGACTAAGTCCAAAAAAAAAAAGTTTTCAATTTTACCCCCGTGGGATATATATTCTACCCACACACATTTGGAACTCTCCTGGAGTACCCTCACACATATTATTCCCTCATTTAGAGGATATTTTCACAAAAAAGTGAAATTTTCAAAAATCCAGAAAATTGGCTGAAAATGACAAAATATCAAGGACTCATTGGGCGAATCGCTCTGGAACTGAAATCGGAATGCTCACTGACAATTCCCCTATCTGAAAGTCTGATAAACGCCGGAAAAATGACTAAGTCCAAAAAAAAAAGTTTTCAATTTTTTTCAATTTTACCCCCGTGGGATATATATTCTACCCACACACATTTGGAACTCTCCTGGGGTACCCTCACATATATTATTCCCTCATTTAGTGGATATTTTCACAAAAAAGTGAAATTTTCAAAAATCCAGAAAATTGGCTGAAAACGACTAAATATCAAGGACTCATTGGGCGAATCGCTCTGGAACTGAAATGGGAATGCTCACTGACATTTGACCTATCTCAAAGTCTGATAAACGCCGGAAAAATGACTAAGTCCAAAAAAAAAAAATGTTTCAATTTTTTTAAATTTTACCCCCGTGGGATATATATTCTACCCACACACATTTGGAACTCTCCTGGGGTACCCTCACACATATTATTCCCTCATTTATTGGATATTTTCACAAAAAAGTGAATTTTTCAAAAATCCAGAAAATTGGCTGAAAATGACTAAATATCAAGGACTCATTGGGCGAATCGCTCTGGAACTGAAATCGGAATGCTCACTGACATTTGACCTATCTGAAAGTCTGATAAACGCCGGAAAAATGACTAAGTCCAAAAAAAAAAAATGTTTCAATTTTTTTCAATTTTACCCCCTTGGGATATATATTCTACCCACACACATTTGGAACTCTCCTAGGGTACCCTTACACATATTATTCCCTCATTTAGTGGATATTTTCACAAAAAAGTGAAATTTTCAAAAATACTAAATATTTCCTGAAAACGACTAAATATCAAGGACTCATTGGGCGAATCGCTCTGGAACTGAAATCATAACGCTCACTGACATTTCCCCTATCTGAAAGTCTGATAAACGCCGGAAAAATGACTAAGTCCAAAAAAAAAAGTTTTCAATTTTTTTCAATTTTACCCCGTGGGATATATATTCTACCCACACACATTTGGAACTCTCCTGGGGTACCCTCACACATATTATTTCCTCATTTAGTGGATATTTTCACAAAAAAGTGAATTTTTCAAAAATCCAGAAAATTGGCTGAAAATGACTAAATATCAAGGACTGATTGGGCGAATCGCTCTGAAACTGAAATCGGAATGCTCACTGACATTTCCCATATCTGAAAGTCTGATAAACGCCGGAAAAATGACTAAGTCCAAAAAAAAAAGTTTTCAATTTTTTTCAATTTTACCCCGTGGGATATACATTCTACCCACACACATTTGGAACTCTCCTGGGGTACCCTCCCACATATTATTCCCTCATTTAGTGGATATTTTCACAAAAAAGTGAAATTTTCAAAAATCCAAAAAAGTGGCTGAAAACGACTAAATATCAAGGACTCATTGGGCGAATCGCTCTAGAACTGAAATCGGAATGCTCACTGACATTTCCCCGATCTGAAAGTCTGATAAACGCCGGAAAAATGACTAAGTCCAAAAAAAAAAATTTTTCATTTTTTTTCAATTTTACCCCCGTGGGATATATATTCTACCCACACACATTTGGAACTCTCCTGAGGTACCCTCCCACATATTATTCCCTCATTTAGTGGATATTTTCACAAAAAAGTGAAATTTTCAAAAATCCAGAAAATTGGCTGAAAACGACTAAATATCAAGGACTCATTGGGCGAATCGCTCTGGAACTGAAAACGGAATGCTCACTGACATTTCCCCTATCTGAAATCTGATAAACACCGGAAAAATTACTAAGTCTAAAAAAAAAAAATGTTTCAATTTTTTTCAATTTTACCCCCGTGGGATATATATTCTACCCACACACATTTGGAACTCTCCTGGGGTACCCTCACACATATTATTCCCTCGTTTAGAGGATATTTTCACAAAAAAGTGAAATGTTCAAAAATCTAGAAAATTGGCTGAAAACGACTAAATATCAAGGACTCATTGGGCGAATCGCTCTGGAACTGAAATCGGAAGGCTCACTTACATTTCCCCTATCTGAAAGTCTGATAAACGCCGGAAAAATGACTAAGTCCAAAAAAAAAAGTTTTCAATTTTTTTTCAATTTTTTCCCCCGTGGGATATATATTCTACCCACACACATTTGGAACTCTCCTGGGGTACCCTCACACATATTATTCCCTCAATTAGTGGATATTTTCACAAAAAAGTGAAATTTTCAAAAATCCAGAAAATTGGCTGAAAATGACTAAATATCAAGGACTCATTGGGCGAATCGCTCTGGAACTGAGATCGGAATGCTCACTGACATTTGCCCTTTCTGAAAGTCTGATAAACGCCGAAAAAATGACTAAGTCCAAAAAAAAAAAAAGTTTCAATTTTTTTAAATTTTACCCCCGTGGGATATATATTCTACCCACACACATTTGGAACTCTCCTGGGGTACCCTCACACATATTATTCACTCATTTAGTGGATATTTTCACAAAAAAGTTAAATTTTCAAAAATCAAAAAAATTGGCTGAAAACGAATAAATATCAAGGACTCATTGGGCGAATCGCTCTAGAACTGAAATCGGAATGCTCACTGACATTTCCCCTATCTGAAAGTCTGATAAACGCCGGAAAAATGACTAAGTCCAAAAAAAAAAAGTTTTCAATTTTTTTCAATTTTACCCCCGTGGGATATATATTCTACCCACACACATTTGGAACTCTCCTGGGGTACCCTCACACATATTATTCCCTCATTTAGAGGATATTTTCACAAAAAAGTGAAATTTTCAAAAATCCAGAAAATTGGCTGAAAATGACAAAATATCAAGGACTCATTGGGCGAATCGCTCTGGAACTGAAATGGGAATGCTCACTGACATTTGACCTATCTCAAAGTCTGATAAACACCGGAAAAATGACTAAGTCCAAAAAAAAAAAATGTTTCAATTTTTTTAAATTTTACCCCCGTGGGATATATATTCTACCCACACACATTTGGAACTCTCCTGGGGCACCCTCACACATATTATTCCCTCATTTATTGGATATTTTCACAAAAAAGTGAATTTTTCAAAAATCCAGAAAATTTGCTGAAAATGACTAAATATCAAGGACTCATTGGGCGAATCGCTCTGGAACTGAAATTGGAATGCTCACTGACATTTGACCTATCTGAAAGTCTGATAAATGCCGGAAAAATGACTAAGTCCAAAAAAAAAAATTTTTCAATTTTTTTTCAATTTTTTCCCCCGTGGGATATATATTCTACCCACACACATTTGGAACTCTCCTGGGGTACCCTCACACATATTATTCCCTCATTTAGTGGATATTTTCACAAAAAAGTGAAATTTTGAAAAATCCAGAAAATTGGCTGAAAATGACTAAATATCAAGGACTCATTGGGCGAATCGCTCTGGAACTGAAATCGGAATGCTCACTGACATTTGACCTATCTCAAAGTCTGATAAACGCCGGAAAAATGACTAAGTCCAAAAAAAAAAAAATGTTAAACTTTTTTCAATTTTACCCCCGTGGGATATATATTCCACCCAAACACATTCGGAACTCTCCTGGGGTACCCTCACACATATTATTCCCTCATTTAGTGGATATTTTCACAAAAAAGTGAAATTATCAAAAATCAAGAAAATTGGCTGAAAACGACTAAATATCAAGGACTCATTGGGCGAATCGCTCTGGAACTGAAAACGGAATGCTCACTGACATTTCCCCTATCTGAAATCTGATAAACACCGGAAAAATGAATAAGTCTAAAAAAAAAAAATGTTTCAATTTTTTTCAATTTTACCCCCGTGGGATACATATTCTACCCACACACATTTGGAACTCTCCTGGGGTACCCTCACACATATTACTCCCTCGTTTAGAGGATATTTTCACAAAAAAGTGAAATGTTCAAAAATCTAGAAAATTGTCTGAAAATGACAAAATATCAAGGACTCATTGGGCGAATCGCTCTGGAACTGAAATCGGAATGCTCACTGACATTTCCCCTATCTGAAAGTCTGATAAACGCCGGAAAAATGACTAAGTCCAAAAAAAAAAAGTTATCAATTTTACCCCCGTGGGATATATATTCTACCCACACACATTTGGAACTCTCCTGGAGTACCCTCACACATATTATTCCCTCATTTAGAGGATATTTTCACAAAAAAGTGAAATTTTCAAAAATCCAGAAAATTGGCTGAAAATGACAAAATATCAAGGACTCATTGGGCGAATCGCTCTGGAACTGAAATCGGAATGCTCACTGACAATTCCCCTATCTGAAAGTCTGATAAACGCCGGAAAAATGACTAAGTCCAAAAAAAAAAGTTTTCAATTTTTTTCAATTTTACCCCCGTGGGATATATATTCTACCCACACACATTTGGAACTCTCCTGGGGTACCCTCACATATATTATTCCCTCATTTAGTGGATATTTTCACAAAAAAGTGAAATTTTCAAAAATCCAGAAAATTGGCTGAAAACGACTAAATATCAAGGACTCATTGGGCGAATCGCTCTGGAACTGAAATGGGAATAATCACTGACATTTGACCTATCTCAAAGTCTGATAAACGCCGGAAAAATGACTAAGTCCAAAAAAAAAAAATGTTTCAATTTTTTTAAATTTTACCCCCGTGGGATATATATTCTACCCACACACATTTGGAACTCTCCTGGGGTACCCTCACACATATTATTCCCTCATTTATTGGATATTTTCACAAAAAAGTGAATTTTTCAAAAATCCAGAAAATTGGCTGAAAATGACTAAATATCAAGGACTCATTGGGCGAATCGCTCTGGAACTGAAATCGGAATGCTCACTGACATTTGACCTATCTGAAAGTCTGATAAACGCCGGAAAAATGACTAAGTCCAAAAAAAAAAAATGTTTCAATTTTTTTCAATTTTACCCCCTTGGGATATATATTCTACCCACACACATTTGGAACTCTCCTAGGGTACCCTTACACATATTATTCCCTCATTTAGTGGATATTTTCACAAAAAAGTGAAATTTTCAAAAATACTAAATATTTCCTGAAAACGACTAAATATCAAGGACTCATTGGGCGAATCGCTCTGGAACTGAAATCATAACGCTCACTGACATTTCCCCTATCTGAAAGTCTGATAAACGCCGGAAAAATGACTAAGTCCAAAAAAAAAAGTTTTCAATTTTTTTCAATTTTACCCCGTGGGATATATATTCTACCCACACACATTTGGAACTCACCTGGGGTACCCTCACACATATTATTTCCTCATTTAGTGGATATTTTCACAAAAAAGTGAATTTTTCAAAAATCCAGAAAATTGGCTGAAAATGACTAAATATCAAGGACTGATTGGGCGAATCGCTCTGAAACTGAAATCGGAATGCTCACTGACATTTCCCATATCTGAAAGTCTGATAAACGCCGGAAAAATGACTAAGTCCAAAAAAAAAAGTTTTCAATTTTTTTCAATTTTACCCCGTGGGATATACATTCTACCCACACACATTTGGAACTCTCCTGGGGTACCCTCCCACATATTATTCCCTCATTTAGTGGATATTTTCACAAAAAAGTGAAATTTTCAAAAATCCAAAAAAGTGGCTGAAAACGACTAAATATCAAGGACTCATTGGGCGAATCGCTCTAGAACTGAAATCGGAATGCTCACTGACATTTCCCCGATCTGAAAGTCTGATAAACGCCGGAAAAATGACTAAGTCCAAAAAAAAAAGTTTTCAATTTTTTTCAATTTTACCCCGTGGGATATACATTCTACCCACACACATTTGGAACTCTCCTGGGGTACCCTCCCACATATTATTCCCTCATTTAGTGGATATTTTCACAAAAAAGTGAAATTTTCAAAAATCCAAAAAAGTGGCTGAAAACGACTAAATATCAAGGACTCATTGGGCGAATCGCTCTAGAACTGAAATCGGAATGCTCACTGACATTTCCCCGATCTGAAAGTCTGATAAACGCCGGAAAAATGACTAAGTCCAAAAAAAAAAATTTTTCATTTTTTTTCAATTTTACCCCCGTGGGATATATATTCTACCCACACACATTTGGAACTCTCCTGAGGTACCCTCCCACATATTATTCCCTCATTTAGTGGATATTTTCACAAAAAAGTGAAATTTTCAAAAATCCAGAAAATTGGCTGAAAACGACTAAATATCAAGGACTCATTGGGCGAATCGCTCTGGAACTGAAAACGGAATGCTCACTGACATTTCCCCTATCTGAAATCTGATAAACACCGGAAAAATTACTAAGTCTAAAAAAAAAAAATGTTTCAATTTTTTTCAATTTTACCCCCGTGGGATATATATTCTACCCACACACATTTGGAACTCTCCTGGGGTACCCTCACACATATTATTCCCTCGTTTAGAGGATATTTTCACAAAAAAGTGAAATGTTCAAAAATCTAGAAAATTGGCTGAAAACGACTAAATATCAAGGACTCATTGGGCGAATCGCTCTGGAACTGAAATCGGAAGGCTCACTTACATTTCCCCTATCTGAAAGTCTGATAAACGCCGGAAAAATGACTAAGTCCAAAAAAAAAAGTTTTCAATTTTTTTTCAATTTTTTCCCCCGTGGGATATATATTCTACCCACACACATTTGGAACTCTCCTGGGGTACCCTCACACATATTATTCCCTCAATTAGTGGATATTTTCACAAAAAAGTGAAATTTTCAAAAATCCAGAAAATTGGCTGAAAATGACTAAATATCAAGGACTCATTGGGCGAATCGCTCTGGAACTGAGATCGGAATGCTCACTGACATTTGCCCTTTCTGAAAGTCTGATAAACGCCGAAAAAATGACTAAGTCCAAAAAAAAAAAAAGTTTCAATTTTTTTAAATTTTACCCCCGTGGGATATATATTCTACCCACACACATTTGGAACTCTCCTGGGGTACCCTCACACATATTATTCACTCATTTAGTGGATATTTTCACAAAAAAGTTAAATTTTCAAAAATCAAAAAAATTGGCTGAAAACGAATAAATATCAAGGACTCATTGGGCGAATCGCTCTAGAACTGAAATCGGAATGCTCACTGACATTTCCCCTATCTGAAAGTCTGATAAACGCCGGAAAAATGACTAAGTCCAAAAAAAAAAAGTTTTCAATTTTTTTCAATTTTACCCCCGTGGGATATATATTCTACCCACACACATTTGGAACTCTCCTGGGGTACCCTCACACATATTATTCCCTCATTTAGAGGATATTTTCACAAAAAAGTGAAATTTTCAAAAATCCAGAAAATTGGCTGAAAATGACAAAATATCAAGGACTCATTGGGCGAATCGCTCTGGAACTGAAATGGGAATGCTCACTGACATTTGACCTATCTCAAAGTCTGATAAACACCGGAAAAATGACTAAGTCCAAAAAAAAAAAATGTTTCAATTTTTTTAAATTTTACCCCCGTGGGATATATATTCTACCCACACACATTTGGAACTCTCCTGGGGCACCCTCACACATATTATTCCCTCATTTATTGGATATTTTCACAAAAAAGTGAATTTTTCAAAAATCCAGAAAATTTGCTGAAAATGACTAAATATCAAGGACTCATTGGGCGAATCGCTCTGGAACTGAAATTGGAATGCTCACTGACATTTGACCTATCTGAAAGTCTGATAAAGGCCGGAAAAATGACTAAGTCCAAAAAAAAAAAATGTTTCAATTTTTTTCAATTTTACCCCCGTGGGATATATATTCTACCCACACACATTTGGAACTTTCCTGGGGTACCCTCACAAATATTATTCCCTCATTTAGTGGATATTTTCACAAAAAAGTGAAATTTTGAAAAATCCAGAAAATTGGCTGAAAACGACTAAATATCAAGGACTCATTGGGCGAATCGCTCTGGAACTGAAATCGGAATGCTCACTGACATTTCCCCTACCTGAAAGTCTGATAAACGCCGGAAAAATGACTAAGTCCAAAAAAAAAAGTTTTCAATTTTTTTCAATTTTACCCCGTGGGATATATATTCTACCCACACACATTTGGAACTCTCCTGGGGTACCCTCACACATATTATTTCCTCATTTAGTGGATATTTTCACAAAAAAGTGAATTTTTCAAAAATCCAGAAAATTGGCTGAAAATGACTAAATATCAAGGACTCATTGGGCGAATCGCTCTAGAACTGAAATCGGAATGCTCACTGACATTTGACCTATCTCAAAGTCTGATAAACGCCGGAAAAATGACTAAGTCCAAAAAAAAAAGTTTTCAATTTTTTTCAATTTTACCCCCGTGGGATAAATATTCTACCCACACACATTTGGAACTCTCCTGGGGTACCCTCACACATATTATTCCCTCATTTAGAGGATATTTTCACAAAAAAGTGAAATTTTCAAAAATCCAGAAAATTGGCTGAAAATGACAAAATATCAAGGACTCATTGGGCGAATCGCTCTGGAACTGAAATCGGAATGCTCACTGACATTTCCCCTATCTGAAAGTCTGATAAACGCCGGAAAAATGACTAAGTCCAAAAAAAAAAAGTTTTCAATTTTTTTCAATTTTACCCCCGTGGGATATATATTCTACCCACACACATTTGGAACTCTCCTGGGGTACCCTCACATATATTATTCCCTCATTTAGTGGATATTTTCACAAAAAAGTGAAATTTTGAAAAATCCAGAAAATTGGCTGAAAACGACTAAATATCAAGGACTGATTGGGCGAATCGCTCTGAAACTGAAATCGGAATGCTCACTGACATTTCCCATATCTGAAAGTCTGATAAACGCCGGAAAAATGACTAAGTCCAAAAAAAAAAGTTTTCAATTTTTTTCAATTTTACCCCGTGGGATATACATTCTACCCACACACATTTGGAACTCTCCTGGGGTACCCTCACACATATTATTTCCTCATTTAGTGGATATTTTCACAAAAAAGTGAATTTTTCAAAAATCCAGAAAATTGGCTGAAAATGACTAAATATCAAGGACTCATTGGGCGAATCGCTCTGGAACTGAAATCGGAATGCTCACTGACATTTGACCTATCTCAAAGTCTGATAAACGCCGGAAAAATGACTAAGTCCAAAAAAAAAAAATGTTTCAATTTTTTTAAATTTTACCCCCGTGGGATATATATTCTACTCACACACATTTGGAACTCTCCTGGGGTACCCTCCCACATATTATTCCCTCATTTAGTGGATATTTTCACAAAAAAGTGAAATTTTCAAAAATCCAGAAAATTGGCTGAAAACGACTAAATATCAAGGACTCATTGGGCGAATCGCTCTGGAACTGAAAACGGAATGCTCACTGACATTTCCCCTATCTGAAATCTGATAAACACCGGAAAAATGACTAAGTCTAAAAAAAAAAAAAGGTTCAATTTTTTTCAATTTTACCCCCGTGGGATATATATTCTACCCACACACATTTGGAACTCTCCTGGGGTACCCTCACACATATTATTCCCTCGTTTAGAGGATATTTTCACAAAAAAGTGAAATTTTCAAAAATCTAGAAAATTGGCTGAAAATGACAAAATATCAAGGACTCATTGGGCGAATCGCTCTGGAACTGAAATCGGAATGCTCACTGACATTTCCCCTATCTGAAAGTCTGATAAACGCCGGAAAAATGACTAAGTCCAATAAAAAAAAGTTTTCAATTTTTTTCAATTTTACCCCGGTGGGATATATATTCTACCCACACACATTTGGAACTCTCCTGGGGTACCCTCACATATATTATTCCCTCATTTAGTGGATATTTTCACAAAAAAGTTAAATTTTCAAAAATCCAGAAAATTGGCTGAAAACGACTAAATATCAAGGACTCATTGGGCAAATCACTCTGGAACTGAAATGGGAATGCTCACTGACATTTGACCTATCTCAAAGTCTGATAAACGCCGGAAAAATGACTAAGTCCAAAAAAAAAAAATGTTTCAATTTTTTTTAATTTTACCCCCGTGGGATATATATTCTACCCACACACATTTGGAACTCTCCTGGGGTACCCTCACACATATTATTCCCTCATTTAGAGGATATTTTCACAAAAAAGTGAATTTTTCAAAAATCCAGAAAATTGGCTGAAAATGACTAAATATCAAGGACTCATTGGGCGAATCGCTCTGGAACTGAAATCGGAATGCTCACTGACATTTGACCTATCTGAAAGTCTGATAAACGCCGGAAAAATGACTAAGTCCAAAAAAAAAAGTTTTCAATTTTTTTCAATTTTACCCCGTGGGATATACATTCTACCCACACACATTTGGAACTCTCCTGGGGTACCCTCCCACATATTATTCCCTCATTTAGTGGATATTTTCACAAAAAAGTGAAATTTTCAAAAATCCAGAAAATTGGCTGAAAACGACTAAATATCAAGGACTCATTGGGCGAATCGCTCTGGAACTGAAAACGGAATGCTCACTGACATTTCCCCTATCTGAAATCTGATAAACACCGGAAAAATGACTAAGTCTAAAAAAAAAAAAAGGTTCAATTTTTTTCAATTTTACCCCCGTGGGATATATATTCTACCCACACACATTTGGAACTCTCCTGGGGTACCCTCACACATATTATTCCCTCGTTTAGAGGATATTTTCACAAAAAAGTGAAATTTTCAAAAATCTAGAAAATTGGCTGAAAATGACAAAATATCAAGGACTCATTGGGCGAATCGCTCTGGAACTGAGATCGGAATGCTCACTGACATTTGCCCTTTCTGAAAGTCTGATAAACGCCGAAAAAATGACTAAGTCCAAAAAAAAAAATGTTTAAACTTTTTCCAATTTTACCCCTGTGGGATATATATTCTACCCACACACATTTGGAACTCTGCTGGGGTACCCTCACACATATTATTTCCTCATTTAGTGGATATTTTCACAAAAAAGTGAATTTTTCAAAAATCCAGAAAATTGGCTGAAAATGACTAAATATCAAGGACTCATTGGGCGAATCGCTCTGGAACTGAAATCGGAATGCTCACTGACATTTGACCTATCTCAAAGTCTGATAAACGCCGGAAAAATGACTAAGTCCAAAAAAAAAAAAATGTTAAACTTTTTTCAATTTTACCCCCGTGGGATATATATTCCACCCAAACACATTCGGAACTCTGCTGGGGTACCCTCACACATATTATTTCCTCATTTAGAGGATATTTTCACAAAAAAGTGAAATGTTCAAAAATCTAGAAAATTGGCTGAAAATGACAAAATATCAAGGACTCATTGGGCGAATCGCTCTGGAACTGAAATCGGAATGCTCACTGACATTTCCCCTATCTGAAAGTCTGATAAACGCCGGAAAAATTACTAAGTCCAAAAAAAAAAAGTTTTCAATTTTACCCCCGTGGGATATATATTCTACCCACACACATTTGGAACTCTCCTGGGGTACCCTCACACATATTATTCCCTCATTTAGAGGATATTTTCACAAAAAAGTGAAATTTTCAAAAATCCAGAAAATTGGCTGAAAATGACAAAATATCAAGGACTCATTGGGCGAATCGCTCTGGAACTGAAATCGGAATGCTCACTGACAATTCCCCTATCTGAAAGTCTGATAAACGCCGGAAAAATGACTAAGTCCAAAAAAAAAAGTTTTCAATTTTTTTCAATTTTACCCCCGTGGGATATATATTCTACCCACACACATTTGGAACTCTCCTGGGGTACCCTCACACATATTATTCCCTCATTTATTTGATATTTTCACAAAAAAGTGAATTTTTCAAAAATCCAGAAAATTGGCTGAAAATGACTAAATATCAAGGACTCATTGGGCGAATCGCTCTGGAACTGAAATCGGAATGCTCACTGACATTTGACCTATCTGAAAGTCTGATAAACGCCGGAAAAATGACTAAGTCCAAAAAAAAAAAATGTTTCAATTTTTTTCAATTTTACCCCCTTGGGATATATATTCTACCCACACACATTTGGAACTCTCCTAGGGTACCCTTACACATATTATTCCCTCATTTAGTGGATATTTTCACAAAAAAGTGAAATTTTCAAAATTACAAAATATTTCCTGAAAACGACTAAATATCAAGGACTCATTGGGCGAATCGCTCTGGAACTGAAATCATAACGCTCACTGACATTTCCCCTATCTGAAAGACTGACAAACGCCGGAAAAATGACTAAGTCCAAAAAAAAATTTTTTTCAACTTTTTTCAATTTTACCCCCGTGGGATATATATTCTACCCACACACATTTGGAACTCTCCTGGGGTACCCTCACACATATTATTCCCTCATTTAGTGGATATTTTCACAAAAAAGTGAAATTTTCAAAAATCCAAAATATTGGCTGAAAACGACTAAATATCAAGGACTCATTGGGCGAATCGCTCTGGAACTAAAATCGAAACGCTCACTGACATTTGCCCTATCTGAAAGTCTGCTAAACGCCGGAAAAATGACTTAGTCCAAAAAAAAAATTTTTGCTCCTTTTTTCAATTTTACCCCCGTGGCATATATATTCTACCCACACACATTTGGAACTCTCCTGGGTTAAATTCACACATATTATTCCCTCATTTAGTGGATATTTTCACAAAAAAGTGAAATTTTCAAAAATCCAAAATATTGGCTGAAAACGACTAAATATCAAGGACTCATTGGGCGAATCGCTCTGGAACTAAAATCGAAACGCTCACTGACATTTGCCCTATCTGAAAGTCTCCTAAACGCCGGAAAAATGACTTAGTCCAAAAAAAAAATTTTTGCTCCTTTTTTCAATTTTACCCCCGTGGAATATATATTCTACCCACACACAGTTGGAACTCTCCTGGGTTAAATTCACACATATTATTCCCTGATTTAGTGGATATTTTCACAAAAAAGTGAAATTTTCAAAAATTCAGAAAATTGGCTGAAAACGACTAAATATCAAGGACTCATTGGGCAATATCGCTCTGGAACTGAAATCGGAACGCTCACTGACATTTCCCCTATCTGAAAGTCTGATAAACGCCGGAAAAATGACTAAGTCCAAAAAAAAATTTTTTCAACTTTTTTCAATTTTACCCCCTGGGATATATATTCTACCCACACACATTTGGAACTCTCCTGGGGTACCTTCACACATATTATTCCCTCATTTAGTGGATATTTTCACAAAAAAGTGAAATTTTCAAAATTCCATAATATTGGCTGAAAACGTCTAAATATCAAGGACTCATTAGGCGAATCGCTCTGGAACTGAAATCGGAACGCTCACTGACATTTGCCCTATCTGAAAGTCTGATAAACGCCGGAAAAATGACTAAGTCCAAAAAAAAATTTTTTCAACTTTTTTCAATTTTACCCCCGTGGGATATATATTCTACCCACACACATTTGGAGCTCTCCTGGGGTACGCTCACAGATATTATTCCTTCATTTAGTGGATTTTTTCACAAAAAAGTTAAATTTTCAAAAATCCAAAATATTGGCTGAAAATGACTAAATATCAAGGACTCATTGGGCGAATCGCTCTGGAACTGAAATCGGAACGCTCACTGACATTTCCCCTATCTGAAAGTCTGATCAACGCCGGAAAAATGACTAAGTCCAAAAAAAAAATTTTTGCTCCTTTTTTCAATTTTACCCCCGTGGAATATATATTCTACCCACACACATTTGGAACACTCCTGGGGTACCATCACACATATTATTCCCTCATTTAGTGGATATTTTCACAAAAAAGTGAAATTTTCAAAAATCCAAAATATTGGCTGAAAACGACAGAATATCAAGGACTCATTGGGCGAATCGCTCTGGAACTAAAATCGAAACGCTCACTGACATTTGCCCTTTCTGAAAGTCTGATAAACGCCAGAAAAATGACTAAGTCCAAAAAAAATTTTTTTTCAACTTTTTTCAATTTTACCCCCGTGGGATATATATTCTACCCACACACATTTGGAACTCTCCTGGGTTACCCTCACACAAATTATTCCTTTATTTAGTGGATATTTTCACAAAACTGAAATTTTCAAAAATCGAGAAAATTGGCTGAAAATGACTAAATATCAAGGACTCATTGGGCGAATCGCTCTGGAACTGAAATCGGAACGCTCACTGACATTTCCCCTATCTGAAAGTCTGATCAACGCCGGAAAAATGACTAAGTCCAAAAAAAAAAATGTTTTCAACTTTTTTCAATTTTACCCCTGTGAGATATATATTCTACCCACACTCATTTGGAACTCTCCTGTGGTACCCTCACACAAATTATTCCTTCATTTAGTGGATATTTTCACAAAAAAGTGAAATTTTCAAAAATCTAGAAAATTGGCTAAAACGACTAAATATCAAGAACTCATTGGGCGAATCGCTCTGGAACTGAAATCGGAACGCTCACTAACATTTCCCCTATCTGAAAGTCTAATCAACGCCGGAAAAATGACTAAGTCCAAAAAAAAATGTTTTCAATTTTTTTCAATTTTACCCCCGTGGGATATATATTCTACCCACACACATTTGGAACTCTCCTGGGGTACCCTCACAAATATTATTCCCTCATTTAGTGGATATTTTCTCAAAAAAGTGAAATTTTCAAAAATCCAAAATATTGGCTGAAAACGACAGAATATCAAGGACTCATTGGGCGAATCTCTCTGGAACTGAAATCGGAACGCTCACAGACATTTCCCCTATCTGAAAGTCTGATCAACGCCGGAAAAATGACTAAGTCCAAAAAAAAAATGTTTTCAACTTTTTTCAATTTTACCCCTGTGGGATATATATTCTATCCACACACCTTTGAAACTCTCCTGGAGTACCCTCACACATATTATTCCCTCATTTAGTGGATATTTTCACAAAAAAGTGAAATTTTCAAAAATCCAAAATATTGGATGAAAACTACTATATATCAAGGACTCATTGGGCGAATCGCTCTGGAACTAAAATCGAAATGCTCTCTGACATTTGCCCTATCTGAAAGTCTGATAAACGCCGGAAAAATGACTAAGTCCAAAAAAAAAAATTTTTTTTCAACTTTTTTCAATTTTACCCCCGTGGGATATATATTCTATCCACACACCTTTGGAACTCTCCTGGGGTACCCTCACACATATTATTCCCTCATTTAGTGGATATTTTCACAAAAAAGTGAAATTTTCAAAAATCCAGAAAATTGGCAGAAAATGACTAAATATCAAGGACTCATTGGGCGAATCTCTCTGGAACTGAAATCGGAACGCTCACTGACATTTCCCCTATCTGAAAGTCTGATCAACACCGGAAAAATGACTAAGTGCAAAAAAAATATGTTTTCAACTTTTTTCAATTTCACCCCCTGGGTTATATATTCTGCCCACACACATTTGGAACTCTCCTGGGTTACCCTCACACATATTATTCCCTCATTTAGTGGATATTTTCACAAAAAAGTGAAATTTTCAAAAATCCAAAATATTGGCTGAAAACGACAGAATATCAAGGACTCATTGGGCGAATCGCTCTGGAACTAAAATCGAAACGCTCACTGACATTTGCCCTATCTGAAAGTCTGATAAACGCCGGAAAAATGACTAAGTCCAAAAAAAAAAATTTTTTTTCAACTTTTTTCAATTTTACCCCCGTGGGATATATATTCTATCCACACACCTTTGGAACTCTCCTGGGGTACCCTCACACATATTATTCCCTCATTTAGTGGATATTTTCACAAAAAAGTGAAATTTTCAAAAATCTAAAATATTGGCTGAAAACGACTGAATATCAGAAACTCATTGGGCGAATCGCTCTGGAACTGAAATTGGAACGCTCACTGACATTTCCCCTATCTGAAAGTCTGATAAACGCCTGAAAAATGACTAAGTCCAAAAAATATATATTTTCAACTTTTTTCAATTTTACCCCCGTGGGATATATATTCTACCCACACACATTTGGAACTCTCCTGGGGTACCCTCACAAATATTATTCCCTCATTTAGTGGATATTTTCACAAAAAAGTGAAATTTTCAAAAATCCAAAATATTGGCTGAAAACGACTGAATATCAAGGACTCATAGGGCGAATCGCTCTGGAACTGAAATCGGAATGCTCACTGACATTTTCCCTATCTGAAAGTCTGATTAATGCCGGAAAAATGACTAAGTCCAAAAAAAAAATGTTTTCAACTTTTTTCAATTTTACCCCTGTGGGATATATATTCTATCCACACACCTTTGAAACTCTCCTGGAGTACCCTCACACATATTATTCCCTCATTTAGTGGATATTTTCACAAAAAAGTGAAATTTTCAAAAATCCAAAATATTGGATGAAAACTACTAAATATCAAGGACTCATTGGGCGAATCGCTCTGGAACTAAAATCGAAATGCTCTCTGACATTTGCCCTATCTGAAAGTCTGATAAACGCCGGAAAAATGACTAAGTCCAAAAAAAAAAATTTTTTTTCAACTTTTTTCAATTTTACCCCCGTGGGATATATATTCTACCCACACACATTTGGAACTCTCCTGGGGTACCCTCACACATATTATTCCCTCATTTAGTGGATATTTTCACAAAAAAGTGAAATTTTCAAAAATCCAGAAAATTGGCAGAAAATGACTAAATATCAAGACTCATTGGGCGAATCTCTCTGGAACTGAAATCGGAACGCTCACTGACATTTCCCCTATCTGAAAGTCTGATCAACGCCGGAAAAATGACTAAGTCCAAAAAAAAATGTTTTCAACTTTTTTCAATTTTACCCCCGTGGGATATATATTCTACCCACACACATTTGGAACTCTTCTGGGTTACCCTCACACATATTATTCCCTCATTTAGTGGATATTTTCACAAAAAAGTGAAATTTTCAAAAATCCAAAATATTGGCTGAAAACGACTGAATATCAAGGACTCATAGGGCGAATCGCTCTGGAACTGAAATAGGAATGCTCACTGACATTTTCCCTATCTGAAAGTCTGATTAATGCCGGAAAAATGACTAAGTCCAAAAAAAAAATGTTTTCAACTTTTTTCAATTTTACCCCTGTGGGATATATATTCTATCCACACACCTTTGAAACTCTCCTGGAGTACCCTCACACATATTATTCCCTCATTTAGTGGATATTTTCACAAAAAAGTGAAATTTTCAAAAATCCAAAATATTGGATGAAAACTACTAAATATCAAGGACTCATTGGGCGAATCGCTCTGGAACTAAAATCGAAATGCTCTCTGACATTTGCCCTATCTGAAAGTCTGATAAACGCCGGAAAAATGACTAAGTCCAAAAAAAAAAATTTTTTTTCAACTTTTTTCAATTTTACCCCTGTGGGATATATATTCTACCCACACACATTTGGAACTCTCCTGGGGTACCCTCACACATATTATTCCCTCATTTAGTGGATATTTTCACAAAAAAGTGAAATTTTCAAAAATCCAGAAAATTGGCAGAAAATGACTAAATATCAAAGACTCATTGGGCGAATCGCTCTGGAAATGAAATCGGAACGCTCACTGACATTTTCCCTATCTGAAAGTCTGATTAATGCCGGAAAAATGACTAAGTCCAAAAAAAAATGTTTTCAATTTTTTTCAATTTTACCCCCGTGGGATATATATTCTACCCACACACATTTGGAACTCTCCTGGGGTACCCTCACACATATTATTCCCTCATTTAGTGGATATTTTCACAAAAAAGTGAAATTTTCAAAAATCCAAAATATTGGCTGAAAACGACAGAATATCAAGGACTCATTGGGCGAATCGCTCTGGAACTAAAATCGAAACGCTCACTGACATTTGCCCTTTCTGAAAGTCTGATAAACGCCGGAAAAATGACTAAGTAAAAAATAAATAATTTTTCAACTTTTTTCAATTTTACCCCCGTGGGATATATATTCTACCCACACACATTTGGAACTCTCCTGGGGTACCCTCACACATATTATTCCCTCATTTAGTGGATATTTTCACAAAAAAGTGAAATTTTCAAAATTCCAAAAAATTTGCTGAAAATGACTTAATATCAAGGACTTATTGGGCGAATCGCTCTGGAACTGAAATCGGAACGCTCACTGACATTTCCCCTCTCTGAAAGTCTGATAAACGCCGGAAAAATGACAGTCCAAAAAAATATTTTTTTCAACTAGTTTCAATTTTACCCCCGTGGGATATGTATTCTACCCACACACATTTGGAACTCTCCTGGGGTACCCTCACACATATTATTCCCTCATTTAGTGGATATTTTCACAAAAAAGTGAAATTTTCAAAATTCCAAAATATTGGCTTAAAACGACAGAATATCAAGGACTCATTGGACGAATCGCTCTGGAACTGAAATTGGAACGCTCACTGACATTTCCCCTCTCTGAAAGTCTGATAAACGCCGGAAAAATGACTAAGTCCAAAAAAAAATGTTTTCAACTTTTTTCAATTTTACCCCCGTGGGATATATATTCTACCCACACACATTTGGAACTCTCATGGGGTACCTTCACACATATTATTCCCTCATTTAGTGGATATTTTCACAAAAAAGTGAAATTTTCAAAAATCCAAAATATTGGCTGAAAACGTCTGAATATCAAGGACTCATTGGGCGAATCGCTCTGGAACTGAAATTGGAACGCTCACTGACATTTCCCCTATCTGAAAGTCTGATAAACGCCTGAAAAATGACTAACTCTAAAAAAAAAATGTTTTCAAATTTTTCAATTTTACCCCCGTGGGATATATATTCTACCCACACACATTTGGAACTCTCCTGGGGTACCCTCACACAAATTATTCCTTTATTTAGTGGATATTTTCACAAAAAAGTGAAATTTTCAAAAATCCAGAATATTGGCTGAAAACGACTAAATATCAAGGACTTATTGGGCGAATCGCTCTGGAACTGAAATCGGAATGCTCACTGACATTTCCCCTATCTGAAAGTCTGATAAACGCCGGAAAAATGACTAAGTAAAAAATAAATAATTTTTCAACTTTTTTCAATTTTACCCCCGTGGGATATATATTCTACCCACACACATTTGGAACTCTCCTGGGGTACCCTCACACATATTATTCCCTCATTTAGTGGATATTTTCACAAAAAAGTGAAATTTTCAAAAATCCAGAAAATTGGCTGAAAATCACTAAATATCAAGGACTCATTGGGCGAATCGCTCTGGAACTGAAATCGGAACGCTCACTGACATTTCCCCTGTCTGAAAGTCTGATCAACGCCGGAAAAATGACTAAGTCCAAAAAAAAAATTTTTTCAACTTTTTTCAATTTTACCCCCATGGGATATATATTCTACCCACACACATTTGGAACTCTCCTGGGGTACCCTCACACATATTATTCCCTCATTTAGTGGATGTTTCACAAAAAAGTGAAATTTTCAAAAATCCAAAATATTGGCTGAAAACGACAGAATATCAACGACTCATTGGGCGAATCGCTCTGGAACTAAAATCGAAACTCTCACTGACATTTGCCCTTTCTGAAAGTCTGATAAACGCCGGAAAAATGACTAAGTCCAAAAAACATTTTTTTCAACTTTTTTCAATTTTACCCCCGTGGGATATATATTCTACCCACACACATTTGGAACTCTCCTGGGGTACCCTCACACATATTATTCCCTCATTTAGTGGATATTTTCACAAAAAAGTGAAATTTTCTAAAATCCAGAAAATTGGCTGAAAACGACTGAATATCAAGGACTCATTGGGCGAATCGCTCTGGAATTGAAATCGGAACGCTCACTGACATTTTCCCTATCTGAAAGTCTGATCAACGCCGGAAAAATGACTAAGTCCAAAAAAAAAATGTTTTCAACTTTTTTCAATTTTACCCCCGTGGGATATATATTCTACCCACACACATTTGGAACTCTCCTGGAGTACCCTCACACATATTATTGCCTCATTTAGAGGATATTTTCACAAAAAAGTGAAATTTTCAAAAATCCAAAATATTGACTGAAAACGACTAAATATCAAGGACTCATTGGGCGAATCGCTCTGGAACTGAAATCGGAATGCTCACTGACATTTCCCCTATCTGAAAGTCTGATCAACGCCGGAAAAATGACTAAGTCCAAAAAAAAAATGTTTTCAGCTTATTTCAATTTTACCCCCGTGGGATATATATTCTACCCACACACATTTGGAACTCTCCTGGGGTACCCTCACACACATTATTCCCTCATTTAGTGGATATTTTCACAAAAAAGTGAAATTTTCAAAAATCCAGAAGATTGGCTGAAAACGACTAAATATCAAGGTCTCATTGGGCGAATCGCTCTGGAACTGAAATTGGAATGCTCACTGACATTTCTCCTATCTGAAAGTCTGATAAACGCCGGAAAAATGACTAAGTCCAAAAAAAAAAATTTTTCAACTTTTTTCAATTTTACCCCCGTGGGATATATATTCTACCCACACACATTTGGAACTCTCCTGGAGTACCCTCACACATATTATTGCCTCATTTAGAGGATATTTTCACAAAAAAGTGAAATTTTCAAAAATCCAAAATATTGACTGAAAACGACTAAATATCAAGGACTCATTGGGCGAATCGCTCTGGAACTGAAATCGGAACGCTCACTGACATTTCCCCTATCTGAAAGTCTGATCAACGCCGGAAAAATGACTAAGTCCAAAAAAAAAATGTTTTCAGCTTATTTCAATTTTACCCCCGTGGGATATATATTCTACCCAGACACATTTGGAACTCTCCTGGGGTACCCTCACACACATTATTCCCTCATTTAGTGGATATTTTCACAAAAAAGTGAAATTTTCAAAAATCCAGAAGATTGGCTGAAAACGACTAAATATCAAGGTCTCATTGGGCGAATCGCTCTGGAACTGAAATTGGAATGCTCACTGACATTTCTCCTATCTGAAAGTCTGATAAACGCCGGAAAAATGACTAAGTCCAAAAAAAAAAAATTTTTCAACTTTTTTCAATTTTACCCCCGTGGGATATATATTCTACCCACACACATTTGGAACTCTCCTGGAGTACCCTCACACATATTATTGACTCATTTAGAGGATATTTTCACAAAAAAGTGAAATTTTCAAAAATCCAAAATATTGACTGAAAACGACTAAATATCAAGGACTCATTGGGCGAATCGCTCTGGAACTGAAATCGGAACGCTCACTGACATTTCCCCTATCTGAAAGTCTGATCAACGCCGGAAAAATGACTAAGTCCAAAAAAAAAATGTTTTCAGCTTATTTCAATTTTACCCCCGTGGGATATATATTCTACCCAGACACATTTGGAACTCTCCTGGGGTACCTTCACACATATTATTCCTTCATTTAGTGGATATCTTCACAAAAAAGTGAAATTTTCAAAAATTCAGAAAATTGGCTAAAAACGACTAAATATCAAGGACTCATTGGGCGAATCGCTCTGGAACTGAAATCGGAACGCTCACTGACATTTCCCCTATATGGAAGTCTGATAAACGCCGGAAAAATGACTAAGTCCAAAAAAAAAATGTTTTCAACTTTTTTCAATCTTACTCCCGTGGGATAAATATTCTACCCACACACATTTGGACCTCTCCTGGGGCACCCTCACACATATTATTCCCTCATTTAGTGGATATTTTCACAAAAAAGTGAAATTTTCAAAAATCCAAAATATTTGCTGAAAACGACTAAATATCAAGGACTCATTGGGCGAATCGCTCTGGAACTGAAATCGGATCGCTCAATGACATTTCCCCTATCTGTAAGTCTGATAAACGCCGGAAAAATGACTAAGTCCAAAAAAAAAATGTTTTCAACTTTTTCAATTTTACCCCCGTGGGATATATATTCTACCAACACACATTTGGAACTCTCCTGGGGTACCCTCACACATATTATTCCCTCATTTAGTGGATATTTTCACAAAAAAGTGACATTTTCAAAAATCCAAAATATTCCCTGAAAACGACTAAATATCAAGGACTCATTGGGCGAATCGCTCTGGAACTGAAATCGGAACGCTCACTGACATTTCCCCTATCTGAAAGTCTGATCAACGCCGGAAAAATGACTAAGCCCAAAAAAAAAAAATGTTTTCAGCTTATTTCAATTTTACCCCCGTGGGATATATATTCTACCCAGACACATTTGGAACTCTCCTGGGGTACCTTCACACATATTATTCCCTCATTTAGTGGATATTTTCACGAAAAAGTGAAATTTTCAAAAATCCAGAAAAATGGCTGAAAACGACTAAATACCAAGAACTCATTGGGCGAATCGCTCTGGAACTGAAATCGGAACGCTCACTGACATTTGCCCTATCTGAAAGTCTGATAAACGCCGGAAAAAATGACCAAGTCCAAAAAAAAAATTTTTTCAACTTTTTTCAATTTTACCCCCGTGGGATATATATTCTACTCACAAACATTTGGAACTCTCCTGGGGTACCCTCACACATATTATTCCTTCATTTAGTGGATATTTTCACAAAAAAGTGAAATTTTCAAAAATCCAGAAAATTGGCTAAAAACGACTAAATATCAAGGACTCACTGGGCGAATCGCTCTGGGACTGAAATTGGAATGCTCACTGACATTTCTCCTATCTGAAAGTCTGATAAACGCTGGAAAAATAACTAAGTCCAAAAAAAAAATGTTTTCAACTTTTTTCAATCTTACTCCCGTGGGATAAATATTCTACCCACACACATTTGGAACTCTCCTGGGGCACCCTCACACATATTATTCCCTCATTTAGTGGATATTTTCACAAAAAAGTGAAATTTTCAAAAATCCAAAATATTTGCTGAAAACGACTAAATATCAAGGACTCATTGGGCGAATCGCTCTGGAACTGAAATCGGATCGCTCAATGACATTTCCCCTATCTGTAAGTCTGATAAACGCCGGAAAAATGACTAAGTCCAAAAAAAAAATGTTTTCAACTTTTTCAATTTTACCCCCGTGGGATATATATTCTACCCACACACATTTGGAACTCTCCTCGGGTACCCTCACACATATTATTCCTTCATTTAGTGGATATTTTCACAAAAAAGTGAAATTTTCAAAAATCCAGAAAATTGGCTAAAAACGACTAAATACCAAGGACTCATTGGGCGAATCGCTCTGGAACTGAAATTGGAACACTCACTGACATTTCCCTTATCTGAAAGTCTGATAAACGCCGGAAAAATTACTAAGTCCAAAAAAAAAATTTCTTCAACTTTTTTCAATTTTACTGCCGTGGGATATATATTCTACCCACACACATTTGGAACTCTCCTGGGGTACCCTCACACATATTATTCCCTCATTTAGTGGATATTTTCACAAAAAAGTGAAATTTTCAAAAATTCAAAATATTGGCTGAAAACGACTAAATATCAAGGAATCATTGGGCGAATCGCTCTGGAACTGAAATCGGAACGCTCAGTGACATTTCCCCTATCTGAAAGTCTGATCAACGCCGGAAAAATGACTAAGTCCAAAAAAAAAATGTTTTCAACTTTTTTCAATTTTACCCCCGTGGGATATATATTCTACACACACACATTTGGAACTCTCCTGGGGTACCCTCACACATATTATTCCCTCATTTAGTGGATATTTTCACAAAAAAAGTGAAATTTTCAAAAATCCAAAATATTGGCTGAAAACGACTAAATATCAAGGACTCATTGGGCGAATCGCTCTGGAACTGAAATCGGAACGCTCAATGACATTTCCCCTATCTGTAAGTCTGATAAACGCCGGAAAAATGACTAAGTCCAAAAAAAAAATGTTTTCAACTTTTTTCAATTTTACCCCCGTGGGATATATATTCTACCCACACACATTTGGAACTCTCCTGGGGTAACCTCACACATATTATTCCCTCATTTAGTGGATATTTTCACAAAAAAGTGAAATTTTCAAAAATCCAGAAAATTGGCTGAAAACGACTGAATATCAAGGACTCATTGGGCGAATCGCTCTGGAATTGAAATCGGAACGCTCACTGACATTTTCCCTATCTGAAAGTCTGATAAACGCCGGAAAAATGACTAAGTCCAAAAAAAAAATGTTTTCAACTTTTTTCAATTTTACTCCCGTGGGATATATATTCTACCCACACACATTTGGAACTCTCCTGGGATACCCTCACACATATTACTCACTCATTTAGTGGATATTTTCACAAAAAAGTGAAATTTTCAAAAATCAAAAACATTGGCTGAAAACTACTAAATATCAAGGACACATTGGGCGAATCGCTCTGGAACTAAAATCAAGACGCTCACTGACATTTGCCCTATCTGAAAGTCTGATAAACGCCGGAAAAATGACTAAGTCCAAAAAAAAAAGTTTTTCAACTTTTTTAAATTTTAGCCCCGTGGGATATATATTCTACCCAGACACATTTGGAACTCTCCTGGGGTATCTTCACACATATTATTCCCTCATTTAGTGGATATTTTCACAAAAAAGTGAAATTTTCAAAAATCCAGAAAAATGGCTGAAAACGACTAAATACCAAGAACTCATTGGGCGAGTCGCTCTGGAACTGAAATCGGAATGCTCACTGACATTTCCCCTATCTGAAAGTCTGATAAACGCCGGAAAAATGACTAAGTCCAAAAAAAAAAATTTTTCAACTTTTTTCAATTTTACCCCCGTGGGAAATATATTCTACCCACACACATTTGGAACTCTCCTGGGGTACCCTCACACATATTATTCCCTCATTTAGAGGATATTTTCACAAAAAAGTGAAGTTTTCAAAAATCCAAAATATTGACTGAAAACGACTAAATATCATGGACTCATTGGGCGAATCGCTCTGGAACTGAAATCGGAATGCTCACTGACATTTCTCCTATCTGAAAGTCTGATAAACGCTGGAAAAATAACTAAGTCCTAAAAAAAAATTTTTTCAACTTTTTTCAATTTTACCCCCGTGGGATATATATTCTACCCACACACATTTGGAACTCTCCTGGGGTACCCTCACACATATTATTCCCTCATTTAGTGGATATTTTCACAAAAAAGTGAAATTTTCAAAAATCCAGAAAATTGGCTGAAAACGACTGAATATCAAGGACTCATTGGGCGAATCGCTCTGGAATTGAAATCGGAACGCTCACTGACATTTTCCCTATCTGAAAGTCTGATAAACGCCGGAAAAATGACTAAGTCCAAAAAAAAAATGTTTTCAACTTTTTTCAATTTTACTCCCGTGGGATATATATTCTACCCACACACATTTGGAACTCTCCTGGGATACCCTCACACATATTACTCACTCATTTAGTGGATATTTTCACAAAAAAGTGAAATTTTCAAAAATCAAAAACATTGGCTGAAAACTACTAAATATCAAGGACACATTGGGCGAATCGCTCTGGAACTAAAATCAAGACGCTCACTGACATTTGCCCTATCTGAAAGTCTGATAAACGCCGGAAAAATGACTAAGTCCAAAAAAAAAATGTTTTCAGCTTATTTCAATTTTAGCCCCGTGGGATATATATTCTACCCAGACACATTTGGAACTCTCCTGGGGTACCCTCACACATATTATTCCCTCATTTAGAGGATATTTTCACAAAAAAGTGAAGTTTTCAAAAATCCAAAATATTGACTGAAAACGACTAAATATCATGGACTCATTGGGCGAATCGCTCTGGAACTGAAATCGGAATGCTCACTGACATTTCCCCTATAGGAAAGTCTGATAAACGCCGGAAAAATGACTAAGTCCAAAAAAAAAATGTTTTTAACTTTTTTCAATTTTACCCTCGTGGGATATATATTCTACCCACACACATTTGGAACTCTCCTGGGGTACCCTCACACATATTATTCCCTCATTTAGTGGATATTTTCACAAAAAAAGTGAAATTTTCAAAAATCCAAAATATTGGCTGAAAACGACTAAATATCAAGGACTCATTGGGCGAATCGCTCTGGGACTGAAATCGGAACGCTCACTGACATTTCCCCTATATGAAAGTCTGATAAACGCCGGAAAAATTAC